>NC_046302.1:56824064-57198231 GCF_004115265.2 Rhinolophus ferrumequinum
TCTCCGGAGGCACCTGCCTTGGAGCCAAGCAGAGCTGCCCTGGTCCTGCTCAGCCGGACACTGTGGGGGCAGAGCCCTGAGTGCTCGTCTCCCCGGCTCTGGGGCCTGTGAGTTCAGCCATGGGACCTGTAGCTCCATCTCCTCCTGTCTCTGCAGCCTCAAAATTGTAGCGGCGTCCTGCCATTGCCCATGTCTGGGATTCCCTACCATCTGTCTCCCACGTCGGCCAGCAGCCTCTCCTTTCCTTAGGAACAAGTTCATGCCATCGAGCCACCTCTCCTGTGAATCCCTGAAATGGTGACTTAGTTGGAAATCAAATTTCTTAGAGTGGTTTCCTAGTTATGACTTCCCCAGACTGCTGCATGGTTAGGTAATAACCCACAGGAACAATCACCAACTTTTCCAAAAATGTTTCAAATGATTATTTTAATAATAGATATTTTTTTATTTAGAAAAGCTTTCTAGAATTTCTCAAACCTGAACAGTATTCTTGTTATTCTTGTAACTTTTCTTATTTTGCTTTTGTTGCTAATTCATGAGTAGCTACATTTTCCATCGTATCAATTTTAAAAGATTTTTTTAATTGGATTTTATTTCTTATGCTGCCAACTATTTATCAAACTAATTAGCCCACTGATGAGAACACTCTTCCATCTTTATATTAACTATTATGCTCCTTTCTCATTCCCAATTTGTTGTTATTTTATTATTTAGTCTAATACAGTCTTATCATTTTCATTAATTTCCCTAAAATAAATGGATTTGGTTCATCAGCTCTCTTTATTTCTTGTTATTCACTTCTGTTATTATTTTTTAACCTGATTTATTTCTCTGTGTTTTTGTTTTTAACAAATGCAACCATTTGTGATCATATATTTTTCTAAGCATTATTTGGTGGCTAAGCATTAGTGGTGATGGGTGATGTTTATACTTTTTATGATATTAAATTCTGTTACTGTATTTTTTATCTCTTCCACAAGAAAACATTGTTTGAATATTTGTAATCACATAGAGCTGTCAACCCTTACATTTCACCGTTATGCACCTCTAGTCCTACTTTACATAATGAACTTGGCCTCTTGGTAATGTTTTGACCTATCTTCCTTCTCAAATGTGTCCCCTGTTAAGTCTCTGTGGAATCTTTGGCTGCAGAGATCTCTTGGCTAAAGTTCCGAGGTCTCTGGGTGTTAGAAACACTCTCTCAGCAGGCAGACGGGAGAGTCCATTTCGTTCAGGCACTGTATTTACCAGCTGCATTTCTTTCACCACTGCTTTAGAAGTCAGATCAAAAGGTCTTCTCACGTGAATAATTCAGTCTTTTCTATCTTTTATGCTCTTGGCAGTCAGGGCCTGCTCGGTAAGGGATCCCTTTGAAACCTTCCTATTTCAGGTTGTTTTTAACCCAGTGTCCACTATATCTTCTGGTCATGTTCTCATTCAGTCTCTCATTACTCTTTATTTAACAACTACTACATTCCAGGTACTGTTCTAGGCACCGGAGACAAAGCGGTAAGAAGGCACCTCCCTTTGGTCAGAGAACTGACATTCAAGTGGGGAAGACAACATGGCACACAGTGTGTCCACACGTGCAAGGTGCTACAGAGAAGCATGAAGCAGGATGGGACGCTGACCCAGCCTGGGATATCAGGACAGCTGTAGACAGGATGGCATCTGAGGAAAGGCCTGGTGGCGTGAAGTGTTGTGCCCAGTCGGGCTGCATCTCCTCTGGATGCTGCCCACCGGCCACCCTCGTCTTGTCCTGGCCCTTCATCCCAACTCCACAGCACCAGTGCTTGTGCCCACGACCGCAGCCTGTGTCCTCCTCTCAGGTCCTTCGATGTCGCTGACACCTTCTTCCAGCATCACATCTGCCCTTCACAGCCTCCTGCGGCATCTTCAGTCTCTCTGGGATATACCAGCACTACACACATTTTCAAGAGCATTGAGTGCACAGATTTGCAGTGAGTGTTTCTTTTCAGTAAGATAGTATTTCTTTTCTAACAGAGTTGGATCAGCTCTCCAAGCATGTCACACACAGGGCCGTGCTGCAAAGCAAACCCGAGTCCCTGGGCCCTGGACTCTGCCCTTCACAGTTACAGTATCTGCCACCATGTTGCTTTAATTCCACTTGTTGCTTTTCCTCTCCATCCCCTTCCAGATAAAGCAGCCAAAAGCCCCTGAGGTGCGGCCAAGTGAGGTACACAGCCCACGGGAACAAGAGGCAGGGGAAAAGGGACCTTCTAGGGGCTCAAAGTGGTGAGTGGAGCCGAGCGAGATGGAGGGCTGGGTGGGGTGAGCACAGGGTGTCACGGCCCCAGGGGCTGGGCAGCGTGTCTGCAGAGGAGGGTGGCCGGCTCAGGGGTGCAGCCTGAACAGGGAGAGGCCCCCGTGCTGCCAGGGATGGTGATGGAAGAACCGTGACACACAGGTAGACTGCCCAAACAAGTAAAGGCGGTCAGGCTAATGGGAGACAGACTTTTCCCTATCAGGGGAAGAACAGAGTTACAAACATGGAAAGGAAGAAAACTAGAATAAACCCTATCAGATTAGACTTGGAGGTATCAGTGTGAATTGTAGATAGGAAGATTAGATAGATAGATAGATAGATAGATAGATAGATAGATAGATAGATAGATAGATAGATAGATAGATGACAGTTATACAAATAAATGTAGGTGTGTGCGCGTGTGTGTGTGTACATACCCACAGCCCCAGCACTGCCCACTGAGAGGGCCTAGGAAGGGGGGCCACCCCATCGCAATGAGCACCCCTAGTGCCTAGAGCTTGGTTTCTAAATACCTTGCCATTCCCCACTGAAAAGAGCAAGTACTGAATGCAGAAACAGTTCATTCGAGGACTAGAAATGGAAAAGTACATGATACATCTGGAACACTTGTATCAGGAAAACAGGACGTGATCAAAGAAGGATGATGGAAGAATGTCAGGAGGACATGAGATGGAAGGGGCCCCCTCTGGCCAGACCGGGGACAATATGAGCATCAAAACCATAGTGACAGCAATAAATCATACCTCACTGAGTAAAATGGGATGTCACTGTCCCATACTCAGCTACTGAAAGACGAATGAACTGAAGTTTGATGAGGAAGGGTGACTTAATCAAAATATCAAAGGGGAAAGGGTAGCTTTCCTGGGAGAAGCCTGGCAGACGCCACCCCTGCCGAGCGACCCACATGAGCACCACCGTCAGAAACAGGGCACGCTGCGGTCACATGCCACCTGGCAGGAAGCAGCGAGGACACAGCCCCACTGCGCCCCTGTCAACGACAGGTAACCTGAATCTCATCAGGACCAACGTCAGTCAATCCCTCACCGAGGGATGTTCTACGAAATAACTGACCTGTGATCTTCAAAAGTGACAAGCTCATGACATGCAAAGAAAGGCTGAAGAACCATTGCGGTCTGAAAGGGACGAAGACACTTGACAACCACACGCAACGTGTGCCTCCGGACTGAGCCGTTTTTCTGGGAAGGGCACTGTTGGGACAACTGGCCAACTTGAATGGAGCAGTAATAAGGTACTGACGTTATTTTCCTGATTTCTATGACTGTGTTTTAGAGGAAATTACATCCTAAAGTATGCAGGAGTGATGGGGAATCAGACTGGAGACTGACTCTCAAACAGGTCAGCAAAATAAAAGGCCTGTGTACTGCATTTCCAATTCCAACCTCTTTGTAAGCTGAAGGTTGCTCCAATGTTTTAATTAAAATAACAAAATACAACAAGAATGAACTGTGTTGCTTTTCAAAACGTGCTGGGTGTTTTTTGAAACAGGTTATTTTTCCCCTCGCCTTTATTACTGACCCCTTTGTCTCTGCCATATTCCCAGGACTGTTCATGCGCCCTCCTACGGGTGGTAAAGTATTTCCAAGTCATTCAATCCTCTTGGGAATTGAAGTAAAATTTCTTCTCTATCTAAATTCCTCAGCCCTAGATCTCCTGAAGTTTGTTTTTTCTCTGAGGCAGAAAAGAATTCCGAACAACCAAAAAGAGTTTATGCTCAACACAAAACATCCTGCAGATAATTTGTGTCAAGTTTGCTGAAAAATTATTTGAAAAAGAAATTAGATGTATTATAGAATTGTACACTTGAAACCTATATAATTTTATTAACCATTGTTATCCCAGTAAATTAAATTGAAAAATAAAAAGATTTTAAAAAATTAAATTAGAAACTGTCTTTTTCTTACTGTATACTTTCTGCTAACCCCCGCCCTCACCTGGATGGCAGACGTGCTGGATAAAATATTCCACGTGTCACTGGGGTGTAATAGAAACTCAGAGAGACACCACAAAAAGCAGTGTGTCCTATTGCTCATCCTGAAGACACTTAGGATAGCGTGGCCGTGGTGTCAAGTTTCAACCCATTAAGGCTAAAATAAGTGAGCTTGTCTTATTTCCAGCCATCTGAAAATCACTGGCAATAAAGTTCTATTTCCTTGAAAATAAAATAAAATAATGAAAATAAAGCAGGATCAGCAGACCTACCGTTGCTCATGTCACGTGGAAGTCCCACTGCTTTATTCAATATGTGCTGTGCCTGTCTCATGCTAGTTGGCTATTGTAGACATGCACACTAACTACACTTCATGCTCTCAATAGTCCACCCAGGTGCATCCTGTATGCACAGTTCACTGCCATATAAAAAAATGAGATGATTAGAAATGCATTCTGAATTAGTACATCCCGCATACAGCAAGATGCAGGCAGATGAGGTAGCGGTCGGTACACACTCCACCCCTGTTTCAATCCTTTCATCGCTCCTTGTTACCTGATCCTTGATATGGTCAGAACCAACCTTCTGCATGGCTACAGAAGTCAATGGTGTTTTTCTGCATAGGTCGAAAACATATATTTGTAAGAAGAGAAATTAAAATATATTCTCAGTATTTGAATGCAAAAGACAAAGCAAAAATAAGTAGCGGCCTTCTGAATATTAAGGAATTGAATGAGTATTGTCACTTTTAGAAGAAATAGCGACTTATTCCATTTCATATTCTGCATGTTGTAAAATAAAATATTCAGAAAGCTGAAAAGTGGCTACCATCCTCAGATTACCAGTTATCTAAAATTACAATTTAATGCACTGAATGTTTTGAGCATAATGAATTGTGCCTTCATGAGCACAACAAGATGTGTTGAGTATCTACACTCTATGCCAGGAGCCAGGCTGGGTGGCAGACAAACAGATAACTAATTCGAATTCTGTCCTGATGACTTCACACGCTAACAGTGACAGCTGACAGCCCAGAGATCGTGGCAAACGTGCTAAAAGCCCCCTTGGTCCACTGGGGGTGCAGAGGAAGGAGAACCAGCCCTCGGAATGACAGGTACCACTGGGGCCGTGTCTTGAAGGAGTTTGGCAAACTGGGAGGGAAGGGGCGGGAGGACCTGGCACAGGCCGGGACCATGCAGCAGCCGGTGTCTTCAGGGGGCAGCTTCCCGTTCCCTGACGGTTGAGCTTGGGGCAGGCCTGGGTCTCAGAGATGGTGACACAGAAAAGGCCATGTCTTCCAGCCCCTCACCTGCCATGTCAACGAGCGTTGACTTAAGTAGGAAATGTGGTCACTTCTAAGATGTAAAACCATCCCCAACGTCTCCTGGGTAAATAAGCACCTTAGCACCTTGCCCTAATTCAGCCATGAAGTAAACATTTGCTCAAGGGTCTGTATGAATCCCAGCTACTGGCACCAAGATATGTTACAAATTCAACACCAGGCTGCTCTGCTTTGCTCCAGACTGGTTTCTTGTTATTCCTGATATTCTCCGAGGAAATGACCAACTCAGCGTAGCATAGATGACTAATCAGCAGTTGGTACATTTGGATTTTTTTGGTCCCTGCTGCCAAGCACAGCCAGCTAGCAGGGGACCTCAAAAGAAGGTTAACATCACAAAATTCCACCCATTTAGTGAATTTGGGGGAGCATTCAATAATACCAATTATTAAAAGCCCTGAATTTTTTTATTTTTTAATGGTCTCAGGTATATAATCAACTGAAACTAGACAAAAAAAAAAAAGCACTAACGAAGTATGAAGCATGCCTACCATGTTTCCCCGAAAATAAGACCGGGTCTTATATTAATTTTTGATCCAAAAGACGCATTAGGGCTTATGTTCAGGGGATGTCATTCTGAAAAATCATGCTAGGGCTTATTTTCCGGTTTGGTCTTATTTTCGGGGAAACACGGTACATAGAAATATTCTGGAATGGGCACATGGTCCCATCGCCTTCCTCTTTCCTGCCAAAACCTCCAAAGATGACTTTGTGTGTGGTCCTGGCTCCCTGCCTCCCACTTACTGCTCAAATGTGCCATCGTCCTCTGTTGTAAAATTGCTCCGAGCTACCTGTTAGCTTCCCCTGGGTCTCATCCTGTGTGACTCTCTGCTAGAGTGGCAGCTTGTATTTTCAAAGAATAGCCTTGAAAACATCTCCCATTTCATGTTCTCTTCTCACAATATGACCTCATGATCTTGTCCCAGATACATCAAGAGGTGTGGTCTATGTCTCATGCCCTTGAACTGGGAAGACTTTTGTCGCTGTCTCAACTAATAGAGTACAGAGAAGTGGCACTATGTGACTTCCCAGGGGAGGTCACAGAAACAACACAGCGCTCTCTCTCTCTCTCTCCTCTAGCTCCTAGCTCTCACTCTCACTCTTCCTCCCGCCCTCCCCTAGGGGACTTGCTCTTAGAACCAAGCCACCAAGCAGAAGGAAGTCCAGCCCATCACGGTGAAAAGGCGATGATGGTGCAGTCCCAGCTGACATCTCAGTGGGCAGCCAGCACTAACCACCAGACATCTTTCCTTAAGGAGTGTTCATTATTATGTGGGAAGACAAGGGAAAGAAATGTAATAACAAGACAGCGACAAACACCATGGTGGGGAAGCACAGAAGGCTAAGAGAACGCTCAGGAGAGACTCGAGCCGGCATGGGATGGGTGGGGGTGGGGTAGCAAGAGGAGTTTCCAAGGGGAAGCGAGAGAACACCCACCGGGGAAAAGAATGTCCGAGCTGAGACCTGAAAGATAAGGAGTGACCAGGTGGGAGTGGGTGGGGCAGGCGTAGCGTGTACATCCCAGGACCTTCCCACTCGAGCCCCACCCTTCTGTCCCAGCCTCGTTTTCTCCTATTCTCTCCATGCCTTGTCCTAGGCTATAATTGCACACAGCTAGGTATGTCATCATAGCATTTGTTCAACACGCAGATACTGAGTGTCTAAGGGCCCGGGGTGACATTGACAGATACAGTCACTGCCCTCAGAGTGTTCACTGTCTAGTGAGGGAGTGAGATCACTTCACCCAACAGTGTTACAAAGTTCCCTGTAAACCTTTATTCAGTGGGAGGATGCAAAGATAACTGTCCAGCACATGGGGCCCAAACCCAAGAACATAAGAAGAGCAGGTTTGAAAAGATAAGGAGAAGATGAACTTCTTGTAACAATTCAATTCAAGACATCCAACTGGCAACTGAAAATAAGGATTGAAGAGAGCAGTGCGGGTTGAAGATGGCAGCACCCTGGGGATCGCACAGCATGGTGGCACTACAACATGGTGATAACGTAAGACACTGACAGCACAGCACGGTGGCAGGATGACACAGTGCCTTCGCACCCACGTACTGGCATCAGACTGAACTGAGTTCAAATCCAAACTTCACCACCTCTTAACAGCCTCAGTTTTCTCATCTATAAAATGGGGATGCTAATGGAATTGCTTCCAGAGAATAAAATAATGATGGCTATTGTTATTTGAGGGGCATGTTGTTTATCATTATAGGATGACTTAAACTTACTGTTTAGCATTTGATACGAGGAAATAATTTGTCTCCTTTGAATTTGGGCATTCTTCATACCAGTTGAAGATAATTATACAACCCCCCTATGCCTTTCGATGCTGGCTGCTGGGAGACTGAGTCAACTGTCATACTCAGTCAGGATGAGCAGCTCTAGCACATTGAGCACAGACAGTGTTTAGCTTCCTCTGCTCCCCTATTGTTTTGATTTTCTAATTTAATGTTTTCCCTGAAATACTCACTTTATACCAACTTGCCGCCAATCCTTTTTTGGAAGCAAATGTAATATAATCATAAATATAAATAAATAAAATTAACTGATGGAAAATAATTTCGAGATATAAGAAAACACAAAATGTTTCTGCAATGTCTATTTGAAAAAATGCAAATGAAACTGCACTCCTTACTTTGACAGCGGCACTCTAGCACACCAGCACACACACACTCGTGCAGGCTTGCATGACTGCACGCTCAGCTGGCAGCACCTCCTCCTGGCCTGGGAGACCCTCTCCCCCCAGCGTGCTTCCTCAGCCCTCTCCTCTACCTATACTCTCCTCCTGGAGATGTCCTGTTTTGTGGCTGTGCATTTACAGAAGTAGGATTCTCAGATCTCAGTCACCAAGCTTCTCCCCTGAGCTCGAGTCACACATGCTTCTGGATCCTTACCTTTCCACTCGAGAAGATAATTATTATTTTAAATTCTACATGGCTAAAACTGAACTGTTGATTTCCACCTTGTCACCACTGCCAACCCCGACCAGACTGTCTCCTCCCACAAGCTGACCACTTCCGTTCGTCTGCACTATTTCAGCCTACCCCAAGCTGCCATCGTTGCTAATCTGAACAGCTGCAAAAGTCCCTCTCCATACAGCCGGGGAAAGCTGTTACAACACAGCTTGGTCCACAGCGTCCTCCGGTTAGCATCCACTCGCAAACAGCGTAACATCTGAGCCTCAGGTGCCCACCATGAACAGAGCAAAAGCTAACCGTCCTGCTGGAATCTGGGAGGTCCCACATAACGAGACACTGCCAGCTTCTCACTTTCCTTCTTCCTCACAGACTCCCACCAGCTCCCTGCTCTCTGCATCTCTCTCTCCGCCAGGCTCGGCTCTGTGTCAGGTCACTGTGGTCAGAATGTTCTCTGGGCTCACCTGGCTGCTTCCTCTCCTCACCTGGATCTCTCAGCTCACATGTCACCCACTCAGAGAGACCCTGCTTGTGACACACTACACCTGCCCATTCCTGTCCAAAGCATCACCTGACGTCTCTGCTACCTTTCCCACTTCGGGGAACTCTCAGACTGCTATGTGAAGGTGAAGACATGAGAAGGAGGTATTCATTCTCCTGTCCCTGCCGGAGCTGGGACGCGTGCCCATGACCAACTGTGTCCCCACCCAGGACCCTCCCAGGAGGGACTGTCCCCCGCTGAGGGTCAGAGATTGGGGCTTTGTATGGAGCTGAGACTTAAGTGCTGGCCAGTTTCCACCCTCGGCAACGTGTCGCCGAGGCCGGAGGAGAAGGCGCCCGCAGCGACTGAGCGTGGTTTGTACAGCGGGGTCACGGTGGCACCTCCCTCCTCTATTCCTGGCGTCGTCTAGTAGATGCTCTGAGCAGCCTGACAGGCCTCCAAACTCCCTCCCGCGTCAGTGAAGCAATGTGTGTTGTTGCTCTAAGAACTCTGGGTGGTTCATACTTATCATTATCTAAACTATCTGGTCTAGCTGTTTGTTCCCATGTTTATTATCTCTCTCTCTTCCCCTCTAACCGGCAAGCTCAGGGACGGGAACTGTCATCACCAGTGTGACCCCAGTGCATTCTGGGTTCTCAATAAATATTTGTCAACTGATTGGCTGAAACGACCCTAAGTCTCTCATGAACAGAAATACTGTGTATTTCATATGTTCCCTTATAGCCCCTAATGGACACATAGAGATTTAAAAAAAAGAAAGACACCAATTCATGTTTAAGTCCTGGAGAACGTAAGATTAAAAAAAGTTTTGGAAGAATTTTCAGATGGTAAAGAAACTGAGGTCAAGACCAAAAGCTGCCTATCTCTGATTTTTCCATGTGAATTCAGGCCAGAAACATTTAAAATGAACTACAAGCCTGGGGACTGGGAAGGCATCTAACATCTGCCAGTACAAGCCATTCAGCAGCCATGTCCGGGTGTCACAGGCTCTGTCTACAACGTCCTTTCTTGGGGAAAACAGCACACCACACTGTGAAGCCGCCATGAGCTTTTGCTTCTGGTCCCCATCACACTGAGTGACATATGAGGAAGAGCGGGAGCAGGACGGATAGTGAGCCGCGTACGTGTCCAAACATGGACGGTACCAGGCACACTGGCCCTGTGTGCCCTCGCCTCCCGGGTTTTCCAGCACTTTCCATATTGGTGCTCACCCAGAAGACTGGCAGGTTTAGAGCCACGCCCTCAGGATGCTTCAGCCAGGTGAAATGAAGTACGCTGCTTCCAGCAGACCAACTGGAACTGACCACAACAGAGATCAACTAAACTGGAGGCTACACAACTGGGGACAATACTCGACTCCTTTACCAGAACTACAGAGCACCAATCAACCAGCACAGAGTCAGACACGCTGTCAGCGTTAATAAAAAGCTACTTGAGGAAATGAATAAAAAACCAGAGTTTGCCCAGCCCTCCCTACGTGGGGGCACCTCCCTACTTGAGGGCACCTTACGTGTTTTAGGTCACAGAGTCCTTTGAGGGACCACAACGACTGCTATAGAGCCATACTCCAGAGAAGTGCACATCGGACAACCTTTACGAATATGTCATACAATGCAAGTGCCGTCACAGTAAATCTGAAGCAAATCCTGGAGTCCATAAGGTCTTCAGACCCAGTTTCAGAACCCACAGCCCAGATTCAACCGACATGAGAAGAATATGAGGGAGGGAGGGGGAGGTGGGCTGGGGGATGAAGGCACGAGAATCGGAGCGTCCTCAGTCTGCCCACACTTGCAGGGGGACGCTGGAGGGACCCCTCACTTTCAGCACTTCATCTCTCTTCATCTGTAAAATAATGGCAGGTGGAAGGAATGATTCCTTCCGGCTCCCAAATCCAGCGACACTCCACAGTCCTCGCTGAAACTTTTTCTCTTTGTCAAGCTGTCATCACGTTGACAAAGTTCTCCAGGAACAACAACAAAAAGTTCTGAAAGTCTCTTACCCTTTTAGGAAAAAAAAATTAACATTTCCAAATATAAAGTGTCCCCTTAAATCAGGGGTGTCCAAACTGCGGCCCGAGGGCCAACTGCGGCCTGCAATCCATTTTTAATTGGCCCGCAGCAAATTCCAAAAATATATTTAGTTTACTTAAATAAACCAGGTGAGGCAATACGTACTTCACCTCGAGTGAGTGGCCCGGCTGTTTGAGTATTTTACCGCCTATGGCCCTTGGTGAAAAACGTTGAAAAAAGTTTGGACACCCCTGCCTTAAATAGATACCTGCCTGTCTCAGTAGGATTTGTTACTCAGAAATTAACGTAAAAGAATCAATCAAGAAGCTTCCTAAGGATGCCAGCCCCTTGCCTCCCACCAGCTCTGGGAAGCACTGAGAAGCACCCACGTGAAGAAGCGCCCATGTGACAGCAAACACCACATCTGTCTGTCTGTCTTCTCATGGGGAGGTGACTGCAGAGCCAAGCGCGCTACCTCGAGTTAAGTGGTGGCAGCAGCTTCAACACCCAGTTCCAGCCAGAAAGGACTCCAACTTGTGTCAGAAAGTTTGTGTGACCTGGAACACAATGCTTGGCAGGTCCTGTGAGAAACTGAAGTGCGGTTCAGCCGCACAGGCTAACAGGTCCCACAAAGTCTATGGAGCAGACGCCAGCATTAACCTTGACGTGTGTGACGTGGTCTTGCTCCACGGGAAGGGTGCACCTGACGTTACCGTCCATGGAGGCTAACGTCGTGGAGACGGCCCTGTCCCTACATGTCTGCACTGATGTTTTAGGTAAACGTAAATATACGTTTAAAGGATCTCTCTTTTCATATAGGCACTTTTGAGGAAACAAAAACTGAGATCAATCCATCGTCCTAAGAGTAAAAAGTAGTCAGTGAAAATTCCCTCATGTCATGTTTTCCTTCTTTCCTCGCGGGTGTTATGTTCAGACCAAGAGTCCAGTGGTTTCACCTCCACGAGGCTTCCAGTTCTAAGTTTGTGGCGTTTCCTTTCACAACAGGTCCCATCGCGCCACGGGGCTGATAAATAATAGCAGAGTTCCCTCTTCCTATCACTCAGTTTTATTTCCTAAAGAGAGGTCCCATGGAGCTGCTGGCTCACAAACAGTCATTTGTTTCAGGGCTATCAAGGAGTTTCCATGAAAATAAATAGACCGAGGCAGGCATCATGTTTCTAGGATGAAAAGAGGAATTTTCACGAGATGTAGAACAGTGGAGTCAGCGGGCAGGTGGAGGGTCACCCATCCTCCCTGGGCGTCCCTTGCAGGGGGACCGCTGTCACACTCAAGGCCAGGTCAGGGCGCTCAGAACTGGTATGCATCCAGGACTTGTCTAGTCATGCCAATCGAGCAGTGCTGCCCTCTCCTTCCTGCCAGTCTCACCGGGTCTCTCCCTCACTCTGAGAGGCTAGATGGCTCAACTGAGTGAGAAATTCTTTGGACAACATCGGTGCGGTGTCCATGGGCTCAGCACTGTACAAGGCACAGGAAGCTCAGAAACAAACTAGACACACATGTCCAGGGGCCGACAATCCTGGTTGGTGCCTGGAGTTGCAGGGAAATGTTAATACACACACAGTCCCCAAAATGGACGAGTGTGGACTGTAAGCCATCTGTTCATCCTGAGCCCGTGGCTTGGGCCTGTCTCTACCCTACTCCCTCACCCTGTCCTCCTCCAGACGTGACCTTAGGGACGATCTGCTTCCACAGCTTCGCTACTATGACGAGTGCCGCCATGGATTCAGCAGTGCTAACACTGCTTTGAGATCCCGATTTCAATTCTTTTGGATAAACACTCAGAATGGGATGGCTGGGTCAGGTGGTGGTTCAAGGTTTAATTCTTTGAAGAAGCCTGACTCCTCTTATACGAGGTCAAATTCCCATATGCAGAGAGCAGGCCGGTGGTGGCCAGGGGCTGGGGGAGGGGCACTCGGAAGTTACCCATCAATGGACGTAAAGTCCCAATTAAGCCAGATGAGCAAGTCCTAGAGCCCCGCTGAGCGGCACTGTCCCTAGAGTCACCAATGACGTGTAAGTGTTCTTACCAAAATACAACTGAAAGAGAAAAGCAAAAGGATTTGACAACTAACTCACGCAAAGGTGTTAGGAGCACTGGTATTCATGAAAAGAAAGGATTCTCAAAGGATGGACCCGCAGGATTTCAGGCAGGGCTTGCATCTTCCTGGCACGCCTCCAAACGCCCATGAAAACACTCCTCTCCTGCCAGCACAAACTGTCCCCAGCAGAGGCTCAGTCCATGCGTTATCCCCTGCTGCCAGACAGCCCAGGTGACACAGCCTCGCAAAGGGAAGTTAACCAAAGCCAGCAGCTGTCTCAACTTCTTGTTCAGTGTGCCAGTCAGCTGGTCCGCTGGTCAGCGGCCTTCACTGACCACCCACCCTGTGATGCAAACCTTCCAAGACATGGAATCCAGCAAATTTCATGGTGAATTTCGAGATTCCACACCGTACGTACATTCTCTGAATGAAACATGCTTCCATATGATGTAGCACATCTGACTAATTTATGTAGCTTTCTTCTAACAGCGATTATAAGGAAGCAAAACGAGTTTGACGGCAGAGGGCTCAGGTCTAGAGGTAATTTATTCAGACTTCACACTCTCTAAGGATAATAAAAGGCTGTAAATCCTCTGCTAAACAAACTCAGCAGCAGGGAGCCTCAAAATGTATTCCATTCTAGATTAGCAACGATTAAATCATACCGTGATCTATTTTAAAATACAGTGATTTTCAGGACGGCCTATGTTTAAAACATTCAGTTTTCTCCTTCAGCCTAAAATGAAGAATACAATTCCTTCATTTCCTCGAACAATTGTTCTTCGATTTTTCTTCTGCTCCACAGCTGAGAAGGCGCTTTCTGCCTGGAATACCACTCCTGACTCCATAAAGCACGTGCATTTATCCTTTAACCATCTTGCATGAGATATGCATGGCCGTGCATACTGGGAACTTTCCGAGAACTGAATGAGAAGTTGAAGAGCCACCTGCACAGGTCAAGTGAAGAGATGGATTATTAATGTAGAGCCAGCTAGAAAAGTGGGCTGCAACCCTCCACCCCCCTCGATGGCTCCTCGTCGTCTTGCACAGGCACGGAGGAGGACATGGAGAGGGAAGCAGTCCAGTCTGGACGGAGCAGGAGCGGGATGAGCTCTGAGACCCAGAAACGAGGGGGACAAGCAGCTGGCGGCTGCTGCCTCTACCAGCTGCCCGCCGGAGCCCTGACATCTCCCCCAAGCCCTCCCACACGGTTTAGCTCTCTTCATGTTGCTACTGACATGGGGAGCCCTTTGTACCCAGCACAGTTCTCAGTAAGTATGACTGGGGTCTAATTCGCTGCCACTTGAGAAACGTGAACTGAAGAGACCAGAATTCTCCCGAGGCCTTTGTGCTGTGAGTCAGACGATGTGTCAACACCAAGTGCAGTCAGTGCATGTCCTCATGTCCGTTGGACACATGTGACACTCGCCTACACGTTGTCGTGTCCATCAGACACTGATACTCGCTTACTGGTGACGCCATGTGGTGCCATGCACACACGTTTAGGAACACTCGGCTGACACACGGCCATTTCTCTGTCCTTTCCGGCACCACAGGACTTCCCACACCCCACCCTCCGAGGCTTTCCATCCAGTGACCCACCCCCTCTCCACATAGTTACTTCAGGCCTAATTTATGGTAATTAGGGCAATGGCATTCTATTTATATCAGACCCCCATGGGAATCTCTATAGTGGTTTTTATATATTCACTGTATAGCAAAGTTAGGTAGCTCTTGTTTTACAATATGAGTTTAGTCCCTCTCAACAAAGCTTTGTGTCCTTTTTCTATCAAGTCCCAGTGTAAAGAGCCTTCATCTCAGTATTGCTAACAGGTAGTAAAGACACTTGGCCCCCAAAGCAAGAGCACCAGGTACTTAACAGGTGGGTTTGCTACTCATTATCACTGTGAAGTATGGACCTGAAGACACACCTCTGGTGGGAGGACTCGCCAGGAAGTGCGTGGAACATATGATTTTCCTCATAGTGTCTCAAATGTCCCACGTCCTATGTCCAAAAGCACTAAGGAACGTGTGTTAGGTGACAAATGAAGAGATACTAAAAGAGACTTTGGGAAAGTTCTATAAGTGTGTATCTGAAGTGGCTTAAATACAATCCTTCTTAACGACAGGACAGTGCCTAGATGACTTATTAAAATAACTCCTCACAGATGTATTCCTAGGTACAAAGACGGCTCAATATACACAAATCAATCAATGTGATATATTGCACTAACAAAATGACAAAAAAGAACCATAAAATTAATCACATGGTAATCATATGATTATCATATCATTATCTCAGATAAAAAGCATCTGACAAAATTCAACATCATTCATGATAAAAACTTAACAAATTTAGCATAGATAGAACATATCTCAACATGATAAAGGCCACAAGCCCACAGCTAACATCACACTCAATGGGGAAAGGTTGAAAGCTTTTCCTCTAAGATCAAAAACAAACAAGGGTGCCCACTCTCACCACCCTTATTCAATATGGTACTGGAAGTCCCAGCTGGAGCGATCAGGCAAGAAAAAGAAATGAAAGGTATCAGAATTGAAAAGGAAGATGTAGAATCACCTCTATTTGCAGATGACATGACTTTACACATAGAAAGTCCTGAAGACTCCACCAGAAAACTGTGACTTGTGGATACCAGAGGCGGAGGGATGGGGAGCATTAGAGCAAGGTGGTCAAAAGGTACAAACTCCCAGCCATACGATAAAGAAGTCCCAGGACTGTCACGTACAGCGTGGTGACTACAGTTAACAGTGCTGTATGATACGTAGGAATGCTAAGAGAGTAAATCCTGCATTCTCATCATAAGGAATTTTGTTTCCTTTTTTCTTCCTTTTCTTTTTATTGTGTCTATATGAGAAAATGGATTTTAGCTCAACCAATGTGGGAATAATTTCACAATATATGTAAATCAAACCATCATGCTGTACATTTTAAACTTACACAGTGATGAACGAGTATGTCAATTATTTCTCAATAAAATGGGGAAAACAAAACTCCGTACAGTAATATATATGTAAACCATTTCAAACCAAAGCATTCTAATTTTTAAATGCCCTACAAAAAAGATTCTACATGCTTCCTTTATAAGCTCTTGTAGCACTTAACAACCCATCCTTGTTCTGCTGTTAGTAACAGTAGTAGTGGCAGCAGTAGCGGGGGTGGTAGTAGTGGTGGAAGTCCTACCTTTAATCTGCAAGTGTTTCTTAGCTTTTCTGTCACTCATACACCTTGTTGAGAACCTTTTCAAAGCCATGGACATCTTCCTAAGTGCGGTGGACTGATGTGCATACATAATTTGATTAAATAAATACAAACACATATTGATCGCCTGCTAATAAAATAAATGATATGGGTTGAACTGTGTCCTCTCACGATTCCTACATTAAACCCCTAATATCCAGCACCTCAGCATGTGACCTGTGGAGAGAGGGTCTTTACAGAGGTGAGCATGTTAAAATGAAGTCACGAGGATGGACCCTTATGCAGTATGACTGGTGTCCTTATAACAGAAGGAAATCTGGACCCAGAGACACAGGTAGAGGGACAACTAAGTGCAGATAGACAGGGAGAAAACAGATATCTACCAGCCAAGGACAGAGGCCTGGAATACACCCTTCCCTCAACACTCATGAGGAACCAGCCCCGCCAGAATTCTGCCTCCAGAACTGTGAGACAGTACGTTTCAGTTGTCCAAGCGGCCCGGTCTGTGGTACTTTGTTAGAGCAGCCTTAGCACACGAATACAATAATTTCGTGAGATCCCGTCATGTTGATATATGTACCTGTAGTTCATTTTCACTGCTGTCTGAACATACCAAAATTTATGTGTCCATTCTGTTGCTGGTGGATGTTTTCCAAAGTCCTGCAGTGTTGAAGGATGCTGCTATAAACAGAAATGCCTGCCTCCCAGTGTGTCTGTACAAGAGCTTCTCTGGAATGTCCAGGACTGCAAGTGCTGCATCAAAAGAGACATGTGTCTTTTATGCAGACCGTTTGGAAAGTGGATGTACCACTTTATGTTGCAACTGCCAGTGTATAAAGGGTTCCCTCTGCTCCTCAAACTTGCCAGAACTTCATATCATCAGAATTTTTCATTTTTACCCATCTGCCAGGTGTCAAATTGTATCACATTCATTGGAAGCAAGGAAAGAAGGGATGAAGGGAGGGAGGGGGAGGGAGGCAGGGAGGGAGGGAGGAAGGAAAGAAGGAAGGAAGGGTTTCATTGATTGACTTACATTTAATATTATCATCATTATTCGTCTTTTGTTTTTTTTTTTCAACTTGTAAAAATCATGCAATATGATTTAATGTTAGTATTTTGTATCTCAAAAGTTGTCAGTTTATGAATGAGCATAACTCCAAATAAGAGAACATTGTTCACTCCTAATGACTCCCCAAAATGTTTTTTTCCATGCAAAATTATAAGTTCAGGGTAGTAGCCACAATAACAAGATGCAGACCCAACCTGGAGAATTTGTGGAAAACAAGTACTATCTGATGTATTACTGTCTCAGTCTAGTGAGTGTTAATGCACATCTATGGCTACAATTTTTGGTTATTTTCCTAGAGATTCTTCATTAATGATAAAATGGTATACAGCCGTTAGAAATCCCATCTTTTTTTGATAATGTTATTCTTTGGAGAAAATCACCTCATAGCACTCTCTTGAAGTAAGAAGAAAAATTGCTCTTGATCCATACAGATGTAAAGCACACAGACAGGACTTAATTTCCCAGCCGTCAATATGCAGGTCAGTGGTAATATTTACAACAGAAGCCAAGTGCCGAGCCCCACTTCGCTGCCCCACGCATTAGAGGACACCAGTTCCCTTGGTCAGTATTTGCCTTCAATTCTCACTCCAAAGAAACAGCTTTCACACACTTCATCTAGTCTTCTTGACATGAACTTAAACTTACAGAATCGATATTTTAGAGCTGAAAGAAGCTTTAGAAATCACTCTAATCCAATCTCTCCCACCTTAAATATTTCAAAAACAGAAGAGAGAAAATGGCATCCCTAAAACCACGCTGCTATTTAGCAACAGAACCAAAAGAAGAACCTGGATTTTCTGAGTCCCAGACCCAGCCCCTCCCAGAGGACCACCTGTACAATTCACACTGTATACCAAGCAGCCCGACATTTCACCGTTAACACCTGTGAGAGAAAACCGTGGCTCTCTGGACAGGTCTGCATAGACCTGAATACGTAGCACTGAATGATGGAGATTGAAGAATTTCTCATTGGGTAAGAAATGTTGCATTACCAAAGAAATGTGCTCTGTTTGAGCAAAGAATCCCGAGAGCAGAGAAGCCCACGCCGACCATCAGCTAAGCCCAGTCGGGCAATGGAATCGTGAGAGATAATAACTATTGCTATTTTACGGGATAGATGACTAAGCCTTCATCCTCAGACACATTCTGTCCGCTTGAGTGTATGTCTGCGTGCATGAGCATAACTACTCCGTACTCTGTTTGTGCCACTTAGAAGTGCTTTGCATTTCCACTAACTACTCACATTCTTTTGTAACATGACTTCTATCGTGGTTCACGTCATGATTCCTTATTTCTGAGCAGTTAGGTGACCTCCACATACCCGCTATTACACATCCATAACGAGCATTCTTGTACACAAATCCGTCCATGGATATGTCTCTGCATTCTGCGGATGGATGACGGACATGTAATTACAACATCCAAGCGTTAAATACTTTTTATGGTTCTGGTCAAGTTGCATGGAATAAAAATTGTCCCAATTCCACTCCCACCAGCTGTGAAAGAGGATGCTAAACTCTGCCTCCGTGGTCTGACGACACCACATATTGTTTGTTTTCTATTACTGTTCCAATTTGGTAGATGCAAAATAGTTTCTAATTGTTGTTTTAATTTGCCTCTCATTAATACAGGGTTAGACCTGCCTTCGTGAGTGTGAAAGGCCTGTGGTCACCACACTTTGCTGCCTCAACCACGCAATAATGTCTTACGCAATGTTATCTGACACTCAAGGTTAAATGGACAATGCGACCAGGAAAACTACATGGAAAGAATATTCATACACGCACAACAGGAATAATTTTATAGTCGGGCCTAAAAAGTCATAATCAATTTTCCTGACAGAAGAACTTCACAATCCATTGATTTTAAATCACATGGATGGATGATAAAATGTCTAAAACATTTGTACCTATCTATTTGTTACCTATCTTTAGAAGAAACAGTAAATCATTTCTGGGCAAACCATTAATTGGGGAAATAAATTTCAACCTGATTAAAGTTCTAAAACACTTATTTTATACTACGAACTATTAGTAATGGGAACTAATTCTCAAATTCGTCTTCCACACAATTTTTAATTAAATTGAATATGTCTGGCCCTCAACAGATATTACAGCTAAACAGCTCCTGCTGGTGCTAAAGGTTAGCAATATGGTCAAATAAAGAGCAGATGTGAGCAAACGTCATTTATAATGTGATGTGTTAGACAAACAGAATTTTTAAAACCGCAATGCCATACAAAATATTTCTTTCATTTTGCCTCCTTTGAAATATAATAAACAAAGAATGAGAACATGTTTTAAAAGACTGAAATACTTAAATTGAACTGAAAGTTATTTTTAGGAGAAAGTCACAAATATAACTTTAGATTTAAGTTGCATTTTCACATTATTGTTAAGAAGAAAAACAACTAAGCTTTTGCTCACTTTCCTCCTCTCTTTCTACTTCTTGCACGCACCCCCCCCCCCGTTACATATTTCCCCTGGGTTCCAGTTCTGCCCTTGTCTTTTAGCTACTATTTATCACTGGTGTACTATGGAGGCTATCAGGCTAAGCTCCGTGTAGACATCAGTCTCTGCAGCTGTTTAATAATCACAAGAGCCCCAGGTGGCTGTCACTAGCCTCAGCTGACAAATGAGGAAAGTGAAAGTGAAAGAGGTTAAGAAACTCGGCCAAGTCACAAACACTGTCTCCCTGAGTAGCACCGTAAACCAGTTTCACCAGCTAATTCTAAGATGTGATGCCAGCCAGCTCCCATTCCTCCAGGGACAGACTGCATTCAGGGGACCCTTCCCGACGCCTGCCACACTGACTTGTGGTCCTGGGCTCCACAGTGTTAATATGTGTGGCGTCATCCCAGGCCCTGCCAGGTGAGCAGCGAGGGGATGGAGGACGGATTCCAATCCTGCAGGCAATTCCGAGTACAGACCCTTCACGTGAGCTGCCTTTTCTGTGTTTCTACCCGTAGGCCTTCTGTTTCCACTGCCCCTTCCAGCTCACCCCGAAGGTCAGCGTGTCTCCCTTAGAGGGCAGCGAGCCCGAGCTCGTGAGAAGGGGAGAGCACAGGGTCGGTCCCCGTGTCGAGGGGTCTCCACTGCCGTGCTGGGTGCTGACATGTCCCCAAAGAGCTCTACTGGCCCCTGCTGTGCCGAGGCAGCCATGTTGCTTGGAGGGGACCACGCTTCGTTGAGTCTTTCTATGGAGTCACCCCCTGAGGAGAGGGTCTGGGATTAGGGAGACGGCAGACGCCCATTCCTCCTGCCATGTCTATAACATGGTGTGCTTTGAGGTGCAGGCTTTAGAGGAAATACTAACCTAAGTGAGACTTCAGTTGCTTAGTGATTAATATCAACTGTAGGGAGCAGAGGGAATGTTCCAGAAGACGGATGCTGGCCTTTGGTGTCAGATAACCTGAGTGACACATACGACCTCTGTTGTTATCAGCTGTCTCATCTGTACAAGTGGGAAAAGCAATGTCCACGCCCCAGGGATATTGTGAGGATAAACTCAATAATCACATGGCTTGAAAGCATCTACACATAACAGGTGATGATTTCTGTTCTTTTCTGTTAAGCTCTACAGAGGTTTCTACATTTGCAGTCATTCCAAACAGCAAGTTGTTGTAAATTCTTCAAAGCAAAGAAAGGGGCAGTTTTTACCTCCCATGTAACTTAGATTGGGGAGAAAAAAGAGTAGGCACATATTCAAAAGTATCAAATGTGTTAGAAATGGGAGAAAATACTGAATCATCTCTAGACATAGACTCTCATGCAATTTCTATTGTTCTAATAACGCACTTTTCTGGAGAGATCAAGCTATCGTCAAGAAAATGGTATCCTGTTAATGTCTTATTAATAACAGCTACATTCAGACGCTGATGTGTAAGAATTCAGTTTGTTCAAAAAGATACATCTTCAACTGTTTCGTTTGGTTAGAAATGTTCTGGCCACACAATGTCCATAATTACTGTAATTCTCTTCCTTGTTTGAGTCTGAAATTACACTGCTGACATCCCTTTAAGTGACAAAAGCACTTTCAACAACCAAAAAGTTTTAGATACGGCTTGTGCGTCTCTTTTGATTGGAAGTTGGTCGAATGCAGCTGCAGTGTTTCTGAGTTAAGCTCTGTTCCAATGTCCTCATTCCGGCTGGAACATTTCAGTCTCTGTTGCTTTGATTGCAATATTGTCCACCAAGATGGGCTTATGATTAATCCACGTTATTAAGATGACTCACGCTCCTTTCAGATGGCAGTTGAAAATCCACAGCAAGAACAGCCTTGAAAGTGATTTGACTGCGGATTTAGGTGAGTGATGGTTCTGTACTTTTCCCTTCCATAATTCAGCAATGGTTAAGCAGGATACACTTAACATCCTGTAGGCTGTTGTGGGTTCTCGAGGGCCCTTCAAGTGGCTGGGAGAAGAGTCAGAACTGCCGTGTTCCCAGGTGGGGCAGGTGAATGCCTGGACACAGTCACTGACCAGGTAAACAGACTGGAGGCCCGGGCGGAAGTCAGAAGCAGGGCTTCTGGGGACAACACAGCTGCTGTGCCTGCCTCACCTGTGGCTGCTGCAGAATTCCACCCATATCGGGTTGGGGGGTGGCTCTAGGACACACCCAGCACTGTGCCAGGGTGGCCACTTGCTCCAAGTGGATCTAGGAGATGTTTTTTTTTTTTTACCTTAAAAGTTTAAATTAAAAATAAAAAAAAAATTTAAATAAAAATCCACCGAGATTAGTTTGTGCTGGGTATTATGTGAGCGCAGGTAGCGGTGGGGGCACATCTCATACCCCAAATCCACCTGTTTGCCAATGTTGTGAGGGGCAAGAGCCAAAAAGCCCACAAAAGTCACACAGAGCAGATGCACACGAGAAACGAGCTTCCTGGGGACAGAGTGCCCAGGACACTGTCTGCCACCCCCAAGGTCACTTCCTACAACTGGGAGCTACAAGACTCTATCATTACCATGGATCCTCACGTACCTCAAGACAGCATAACTGTGAAACCCCACGTACCAGAGCCAAGGGCCACCCCGCCCGCCCACAGCCACAGGACAGCTGGAGGTCCCGGGCGCAGCAGAAGGAAGCCTCCGTAACTCTAAAATGACCCGCACGAGTCCCTTGGCAGCTTTGGGTGTAACTAAGGCCTGAATCACAACTCTTTTTGGTTTTTAATTGGATGTTCTTCCACTATCTTAAAATTGCTTATTCTGGATAATGCAAAAGTGCAAAATTTGAAACCAGAACATGGGGCTCAACTCCTGGCTTTATCACTTCCTGTTTCTTCGTGATGGGAAATTACTTAATCTTCCTGAATGTCTATTTCCTCCTTTGAACAGAGAGATGACAGCCATAGGTGTCGTGTCACTGTCTGACTGGATGGTGTCCCAGGGGTTTGGTGTTTGTGCCTCTGGGAGCTGGAAGAAGATGTGTGGAGCCGGAGGCAGGCAGAGCAGACATAGTTTATGCACAGGCTTCTGGGGACACGGCCAGGGGGTTCTCACTGTTGTACACAGCTGGCCATTCTCAGGTTACAACCTATGGCCGGCAGCAGTCTCATAACTCATCTGCCCACAGCAGCAGCCCTGGGCACAGTCCCCAAGGGCCCATTTCTCAACAGCCCCGAACAATACAGCCCATGGTCTCCACCGTGTTTCTGCCTCAGCCCATTCCTGCCTCAGCCGTGTCTCTGCCTCCTCAGCCTCTGCCCTGCCCCCTAAAATGGCTGCACCCCTTTATATCAGACAGAGACAAAAGAGGCGCACAGCCAAGGTGCTTACCTAAGCGTATAAACAACATCATCTTCAAGATGGACGGCGCTTGTGCGACATTCTATCTTATTGGACCGGTGGGCCGGTCAGGGTCAGGGCCAGCAGCTGGCCGGGGAGGGAGCCTGAGCAATTCTATTTTCCCTAATATGTATCAGCTAGTTTTACTGTTACTTCCTTTATAAAGCTTTCTCTAATTGTCCAGGATGGAGTTGGTTTGAATGGAACTTGGTTTACATCTCTGTACTAACAACAGACACTGGGATAGCTGATTTTATGTGTCAACTGAACTGGGCCACAGCGTGCAGAGACAGTCGTCAAACATGATTCTGTGTGTGTCTGTGAGAGTGTCTCTGGGTGACGTGCACATTTGACTCAGCGCAGTAAGTAAAGGAGACTGGCCTCATGCCATCAGTTAAAGGTCTGAATGGCACACACACACACACACACACGCACATACACACACGAATAAGAAGGAACTCCTCCCGCCTGACGGCCTTTGAGCTGAGACATCAGTTTCTTTCCTGCCTTCAAACTCAGACTAACATATGGGTTCCTCCTGGGTCTGGAGCCTGCTGGACCAGACTAGAATCACACCTCCAGCTCAGCTGGGTTTCCAGCCTGCCAATTAGAGATCGTGGGACATCTCTGCGTCCGTAATACGTGAGTCAATTCCTTATAATAAATCTCCTTCCATAGAGATGCACATCGTGTTTGTTCCGTTTCCCTGGAAAATCCTAATGCAGACATACTATATTATAATTCTCTGCCTATTGGTTTTCTCCATCAGACTACAAGATCTACAGTTGTGGGAATTATTTCAAAAGCATCTTTGTAAGCACAACACAGCACAACATCTGGCACAAAGTAAGTGCTCAATAGACATCAACGAATGAATGCCCACCTCTCCAATTGCTTTGTGGCTGTTGGGAGGCATAAATAAAACATGTGGAAGAACTCTGAAAACAGTACAACTCGACACAGAGATTAGCTATTTCTCCGCATCAGTCCCAGAATCCAGTCTTACTGGAGAAAATCAAACCAAACTACGACTCGTGTATCTCTAACCTCTCTCTGTTTTTCACTAATCCCTTGTCACCACGCAGCAGCCTACCCACCTGTCTCCTCGTACCTGCCCCTAAAGAAAGGAGAGTCTGTGAGACGGATCCTTTCAGGGACTTTGCTTCACCTTTGTGCTTGCACCTTATGTTGTTGGGGAAACTGACCTTAAAATGGTTCCCTGCCATGTGGAACTGAGCTAAAATGGTGGCCCCAGCGCAGAGAGAAGTCCCCAGCCTAAGCCCCAGCCCACGTCCGCATAACCCCCTCCAAGCCACACCTTGAGCCAATCACCAGAGGACACCTACCCCTTCCCCGATTCAAGGAAGTCCCCAACCCATAAAAACCTGCTCAAAACCTTGCTAGGGGCTCAGTCTTTTGGGAAGCATCCCGCTGAGCCCGCCGGGCCAGCACCCTGCGTAATAAAGCTGTGTTCTCCCTGATCTCCGCGTGCCGCTTGAGCTTCTCGGTCCTCGCCATTTTTCTGCACCAATGTCTCCCTGTTTGGCCCCAGAAAGATGGCTGGTCAGCCAATGACGAGTAAGATTCCCCACGGTGGGGGAGCGGGGGGAGGACAACTCAAGCCAGGCACAGCCGATTGGGGACCAACAGGAGAATCCACAGGGTTCATAGAGGTGGGCAGAGCCCCCCACCTTCCCCCTGCTAAGCAGAGCCTCTGCCTCTGTGGCTGCATTCCTTCCCACAACCTTCAAGGGAAGAGATTCAATGAGGTGCTCTCCATCTGTTCATACGCATAAAGGTTTTGTCCCTTGGGGAAGAACGTACATCCTGAGACCTACGGTTCCGCTGCCTGCAGGCAAGGGTGACTGGCGTGAATCAGTTTCCTATTATGATGTATGGGATTCACAGATCTTGAGATTGACAAGCTTTATCTCCTTTACTTCCCCACCTAAGTAATAAAAACTATGCATAGGCCCCAGGGGGCTCAGTCCTTGAGGCTGCAGACCCTTGGCTCCGCTTGCACTCTATTCATGGCTACTGTCTTTTTTTAACCCTCCGACACCCTCCTCGCTCCCTACAACGCTCTTCAAATCCCTGAGGACAAATAAGGTGGATGAGGACCTGATCCCCCATCCCCAGGGTGGGGGCGAACTTTAATAAGTAAGCACGTAAACAAACAAGATCATCGCCACTGACAAGAACCAGGAAGGAAACAGTGCAAAGTCATCCTGGGAGCAGAGCCTGCTTTAAATTGCACCAGTGTACCCACTAGGAGAGCTGTCCTTTCCTGGTTTTTTCCAGTATCTTCTGAGCTCATTTTCAGTTTCTCCCACCTCAGGAAGGAACTTTAAGCAAACTCTGAATTCATCCAAATTAATGTTCCTAAAACAGAGTTATGATCACATCATTCTGATGCTTAAAAATCTGTGTTGGTTTCTCTTTTCCTACGAAGTAATGTACCAACAACTCACTCACACCCAAGGTCCTCCGCTGTTTGGTCTAAACCTGTCTACACCTTTCCATCTTGTTAATCTTTGGATATGCCGGCGCGCTTTCTATTTCCTGAACATACTACACCTCCCACCTCAACCATGACTTCACTCGCTCCACTCCCCGAGAAGTCCCTCCTTACGTCCTCTGACTGTCAGTCCCGCCCATCAGCACAGAGTCCAACATTTAAGACCCGGATTACACGGATAACGGGTCTTTGGTATGTGTTCTCTGCTTAGTGAACATCAGGTGCTTCCTTGCCAGCTAGCAGGCAATCTCTGCTCCGCCACGTCTCGTAGTGCTTGGTCCAAAAACTCCCTTATGGCATGTATCTGGCTCTGCCTTGTGTTATTATTTTTTAGGAACATGTCACATCCTCCATCTGGGTTATTACTTCCTTAGGAGAACAGACTATTTTATTCAACGATGTTTTTCCTGCAGTCCAGTACAAAACAGTCTTCAATAAGTGTTTGCTAAATGGATCAATTTGGTGAATAAAAATGGCACAGCAAGTAAAATTGGAACAGCCCAAACTTTTTTTCACATGTTTCTACTTCAGCTGCTGACATCATGTTTCTAATAAGTCTCATGTAGATACTCTGATCACTCCTACGGAGTCTGTAATATGCAGTCACCACAGAAGTTCTCAAAGTGAGGATCCTGCCTTTTTACCAAGAGTGACCACTTTGGTGACAATGCAGAAAATTATATGATGGGTATAATTATGAGCCATTTCAACAACAAAAAGAAGTACTTTTAAAGTTCTCTTTTACAAGAAGTTCTAAGTTTTTGACTGGTGAGTCTACTACACAGTTACCATGACAACATCCCCGGATAGGGACACCCAAGACTGGAAGCAGCATCGGAACATCCTGCCGAGGCTGGCACGAGTGGCCCAGTAGACAGCAGGCATGGTGGTGAGGCCATCTCAGGGGACCAACCAAATGACCACGGCCACACAAGGAACGCTAGGCCAGACCGGAAGAACCACTCAGTTCTCCAACTGTTGTCCCACAGAACCATAAGCAAGTAAAACAGCTGTTTTAGGCCCAGACTTGTGGGGAGTTTTGTTACGTAGCATGAGCATGAGATCACTGACTGCTGTCTATAACTAAGGGAATGAATAAGAAATACGTGAGGAAATGTACACTGTGGATCAGGACACTTTAGATAAAAGCAACAAACTGGTATATATTCAGCAAGATGAATAGATGAGGGAAAAAAGTATGAATAAGAGTGACATTTATAGATCAATACCATTTAGGTAAATTAAACATTTGGTGAGTAGACTAGATAAAATTTCAATTTTATCATGTTTTTTTTTTTTATCTCAAAAAAGTTATATATTTCTGTCTCTTCTCCAAATGTGCCAATGCATTTTCCATTACACACACACACATACATACACACACACACACACACAAGCACTATCCTTACTACCTGTCATAATTTTTTCTTTTTTTTCATTAACTCAGTAGAGGTCTCCATATTTTCACTTCATCTTGTCTCCTAAGAAGAAACAAGCAGCACTGCACCAAATAATGACAGACAGACCACTCCAAACACGCTCATATAAATAGCAGTTGTAAACATATTTTAAGAATGTAGTCTCATGAAAATATCCCTCCTAAAATTCTCAGAGTACTAATTACAGAGCTCAGCTAAACTAGGCAGTGTACAATTTTGTCATATCAATGCAGCGTCACCCTCAGCGTCCCCAAGCCTAGGGGGCCACCGGAGTCCCCCTTTCTTCCTGCACCCCCACCAGCAAAGGCAGACTGGCTTGTCACATCCACGTCACACAGTGGAAGCCACACCTGGAAGTACAGAACGTAGAATAAAAACATGGTGCTATCAGCTGCCGTTTTACACAACTGAGAAAGGCAAAGGGAAAGTTTAAAATCAGTGGAACTCGTCCACAATTCTATCATGGAAACAGACACACAACTTATCAGAACATGAAGCCCTTAGTCCAGTACTGAGCAGTCGGCCAGTCCCATGACGACTTAGTTTTCTCCTGTACATCCAAACTTTTGGCTCCACATCCACTCATGTCCTACCTTCCCTCTAGAAGAGAAAAAGAATGGATGGAGAGCAGGTGTCTTACCTACATGGTCCCTGGGAGAGGGAGTCACTCTTGGGAGGCAGGTGTCATCTCCTTTGGGCAGATGAAGAACAAGGGGTTGGAGAAGTGACAGACGTGACCCAGATAACATCGCAGGAACTGACCAGGTCACACGAGGAATCTGGGTTTGGTGAACTCCAAGGTGCCCCTGCTTTCTGCTTCACCCTCCTAACTTTATAGTTCAGCAAATTTCTCTAAGAAACACAGATGTTTGAAGTGACTTTATTTCAACGCACCCAACAGACACAGCCCAAGTGCAAAGCTGGGGGATACGGCTCCTCAATCTCCTCTGGGGTCGAAAGCTCCTCAATCTGCACATTCAGTCAGACTCTGTCCCCGGACCAGCCCCTCCTCACCCCACTCCCTCTGACTCTCCACGCCCCACCCAGCAGAGGTCCCTTTCTCTCCTTCCACCTGCCACCTCGCAGGTTTTAGCACCCAAAAGCATATAATGGTGCTTGTCCATTTCCCATCACCACTAATAAAATATGTGATCAAAATTATCAGGCCACGACCTTTCATTTATAAAATGTTCTTATCTTCTCCAAAGCACCTGGGGACATCATTGTATTTCTTTCCAGGTTCTTCGGGGTTTTCTGACTGATACTGAGCAAAAAAATGGTCAGAACCAAAAGGACAAGTCAGAAAATGAAAGGGGGGGCAGGCAATGAGATAACAAAGCTTTTTATAAGTGTGAAGCCTCGGGACCATCCAAGACATCTATTTGCTTCTCAAATATTAAACAGCAATTATCTCCTTGACCTTCAGAAAGTATGAGACTGTTAAGGAACTTGCCAAGCGTGCTAAAACAGGCTGCTCTTCGTTCAGAAATAATGGTCATTAATGTGCTACCCACTAAACCAAATCGGCCATGGTGGCAACTAATCATGGATTTCATTCATTTGTTCATTAAGTAAATTACATTTTTATTGGTCATTTACTGTGTGCCAGGCACCAGGGGTTCTCAGTGCTCCAGGGGGAAAGAAGAAGCCCACAAATCTCGTCTCCCTGGCTCTTCAGCCTCACTCTTCATCCAACAGATGGACTGGGCCTCTGGCTGTACCCAAACACGGAGGTGGGACAACTCTCCCGGGAGGCCAGATACCCCAACTCTCCAGTCCGCTTACTTCGCAATGCCCGTGGGGACACACAGCTGCTGCCACACTGGCCAGAGGACACGCAGCTCACGCCGCACTGGCCGGGGGACACACAGGCGAATATGAGAGGGACGCTTTGGGAGCTTTAGGAAGCCAGTCGCACTTATCAGGTTAGATGTTGTCCAGTATTTGCATCTAATTTTCCTCCTTGCCACTGCAAGGCAGCCTGGTCCTGCTTCCAGGCCCTTTACAGAGAATCCAAAGTTGCTGTCAGCACCTTTGAGTGTGTTTCTACCAAGTGGGCAACAGGAAGTGAGCCGTGGGGGCGCCCACAGCGACCCCAGGTAACTCACCCACCACCGAAAAGGACTCTGCAGGCTGGCGTGTAATGACAATGGGTAGTCTGACGTGTAATCACCGAATGTACAAAGAAAAACACATACAAGCAAGTGATGGAAATGTTTGCAATCACGTTATCCTCTTGTTGGCCTAATAAATGTGTATCTTAAAGCTCAGGCCACAGACTCGTTTTTCCAGACTGTTCTTAAATCCAGTGTTTGTATTTCAGGTTTTATTCAAGCTTCAGGTGTGAGGGGTTGGCATGGAAGGGCTGGGTTGGAGGGGATTACACGCAGTTCAGACAGTGCCTTACGTCCACATTTTGTTTTCACCGTGTTCCTGAGAATTGTCCACTGGTGTAGCAAATAAGATTATAGGTGTATGTATATTAATATATTGCTAAGGTTTGTAAAAATTTAAATATACCCAAACTTTATATATATTAAAGTACAATCAGGGAATCACTATTTAATATAAGTTTATGAAATACAGCAAGCCCTTACTAAGGAATACTGGAGATCTTAAAATTGAAGACAGAAGATAGATAGATGGATGGATGGACGGATAGATGGATAGATATGAATAAATGAAAAGATGGATGAATAGATGGATATATGATGATACATACTGATGATATTTTTAACTTCCATACAAAATATTTCAAGCATAATCACTTAGTCACTTCTTAATATTTTGCCATGTTGGCTTCATAACACTTTTTTTTTTAAGGATTCTCAGTCCCTTTACCATTCTTCCCTTCCCCTCTATCCAAATTTAAACACTCACTTGACTTGATATTTATCATTCCTATGGTTGTTTTTAATGGCTTAAAGTGCATTTTCAATAAATGCATGTTTCAATAAAATACATGGGAGTTGCTTTCAAAGGTTTTTAAACATTATATAAATTGAATCACACAGTAACACTGTTTCTGAGATTTATTCATGTTCTTGCATATACATAGCTCTGGTTCATTCACTTTAACTTCTGTATAATATTTGCATTTTATGAATATACCTCAATTTTTACTCATTTTCCTGTTGAGGAACATATAGGATTTTTCCAATTTCTTACCAACAGTATTATAAATATTATACATCTCTCCTTATGCAAACGTGCACAAATTTGCCACTGATACACTTAGAAACAGAATTGGTTAAGAGTGTGCAAGTTTTCAACTTATTAGACAATACAAAATTATTTCCCAAAGTGCTTGTACCAATTTGTACCCTCACCAGCAGCGCATACAAGTTTCTAGGCAATACATTTTCAGCCGGTAGTTGAAATCGTCAGATCTTCACATTTTTGCCAGTTGAGGAATGTGAAATGGTATCTCACTCAGGTTTGTTTTTTGTTTTGTTTTTGTTTTTTTTTTAGTTTCAGGTGTACAAAACGATGTATCCCAAAGAGATAACCCCCTCCCCCAATCTACTACCCCTCTGACACTGAATATAGCTGTTAAAATTCCATTGACTCTATGCCCTATGCTGTACTCCACATCCTGTGACTATACATTGTTTCCCCAAAAATAAGACCTAGCCAGACCATCAGCTCTAATGTGCCTTATGGAGCAAAAATTAATATAAGACCCGGTTTTATATTATATTGTATTATATTATATTATATTATATTATATATAAGACCGGATCTTATATTGTATTAAAATAAGACCAGGTCTTGTATCAATTTTTGCTCCAAAAGATGCATTAGAGCTGATGGTCCAGCTAGGTCGTATTTTCGGGGAAACATGGATACATTATAGTTGACATTCATTATTATTCAGCTTCAGCTTCAGGTGTACAGCGCAGTGGTCAGGCATCTATACCATCCATGAAGTGGTCTCCGTAATAAGACATGTGCCCATCACTAGGTTTTTAATTTGAACTCTGAGGACTCATGATTTGGATTATTTTTCATATGCATAGTGGCCACTCGTTCCTCTCCTGTGACCTGTCTGTCCACGTACTTTGTCATTTTCCTGTCGAGTTTCTGGTCTTTGGCTTATTGCTTTGAAGGAGTTTTAGTATATTCTGGATAGCAATTATTTTATCAGTCATTTTATCACGATTTACAAATACCTCTCCATCTGTGGTTTGTGTTTTCATTTGTTTATGATTGGAAGTTTCATTTGTATATAGTCAATTTGATCCGCATTTTCTTCTATCGCTTGTCTTTTTATTTAAAAATCCCTCCCCTACACAGAGGTCAGATATTCTCCACTGCTTTCACTTCAAATTTCAAATTTTGCTTATGTCTTTAGTCTACTAGAACGTACTTCTGTGTATGGTGTGAAGTAGGGAGTCTAATTTTAGTTTTTTCTTATGGGTCTCCAATTGTCCCAGCACCATTTTCTGAATGTCCTATAATTCCCCAGCTGATTTATAATGCTACCTTGCCATAAACTGTCTCCATTACGCATGAGTTTGTTTCTGGGTTCTCAATTTTCTGTGTTCATAAATCGATGTTTTACCCTCGAGCTAATTTCACAGTTTTAATTACTAGAGGTACCAAAAAAAAGTCTTAAAAGCATGTCCCACTACCTACTTCTTCACAACTGTCTTCTCCATTCTTAGCCTTATAGTTCTCTATTAGCTTATTAAGAGTAAAACATTTTTGCAATTAGATTGCAATGGTATTGAATTTGTAGTTTAATTTATTGAGAACTGAAATTGTTAGAGTGAGTCTTTCCATCTATGAAAATAGTTAACTCTATTTATTTACATAAGTATTCTCCATAAAGGTGTTCCATGTCATTTGTTGGTTTGTTCCCAAGTACCACAGAGTTGCTTTTGTTTTGGGTGGATTTTTTGACAGTTACAAATAATACATTATTTAATTAAACTTTCTGATTGTTGATTTTAAAAGGAATTAAATTGATTTTTTACCAAGATATTTTATCCAGGAACTCTTCTGAATTCTATAATTTTAATAATTTTCCAGTGGTTTAGTTTGGGGTTTTGATGTAGAAAATCAGATTATTTGCAAATAACAGTTTCTTTCTTTCTAAGCCTTATTCATTTTTTCCCTTTTTCCAGTCTTACTGCACCACCTCATATCTCTACCCAAAACATTTGCACAAAGTTCACAAATGGACAAAACTAAAACGTTTAGGAATGTATACTTAGATTATTGAAGTACAAAGAAAAATGAGGATGTAATTACCCGGAAGTCAGAATCATGGTTATCTTTAGGGAAAAGAGAGGGAGTTTTCTTTGGAAAGGTACTTGAGGACTCGTGGGGTTATGGCAATATTGGGAGGAGGTTATACAGGGCTTTGAATTATAGTAATTCATTAATCCGTACGTTTTTCCTTCATACGATTTTCTATATGTACTATAATTTACAATTTTACAAAGATTTTTAAACTGTTTAAAATGAATTGGAGAGAATTCTCTTTGCATGTGCTCTAAAACAGTTGGTTAAATATTGGTATTATCTGTCCTTGAATATAAAGTGAAAAATAAGCTTTGAATTATTTGAACTTGGTGGGTTTTTTAATATATGGTTTTTTGATTAAGTGAATTTCTTTAATATTTAATTCGCATGTTCCATTTCTTACTGAATCCATTTTTGGAATATTTTTCTAAAAAAAAGTTTCCTTTGTTTTACCATTGAAATAGATTAATGCATGATGCTCTCGTATTTTTAAGTCTCTGTCAAATAAGTACTTTCGTCCATTTTTTTATTGCTAATATTATTTACATCTACCCTTTTGAGGGTGATTTTTACTTTCCTTTGTATTTTGTTCTGTATTTTTTAAATTTCTTATAAAAGCCATGTATTTCTTCTATAATCCGTAACAATCAAAGAAGTCTATTTCAATTTTTAGAGGAAAAAAAATAAGGCCTCTGGGAATTCTTTCATAATGTGAAGAAGCACCTTATGAGGCAAAAAAAAAAAAAAAAAAAAAAAAAAAAAAACCTCCTCCTAATATATCTAATGAGCAATCTAACATTTCACAAAACAATGCACGTAGAGACGCGTGTTGAAGGAAACAGGCACCTTTGTATCTGCATCTTGCCCCACGGACGGCCTGACGCTGTGACCCTGCACGTCCTCACTCTCTTGGTCTCCTGAAGACTAAGCGTTGCTTTGTTTCCATCTGGGTATTGGAATGAAATTTTTGGCAACATACATAGAAAGATCACATCCCTCAATGGAAAAGAAATAGCTTAAAGCCTTTTCACCAAACCCTAATATTCTGCGAGACTGTAGGGACACCTACCTACGTTTGTAGGTAGAAAAATGATTTCATTGGCTTTCAAGCAGGAGTCACTTACCAATGACTTGAATTCATGTCATGCCCTTTAGCTGCACCTCAGTTTTTATTTTAAATAAAACGTAGTGCCACAGGATCTCCACTTATCTTTATCTTGTTCTTTAAGCTACAGAGCTAATAAGTAAAAACATCATCCTCCTAGGTCAGCATTTGACTGCCAATTTCTTTTTTACTTCTTAGGGACAGTCTCTCCACCTTGTAAGCCCATCTGCCACACTCCACGTACTCTGCAGTTGGTAGTTTGGAAGGTAATCCTGCAAAAGATAAGAGTGGTGACTTGTCACCTGTATGGTGCACAGACTGCTGAAAGAGGACTTCTCCCAGTGTTTCTTAGGAGAATTTCATCCCAATTACATACATCTTCAGAGACTGGCTCTGGAATTTCACGAGAGCTATGTTCCCAAAAATGAAGCTATTAACTTCTCTGGACACACACAGCTATAAAACCTGCCGTGAACAAAGACTTGGGTACAACCACTTGCCTCTGAAATGACTTGCAGAAGCACATAAAAAAGCACCATTTCTCTGAGGATAGAAGCGCTTGACATTCTGCGTGAAGTCAGGACAAAACTTGTAATTGTACTCACATCAGCAAACACATGGGGCTGGACTTTGGTTGTCTACCTACTATGTGAAGGGTGACATCAGCTCATCATTGTAACTTCTTTCCTTGGACGAACTTTCATCAAGTATGAAGCTTTATCAATTCAACATGTCCTCTTTGTAGGCTTTATTTAGCCTGGGGTCTTGGTTAACACGATTCTCTTCTGCATGGAATCCTAGAGGTCGCGTGAAGGCGAACCACCAGGTTAGAACCGGGACACAGCATCCCCCACGCCCTCCTCAGTGCCCAGCTGATGGCAGCAAACACTGTTACTGACGTCTGCGCAATCACAACACCCTTCACGTTCTAAAACGGAACGTTTTCAGCTGCATCCTGCCGTCCCCAGCCACACAGCTAACGTCTTCCTTAGTTTAGTTGCTGAAGAGGGAGAACGATGCTGCAGCTGGCTGTTATATATGTCGGATTTCCGATGCCAGGACGGGTGTAAGTGACTTCCGTTCGCATGGAACAACTTCTCTAAGATTCCAGTACAGCAAGTGGAGAGCAGAGTCAGGAACCCGTCTTTAATTCATGGGGAGTTTCAATTTCATCACTGAAAGTTGTCCGGGAGTTTTGAGCTCTGAAAATGTAGTCATATCTTCAAGTTAAATAGATACTGAAGGTTGAAAACAGGGAAATTACTGTTGAATCACAAACAAGTTTTATTACAGACTGTGGTAGCATAAATGTTATTAAGAGACAGGTAATCACCTGTGTGCGCTCTGCACTCAGTAAGCATCTCTTGTATTAAAGTCACGGCTTGGGAAGGAGACTGCATAAAGGCAGCTCTCCACTGTCACAGCTGTGGTGTCTTCTGCACTTGTGCCTGGGTCCCTATCCTCCACCGGACTTTCTCAGCAGGGAATGAGCTCCCACAGGGATTTCTCCTCTCACCTCCATGTGGTCTGTCACACTGTATGTTCACTGTGCCGATGGGACAGTAAGAACACAGTGAGCTACCTGAGGGCCTGGATTACGATTCAGAACCCTTGGGATTATCTGCCCAGAAAACTAACCCTGCTGATTTCTGGAGGAAAGATTGTGGAGGGGAGTGTGCAGGCACAAGATATGCTTGTGCCTTAAGGGTGGCATCGTGGCTTTGTCACTGAAAGCGATGACATTCACACCGACCTCCACCTCCCACAAATCTCCTTCAGGGATGACCTCCAGAAGGAAGCCAATAAACAGTTGTTGAGCAGCTATTAAAGGCACGAAATGAGACACTGGGGTGGGCAGCATGTAAGACAGAATCCTTAACTTGAAGGTCACTGAAAGTCATTATCATAACAAGAAATCTGAGTTTGACAAATGTTAATACATGCTGTTCCTCGTTAGCATATCAAATACTTCAGCAATTAATCCCACCCCAAAAAATAGACAAAGAATTATGCCTGGGGGTATCATCTCCTTTCCCAGCATTTGTGGAGAAACCTGAAAAACAGACAAGGAGTTCTACCCCAAAATTTTATTAGGAAGCTCAACTGTCAGAAACTACTAGGTACATAACACAGATGTTAAATCAGAAGTGCTTGTGCTCACCTGGGGGTGGGGCTTAGACGCAAGGCCATAGGTGAGGGGTCTGCCTCCTCCCTCCCCAAAGTCTTATCATCAAGTTCAAGGTTGCACACAGCTAGTTCGGAAACATGTCCTGTGCCAACTAACCAGCCCCACTGTCTGTGCGGAGAAAGTGAGAGGGGGCAGAGGACAGAGGCCTTGTCCTGCTGTGCCCAAGGCAGGAAGCACACAGGTGACAAGACCCTGGGCTCCTACTTAGCTTCAGGACCCATGCGGGAACCCTGCCCACCAGTAACATAAGCCTTCCCTCTGCCTTGTGGCCTCACCGCTCCAAGTGTGGCTCCTAGGAGCTGGTTAGAGATACAGAATCTCAAGCCCCACCCCCAAAACCACTGGATCAGAAGCTATGGTTAAACAGAATCTGCAGCTGCTTCACCAATGTATCAAGACCCACCGAAGCGCTGCCTGGTAGACAGAGTCCAGGTTTGAGCTCAGACAGCCTGGCGCCGGGCTTTCCCCTCTAGGCCACGGACTTGACACATGAAGCCTCCTAGACCATGAGCCACGCACGCCCTATCCAGTCTCACTGAGAAGATGGAGCATTGCACTTTTGCTCAAAAACTTGTTTTCACTCTGTTTACACAGAGGCTACCACGTGGCCTACGTGGCATGAGGTGTTCACATTCAGGGCCATTTACAAAGGAAAACATTATGGTTTAAGGCGTATCCTGTGTGAAATCAGAACTGGATGCTATAAATGATAATGAACTGTATAAAATACAAACTCTTCCCGTGTTACTTCCCGAAACTGTGCCCACCTGAACTGCTGGACGTGAACCTCCTATGCGGACAATTGGCTATTGTCCAGAACTCGGCACTGTCCATCGCCGCTAAGAACACACACTGAGTGTTTACGGCGTCTATGACAACTTCCGTATGTGCGACACAAGCAGCATGCACCGACTGGACCCGTGAACTGCCCGAGACGATTGACAAATATCAAAATAACATGGCACATATATCAAAGATACCTCCCTGTGCGCACGAGACAGTGTAAGAGGGTATTAGAATACCTGAGTCCTCTTAGGCAAAGAAGAGGAGCGTCTGTTTCGTTACCCAGCCACACCTCCCCTCCCCACGGCCCAGGGCACGGAGCGCGGTGGGGCGAGCCGCACGACCTATTCCATCAGTGAATGTGCGGAAGGTCCACCTTTGTGTCGCCAGCCCCCTGGGCACCTCCTGTACTGAACAGGTGCACGATAAATGCTGACCTTCGTTCCTGGGGTCGGTGGACATTGTTCAGGGGAGAAAAGATTTCCTACCCGTGATTTATTATAATAGAATGAGTGCCATGAAGTACGAGCAAGAATGTGCAACTGAAGTGTGAAGTACGAGCTACAGCTCAAGGAGAATTTCTAGGTCTCAACCCCAGAGCACGTGCGAAAGCCTGAGACCAAGAATTTGCATTCATCGGCTACATAACAATCTCACCCCTTTCACGTATCTTAAAGAACTGAAGTCAACCCTCGGTATCCTATCCAAGAGGTCATGTTCAAGTCCTGACACAGGACCAAGTTTCAAGCCTTAATGTGAAAAATTAAGGGACAATTTTCTCACATAGCCCAGCCACCTACAGATTTGGCGGTGGGGGATGGACAGGGGGCACGCCACAATGCCACACACAGAAGTCATGCTCTCTGGGGCTGGTAGGTTTTTAACATAAATCATAGTGATTAAAATACACAGTGACACTTGCTAATTTAATAACACCCTTGAGGACTAAACGTGAATGGTGACATAAATCCATGAGATTTCTTTACGCTCTATGCCTCCAAAATGAATCTTTTAACCTTTTCCTAATACCACTGTACAAGGCTTTCCATTTTTGCCCCTCCATGAAACAAAGCTTTGCCGTCCAGGGTCTTTTATTCTCAGACTGCTCTGAGAATCTCTTTAAAAAATAACTACAAACGTGCCACAATTATCTCCTTATGAAAGAGAGAAGTGCCCACAAGTCAGGATGGGCATCACGCAGGCCCACTTTAGCCCCTCAGACTGCGTGGAGTAAACAGAGAAACGTTAGCAGAGCTGTTCGAGAGGCCGGCTTCAGGAACCAATTTCTGCTGCGGGCCCATTCATTCCACTTAAGCAGAACGAATAATAGGGCAAATGAGAGATTTCGTTGTGGAACTGTGGCCAACAGTCTTATTACAGAAAGAAAGAATCTTGTTCTGGGAAACTGGGTGGATGGGGTTTATAAATCTGTAAGCAGATACGCTTAGTATCTTATTCCATGGCAACTGCAATTTCTTGTGCCCCAACCAAAGGCAAGAAATCAGGACGTGTTGGAAAAGCACAAGAACCAGGGGCAACAAAGGACTATGGGGGGCGGAGGGTTGTATGTAAATAAAAGATAAAATAATTTTTATCGCAGGCTCCACAATCTAGTTATATCAGAATTTATACAGAGTCAACGCAACTGCAAACTAAATTTCAGGTTTTTAAATATTGATTGCATTATGGCCACATTAATAGAATTACAAATGGAATGTACTCACAATGCCATGACTTCAACAAATCAAACCGCATTTATTTGTCCATGTTTCCTTCTAGTCCCTGTTATAAAAGTAGGTAAGTTTTGCTTAGCTTAAAGCACACTGCAGTTACAAAGTACTTGACATTTGAAGTCAATACAGGATGTTTTAACTCCACCATTATGACCCCAGGATGTTTACTCTATTTATCAATAACAATATTTTTCTCAGAATTATAGCAACATTAAATGCCATTAAACCAAAATAATCCTTTGATTAGTTTCGAGACTGCATAAGTAAACTGTCTGCATTTTTTCATTTTCATCAGGACCAATCCCTTTCCATGTAAATTTCACAACACAACTTTGATTGATTCTTTGGTCTCTATCAAACTTTGCAAATCAGCATTTTTGCCACTTGGCATTTTCTTAGGTGCCCATTACTCCTTCCAAGTCTATGGTTCTTATGGGAAGTTTCAGCTACTATCAATTTTAGGTTAGATTTATCATTTCCACCAAGTCTAAATTTTCCAAATGAGGTACAGTCAACACATCACTGCAGCTAAAACAGTAGAGTTCAAAAATTCGGGTTTATTTACACATACGTTATGTAACAAGACTTTCCTTTTCTTTTTCACTGGGATTGTCGTCCATGACTGCGTACATCCCCTAACAGACGCAGCCTGTGCTATCAGTCCTACAGCTTCTTCAGGTGATGCTTTGAACCTGCCTCCACTTCCCCTTTAACAACAACAGAGGCGGGGCCAGGTGGGTCCAGACTTACTCTGTGCTTTTCAGGTGAGGGCACTGTAGCCTCTCTTCCCCCACGGCCCTGGTAAGACCTTTATCAGGAAATATGTGTCTAAACAGAAGTCTGTTTCCCAGCTCTGTATCCTGCTCCATTTGTCTGCTGGTCCTCTTCTTGCACCAAAGGACTGTCTCACCTTTCCTGTGGCTTGACGGGAAGTCCTCCTGCACAATAGAGCAGGCCCTGCCTACTTGTGCTTCTGCAAAGTGCCTTGGTGATTCTCAGCTTTTTACATTGGTGTACACCAGGTTCATTGATTTAAGGCATGATTCTTTTAAACATTTTGATCCCTTCCTCACACTTCTCACCTGTGTTTGCTGACTCTACGCTAAATACCTACTTGATAATATTCTCTCCCATAATGGTCCTTCTACCTCCCAGCACCAGAGTCTGTAGCAGGATGCAACAAGTTAGGGTGCAGGCTTCAGAAACAGGCGAAGCCTAGCTCTGTCTGTTCCCAGACGTTCACCTCTGTGTATCTTAACCTCTCTGAGCTTCAGCTCCTCACTGTCCTACCATCTACCCCATAGGGTTATCGAGGATTTGAAAAGATCCAGGAAAAGCTGTTGCACAGTGCCTGCCACACAATAAGCTCCCAAGTTTGAAAAATCAAAGTTCTTACTTCATGGGGGATTCTCACGTTCTCCCTGGCCAACACTAGATCAGCGAGAGATCGCAGCAGTTTCGTCTTGAGTCTACAGGCACGTAAAAAGGAATGTATTTTTTACACCCATTTCACTGTGACTCAATCACGTGACTTACGTCAACCAGTAAACACACACTTGCCTTTGGGGCACTTTGGGAGTTCACTTTATAACCCCAAGAGGCTGGAAGGTAAAGTGAGAGGAGAGCTAAGGCCGCTGTCCAGGGTGAGGCGGAGCAGCCGAGAAGACTCTAACATTTCATGGTCCCATGCAAGACCCAACTTCCACACTTTTCTCAGACGATGCACTCACCCACGCATCGTTTTCTGGAACAAAACATAATTTTAGGTACACTGAAGTGATCGCGGTGGGAGCCTGGGTTGCTGCCTGCGGACTCTTTGTTTCTCTTGTTGCTTTTGGGGGCTGCGATGTCGTTTGAATCCTCCTTGACCCTGGATCAGCTTTTTCTTCCCGACCTTCCCGGGAGCCTGGTGACCTTGCACTGGTCAGCAGCTCTGAAACCTGTGTCATGACCCTTGCCCGCAGCAGCTCCGTTTCCCTGGGCACCCTGCTGTCCGCCTTTCTTTCCTTCTGCTCATTCTGCTGAGCTCACTCAGATAGCGTGGCTCTCAGCTCCAGTGGCTTCTGCAGCCCCGGACTAGACTGGCAGAAGTTCATGGAAAATGCAGGTGTGACTCCTTGAAGCTGCAGGAGACCACAGAAGACTTCTTCTGCTGAAATTGAGGGCCAAGTTCTTCCACGTACAAAATGCCCACTGTAGCATAGGACCCCCTTTCACAGCCAGTGCTTTCAAAGTGCATTTCCTTACATGACAAGCATAGGAAAAGCATTTTGCAAAGAGTGATTTTCTCATGTGCATACTTTCTTTCTGCAGCTGTTATAATCATTAGACTTAGGAGCTGTTTATGACAGTAAAACTATCAGGTCACATGTAAAAATCATAGCTGCTCAATCTTTGGTCTGGTTTTTAAACCAGTCAAGATTTTACATCTGGAGAACACACAGAATAAAAACATGTCCTTTGATTCTACACTAGTGTGGGTACGTTTTTCTGTACCTCACCCTTGTTTCTTTGCCAACTGCATAATTAAGAGTTTGCACCTGGTCCTGAGTTGACTGAGGATCCCTGCTTCTGCTCCTCGGGATGTAGTTAAGATGCCCCAGCACAATCACCCTCCCACTTTGCAGACAAAAGGCTTCCTCTCAGACAAAGGAGTGTGATTAGCAAATGTCTTTATTTCAAGTGTCTGACAACTTAATTTCAATACAAACAACTAAGATAGCCAGCCCCCAAAAAAGGGTTATTGGGTGTCATTTATGACACACAGAAGTAATATAATGGCAGTATTTTCATCCTTGAGGTGTCTCCCTGCCCTCACTGTTGATCCCCACAACCAGCAGTGAGGTGGGGTGAGGGCTCCTGGGGGCAGCCTGGTGTGAGAGAGGGGCAGCGCCTGGGAGGGCAGAAGGAGACCCATGCAGAGGGTTGGCTGTAAGGTGGCGAGTTTGGGAATCCGTAAATGCTGTCTTGCGCCAGTCTTGAGCTGTTGATGAAGCCCACACCCACCCACCGCCCTCAGCGGGCTCGCACCCTCCAGGGTCCCTCTGCGCCTGCTCCAATGGGCCCGGGCCCAGGCACCACCAACCAGAGACAGACAGCTCATATGCCAGGAGCCCCTGGAATTATTCAAATTTTCCAGTCCACAGGGAGCGTTGGAAACCTAGCTAACCCCAGCTGCTGGCCACACCAGAGACGCCCCCTGCAGCGCCAACGTGCTGTTAGGCCTTCTGCCTTGCCTTCCGGGGTACAGCCCCCTGCATGGCCCTGCCTGGGAGTGTTCTCTCCTCTGAACTGCCTGTCATCTTCCGAGCGCCAACATGTTGTGTCCTGGCATCACAAGCATCTTTAAATCTTATAAACAGTGGCCTACCGTGAGGTTTGTTTCCGGGCGGCGGCGAGGAGGCTGCACTGCAGGCGTGGGCGCACCGAGGCAGGAGGTGCCGGGGCCCTGGCCGAGCATCCAGTCACAGTGTAGTCAGAGCGGAGGGGAGGAGGAGAGGCAGGGGGTGCGGGGGCAACCGGAGACTCGTTCACGTTCTCTTTCCTGGTTTCTCTACCATGAACTTACTCTTTTTTCCTTTGTAAACTGGACTTTGTGGCAAGATACTCTGAGGTTCTATGTCAATACCTTCTCGTCATTACTTCACCCACCAATTTTAGCATCCATTGATGATTCTTGCCTAAATTTACTGTTACAGTTTTGCCAAATGGTGAAGACGAAAAGTTTTTGGAAAATGAAAACTAGTAACCTCAGAGATTTTGTGCAGGGTCGCAAACTACAACCTGAAGGCCACATTCAGCCCGCTGCCTGTTTTAGTAAATCAAGGTTTTTGGAACACGACCAGGCCCACTTGCTTGTGTGCTGTCTATAGCTGATTTCATGCTGTGATGCCACAGCTGAGTGGACACGAAGGACACCGTATGTCTCACGAAGCTGCAACTATTATCAGGCCCTTAAAAGTTTACCAAACCTGGCTTTCAAGAAAATATTACATTTCTCAAATAGGTACCGAATGTGTTATAAGAAACTAGAAACATAAAAAGAATTCTAATAAAGTAAAAACCTGATCATCAAAATAAATAAAATTCAATGCAAGGGTTGAAACACAAAATTGAGGCAATATTCCAGAAAGCTGAAGAAAAGACTAAAAGATGGAAGACAGAAGAGATAAGACACTTGAGATGATCAATCCAGAAGGAATGACAGTTGATTAATAAAAGTTACAGAAAAGACACAGAAAATACTGGCAGATTTTTTAATCCAAAACTGAAGTACTCAAGTTTTTAGATTAAAATGACCCATAACAAATGAAAAAGACCTACTTCAATGCACATCATTTTCCAAATATCAAGAAAGTATAGTAATTCTAAAAGCTTCCAGAAAGAGAACAGAAAGAGACCAGATCATATACCAAAGAACCACCAAACTGGCATTATACACGTCAACAACAGTGGGATAAATATAAAAAAAAGTCTTCAAAGTTCTAAGAGACAATATCTTCATCCTACGATTTGTACCCAATTAAACTATCCATCAGACATATTCAGAAATTCATGGATCCAAAATGTATCTCCCACCTCACTTATCTTAGACGCTGCAGGAGAAGGTGTGCCACTGAACAAAAAGGATATAAATTGAGAAAGAGGAAGACCAGATTCCAGAAGACAGACGATTCAAATGGCAAAGTCCCCAGGGTAAGAACTGTCCAGCAGGGCTACAGTGATGTTTATAGTAAAGCAAACAGAGGCAGAACTCTGGGAATGAAATAATCTGGGAGGGACAAAAAGTAGAATTCATACATTATTTAGAATGTTTAAGCATTTAGGGGAAAAAATATTAACCAACATATGAAATATTGAACAGAACATTAAGGACAATTTCAGGTTCCTTGAAAACCACGCAAGTAAAAAGGAAAGACAATTACTCATCCAAGAAAAATAAAATGTTGTAAAAGAAAGAAGCATCACAGTACTCTATGTGACCCTGCAGGGAACAGTGTCACAGTTACAGCAAATCATGACAACTTATCTAAAATTGCAGTGACTATTTGGTATGATGCAAGAGGGAAGGTGGCTGGTGTAACAGAGCTTATCTAGCGTAAGGCAACAGATGCCTAACATTGCTAAGTCCAGAAACAGCCACATTTCTATTTAAAATATGGAAGCAAATACGAGAAAAAACAGCTTTGAAAGGCTGAACATTATCTCAGACCTCGAAAGGGCAAGTGGAGGCAGAGTGTGTCTTCCAGCTCTGGGAAAAGACAAATGCCAGGACTATGAATGCCCTTCCTCTGCTTCACTCCGCCCTCCCCCGGCACTGCCTGACACCCTTTCCTTCAGAGTCAACTCAGCTATGAAGGGGCTCCCACAGGCATCAAGTCAGAATTGTCCCACCTCCTTCATCCTCCCTTATAGCAGTTTCCACTGATTCCGAAATAGCGACTGTGTATGGATTATGAGCCTGGCATCTTGTTAGGTGCTGGAAACAGAACAGTAAACAAGACATCACACACCTGCTCGCACGACTCTCAGTCCGGCGGGAAGACAGATACTAAGCACACGTTGAATTCAGTATGGACAAGTGTTGTGACACTGAGCCCTGCTCCAGGACTTTCCCCGGGTATCGCCATTCCGGAAGTACGAGGCTTCCCATTCCATCCAAATATCATTAAACTGGGGGTAAAGAGACGAGCACTCTTTCTCTGGCTCTATCTTGCTTCCAATATTTTCAGGCCATCTATTCCCCCACAAGTGAACCCACTGAGTTCAAGGAGTCACCACAGTGTTTTGTGGTTGCTTACCAATTCAGTCCTGCAGGTGACAAGTGGCTTCTGCCAAGCGCCTCCTGAATCTTGTCCTCTTCCATTGTGACTCACTGCTCAAGCCACTGCCTCTCCATCTGACTCTCACCCAGGTGGGCCAGGTGCTCTACGCCCCCTTTTTGGTGACACAATGAAAATAATGCATTATGACCACCTGTGCGCTCCTTCCTAAGGGCTCTGCCCCAGGCCTAGGAAGTCTGGAGGGTGCCAGCAGCAGGAATCTTTTCAACATTTTTTTGGCCAAGGACCTAACACCTGTCCCAAATCTTTGACTGCTGTCTTCAAGCTCTTTATCCTACACTCATACCACACACACCTCAAAAGAGAAAAATGATCAGATCATTCGCTGAGAGAAGAAGGAGAAATAAAGAAGAGGGACGTCTAAGTATGGGTGCCCCAGTGGGAGCAATATGGCATTTCAAAAATCACTTCTGGGAATAACTATAAGTGGAAGATAAAATATAATCAAAAAAGAATCAGTATAATCAAAAACAAATTTAGAACCAAATCCCTAAAAAGCGTATGCTTAGATACAGGATATGTTACCTCTGTGTGAACCGCAAGCATCTGTCAATTCTCTGAAAACATTTCTGCAGAGGAAGCGATCACACTCCCTCATGTCTGTCCTCACTGACTGGATCGCGTGTCTCAACCGCATTTCTATCACGCTCCGCTCTTTAAGCAGCAACATTTCTCCTGATGATTTCAGATACATCTTTCCTTGTGCAATAGGCTGTTTGTTTTGCTTTGTTTTATTAAATACTAGTAAATACCATGAAGTTGTATTTAAATATATTTTCATTTGGGGTTCTAACCAATAAAGAAAAAAAATGTGTCTACACCACACACATACACACACATACACACACACACACACACACACACTCACATAGACAGCGATTGCATGCTTAAGTAGAATACCTTGGTTTTTTAATTGTCAGGGCAGAAGAGAAGTAAATATCTTTTTCCTTTTTATTTTATATAAATTTTCATCAGAATGTGTTATTTTCATGTATTTAAAATTTAACTTAGTCCTCTAAACATTAACTTTAAAATGACCCAGGAATCATCATTTCTAATGTGAAATAAGAAGGCATCAAATGGACTACTGCTTTATTTTAACTTCCAACACCAAGAACAGAACTGGTTAGTCCAAAATAAACCAATAAACAGCAACATAATTTGCCAGCTCTGCTCGTATTTAGTACTGTGTCCCAAACCAGTGGTTGATTTTTGCCACACTGAGATAAAGGACCAGGCTGACGATAAAGTGCTCTTCCGTCTCTGTAATCCACACCAGCTCCATGTGCAGTCTTCCGGACGCGTCCGCGTAGTCAACATGATACGTCTGTCCCCAGAAATGAGGACCATCCGAAGGCCTGGGAGAAGACCTCATGCAAACGGGGGAACTGAAACACCAAAAGGGTTGCCCATATTCATCCAAAAGAGTCATGTCCATTATAGAACAACTCTACAAAACAAGCACAAATATTCACAAGTGTAAGGATAAAATGTCCACTTAGACCTGACTTTCAGGTCTAGTTAATAAATCGAGAAATGTACAAGTGAAGCCTGTCATGAGGATGATACGAGTCAAGTGAGAGGACGGAAAAAAGAATAAAACAGCAAGAGGAAACAGCATGTGCAAAGAGCGTGAGAGAACGTGGCACATTTGCTAGAAACGACTCAGTGTGGCTGGGCAGGAGGGTGAGTCGTGAGGGCCGGGCCGGTCAGCTCTGTCCATCATGGCACCTCTGCCACTCGCTTGCAGCAGCCGGTACCAATAAAGGCATGTTGGGTAAAGGAAGGACCGCACTACCACGGGTGGGAGCAGGGAGAATGGTGGCGTGGCTACTGCTCATTGTCATACTAGTGAAGAGACGTCAATTATCAGTGCTAGTAACTCACAGGAAAGAAGAGATGGAAGAACAATTTGCAAGACTAACTGAGCAGAAGCTGGTATCTGGAGGTGAGAGGAAGGGAGTCGGGGGTCTATCTCCTCCTCTGTCCCATTACAGAAGAGGAGGATTTGGGGAGAAGAAAGGGGTCAGGTTCAGACATGCTGAATCTACAATGCAGGGGGGCAGACATCACTGTTTGGGGACTGGACTCGGGGAAGAGACAGATGGGAGACACTGATAGTCATTAATATTACTAATGAGCTATATTTTACATTTTATTTTTGATTACGGTAAAATACATATGACATCAAATTTACCATCTTCACCATTTCCAAGTGTCCAGTTCAGTGGCATGAAGTACTTTCACATGGTTGTGCTACCATCATCACCGTCCATCTCAGAATTCTTTTCATCTTGCAAAACTGCAACTCTTGACCCAGTAAATAACAATACCCCACCCCCTCCTCCAGCCCCTGGCAACCACCCTTTTACTTCCTGTCTCTGTGAACTTGAGGACTCCAGGTACCTCGTAAGTGGAACCCTACAGTATTTGTCATTCTGTGCCTGGCTTATGTCACTTGACATAATGTCCTCAGGGTCCATCCATGTTGTAGCAGGTGTCAGAACATCCTTTTTAAGGCTGAATCATATTCCATTGTGTGGAGAGGCTCCATCGTGTGTGTCTACCCATCCGCTGATGGACACCTGGGTTGCTCCCACCTGTTGGCTGTTGTGGAATAACGCTGCTATGAACACGGGTGCACAATGTGGGCTGTATCTTCTAACACGTTCTATGTACCAGACATGAATCCAAGCAGGTTATTTACACTATTTTAGTTAGTTCTCAAGAAACTAGGCGGTAACAACAAGGCTAAAATCTACTAACACTTTTTCAGATATGGCTTATTATTCACCGTGACTTGTGCCCAATGTTAGCGTTTTATTAATGACAACACTTTCTCTTACAGACCAGCATAAACTGAGCATAGACATCAGCATAATTATAGATATCGAGAAATACTATAGATATCGGTATGAACGTACATTCAGAGGTCTATACGCTATTAAATGTGGATGAAAGTACTGACCATTTGGACCTGCATATGACCAGGTCAAAAGGTCTTGACTCAGAAAATGTGTATCTTAGAGAAATTTAAGGAACACAAACATTCCAAAAGTTGAAAAACATGAGACGTTTACTAAGTGATGGAGGTGACCTGGTTCCAGATCCAGAGGAGACCAGAGGGAAGACCAGCCCCGTGAACCTTCCCTAACCCCTGACATCAGAGAGCACAGATAAGAGCAGAAAGCTCCTCCTCCCACGTCAGGTGGGGATGGCCCGGGGGGCCTGGACCTCACTGCTGATGCCATGCCAGGTCCTGGAGCAGAGCAGGGCAGCCCCACGACAGCCCTCTCCATCGCACCCTCTGCTTCCTCTACAACAGGGACCACAGCTCACAGGTGGAGGAGAAAGGCCCCTCCACACTGCAGCCTCAGGGGCTGAGAACAGGGAATGGAAGCCGATCCTGAGAGCTGGGAGATGTCTCTGTCACTGCTCAGGTGGCTGGAGCCCTTCTGGAAGCGGCAGCTCTCAGAAGGGCCATTGGACGGAGGCTGTTGTGTGGCCATGACAACTCCCAGATAACCCAGCAGGTGATGAGAAGCCAAGCCTTTCTCTATCCCCTCACTCTTCACCTAACACTGGTATAATGGTCTCTTGGTTTTCTTATTAAAACCTCACCAAAACCCACCAGGACAGAGATGGAGTTCAGAATCAGGACCAAGGAGGTCTCGCCCATGGGGGCCGAACATTTCAGAGGAAGGTAGAGAAGAAGGAACCAGGAAGGATTCGCCAAGGGGCACACACTCCTAGACCAGGATGGATACACTCATTAGCCTCATGCCCTGCAGCAAATGACTTAGTGTCTCCGCTTTCAGCCCCCTCAGCTGCCCGATAGAGGTGTGAGCTGACCGTCCCCAAAAGCCCTCCAGTTCTAAAGTCTAGCATCATCCACTTCCTTCCCAGCCTAGAAAACAGCAAGGCACACGAAACCCTTTAATAACCTCCCACAGACACTGAAACCCAAATCCAAGTCCGTTACCATGGTGCTTAGGCCCTGCATGAGCTGCCCCAGCCTGCCCAGCTCCCCTCCTGCCATCCATCCCTCTCTCCGCACAGCAGGGAGCCATGTCACACCGGGGAGTGGCAGCCTGGGAGCTGGCACCGGAAGCACAATGCATCCAGGTGGGTGGATGACCTCTCCTGGGCTTATCCAACCTGCCTCCAGCCTCAGCAGGCACCCAATCCCGTGTCACAGGGCAGAGGCCATCTCCTCCTTTCTTCCGGACCGCGCGCCTTCCTCGTCCTGAGCTATCTCCTTTTCCATAGCAAATCACTTCTGTCCTTGGGGGACAGGGGAGGTAAGGCAGGGGTGTGTGCTTTACAACTGCCCACAAACCTTCTACCACTCACTCTCTCCATCTTTCTCCTCGAGAGAGCTGTTTCCAATATGTTTTCCTACATCAGTCTCCCTGGGCCAGACCTTCTACAATGCTCACCCCGAAGCAGGAAGCAGAACTCTAGTCCCTGGAGTAGTAAGTCGGTTTTTCTCAGCTGCACCCCACTTACCAGTGAATTCTGCCAGATTCAAAATTCGGCGTCTGGGAAGAACGCAGCGCTGGCACCCACGGGAACACCATATTCCTTTAAAGGTGTGGATTTTGCAGGCACCATCGCCTGTTATCACCCATTCCGTGGCAGTACTCATCAGCAAACTGGCCAAAGCATCTTTCTTCTGGGGGGAGGGGCACCACCACAGCAACAAGCTGACCCTGTGACACACCCATCGGCGGTTCTACTGAACTCAACTCGTAGCAGAGAGTAAACCGGAGTTGGACATACTGAAACACCCAGCTTAAATTAAAACTGAGGCCAAGCTCCACATAGGAGCCTAACAAAAGAATCCCCACCAATCAGCACTTCTGATAGGAACTGAGAGCAGACAGAGCAGGAGAGCATTTTATTTTGAATTAAACTGAAGACTGAAGGCGAGCTTAGCTGTTCCAAACAACAGTGAAATAGTGCGGTAACCAGTCACCGGGCGACTGCATGGGTTCACTACTGACACCTCAGCCGGTAAGCATCTCTACGTGTATCTGACATCATAACCTGGCTTAAGGAAAACAGGAAAAGAAGGATTTGCTTATCATGTGATTTTTTATGTTGAATAATCTCCCATACAAAATTATGAGCTGTTGAAGTTAAGACTCCAGGCGCTGAAGCTATAGCAACATCCCATCTGAATGACCTCCGTGCCAGGGAGCGTTGGCTGGGGACCCCAGCATCTGGGCTCCTCTGACGAAGCCGCTCCTGGGAACAGTAAGCCAGGGGGGCCTCAGAGATGCCTTCCTGACCTCGAATCACTTCAGACAATGTGATGCGGCAGGCGGCCATCCATCTGTCATCATTATGCATGTCACTCCCTCGCCGTCTGTCCTTGTGACCAGAATCACAGGTGTGGATGACGCGCTTTCTCACTGATCTGGGCTCTGACAAGCGTTGTACGAGACAGTCACTAGGAGACTCCTTTTGGGAGGCGGTTCTACAATTTCCAGGAGAAGCAAGGTTCTTTGTTGGTTGGTTTTTAATAATTATATGTTCCTAGGAAACTTGTTCTATCACATGCCCTTGCTTATAAAGAGTTTTTAACTCCTTGAAACTGATTCTTAGTACAGTTTAGTTTCCATGAACGTGGGGGTGAGGGGGGGGTCAGGTAAACTCCTGACTGCAGGGCAAAGATTAGGGACATGGCACCCCGGCCTGACTTCTGTTCTCTGGGAACTCGAAAGACATTTCAGTCTTAATACTGAACCCAAAATTACCGGCAGCACCATGCAAACTGGCCAGGGCCCAGGGAGAGGGCGCGCACTCTGCAGCAACTCTCACCTCCACCCAAAGCCCACCTGAGAGAAGGGTTTCGAGGGAACACTGTCCAGGGGACACGCAGTCCATTCCCGCATTTCATGACTCGAAATCCTGGGTTTAGAGCCAGCCGTTCTGGTAGAAACCTGCAAGCATGAGTCACACTGGTTCAGCACCATACAGAACCACGCTGTAGTTCGTACTGAAGCCCTACCCTCAACCACCGTCTCTGAGAGCTGCTGGAAGAAATCTGTCACTGCCTTTTGCTGCTAAACGCTACTGAGCAGTGGCCCATTCTGTGGCTCAGTCTGCCCTACATATCCGCCCACTGGGGACTGTGTTTTTAATGATTGGAGCCAGAAAGAAGCTTTGTTTCTCGGTATAATTACTACATTTCCCTTTGAGAACTAAGGAACAGCTCTCATCCTGCTCTCAACTACCCGAAAAGACAGAACAATGATTTTTTTAATTATGCTGACCCTCACAGTCTATTTTTATTTCAATGTTCCATTTCAGTGCATATTTTTATAAGACCCATCTAAATCCATTTTTGAAAGGTCAGGTCTGTGGTCTTGAACATTCTTTTGTGTGCAACAAACATAATCTTTACCAAAATTTAAATATTTGCTTACATGCAAACAGAACAAAATATCTCATTATACCAACCAGCAAGTGGCCGGAGAGTTGACACAGCTGACCTGAACAGCCGGGCTGGGACCGCACACGTCCACCTATACGTGGGTTATCTCCAATAAATACTGTAGATGTACTTTCCTTTAGATGTTCTTCGTAACATTTTCTTCTGTCTGGCCTACTTTATTGTAAGAACGCAGGATAAGACACATGTAACATACAAGATACATGGTAACTGACCGTCACGTGATCCGTAAGGCTTCCAGCCACCAGCAGGCTATGAGGAATTAAGTTTGGGGGGAGTCTCAAGTTCCACGTGGATTTCCAGCTGCGCGGGATTCAGTGCTATTCAAGCAGCAAGTGTCCTTGGGGATAGGTAAGTCCTTCTAACGCTCAGTGGTCTCACTGTCTGTGGCCTCAGTCCTCATGACTGATGGTTCTGACAGGGGTGCAGACCCGTGTGGCAAAGAAAAGCCACGTCACTGGAGGGTCCTGCGTTCACAGGACATGGGTCCCCCTCAATATGAAGATCCTATTCATCCCACACAAAAAAGCTGGGGAGTAACCAAACCAGGGGCAGCCGTGAGCACAAAATCCCAGAAGAAAATGAAACCATGTCACAACATCCCACGTCCTCTCCCTCTTCCTCCCCCTGCCACCAATTGCCAACCACTAAACCAACTCTCCCATCCACAGGCTAATTTTTGATAGGGGTATAAACTGGTTTAACTGTTCAAGGAAATGACTGTGTCCTGGAAGTCATAACTGCAATAAGTTTTAAATTGGTGGGTAAGTAATTAAGACATTTTGAGCAAATGCTTCTTTGCCTGGTCCAAGCCACAAAACGAACAGACAGAGGGGCCCCGAGCTGTGCAGTGCCGGTGCCACCAACGCTGCCCAGCCTGCTGTGGCACGCCCCTGCCTCCGCCGCTCTCCACGGAAAACAGAAGGTCCTCAGGAAGCATCTGAGGGACGAATCACCTGACTGCCAATGGCTGCGGACACACATACCCCTCCAGACGCCAGCACAGGAAATCCAGGACTGTAAAAGCTGCATCACACACGTGCATCAACAGACATTTTTATTCTACAGAAACCAGGTTACTTTAAGAAAAGAAAACAAGTTACCTTTATACAGCCATCAAAAACATCAGTTCTCCAGGAGAGGCCAACTTTTCCAACAAGAGGAAGGTGTTCTGTGTTATTTTTAAAATGGATCACAATGAGCTTCGCATATCCATTTTCAATATGTCCTGAAAAGATTTAATAGTTTTCAATTACTATAACCATGGCAGGACAAGCTGAGCCTCTTCAGGTTTGCCGCTCCATAAAGGATGGCTCATCTGCAAGGCCCAGAGTCACTGACGGAGGGGGACACTGCCAGAGCTAACCGGCGCCTAGCTTGAGGGCAGGGCCACGCACCTGCACCCCAGAGACAGAGAAATGAGGGGGAGCTCTGGAAAAGTGATCCCAAAGGCGAGTCAGGGAGAGGATGGCAGGAAGCTGGACTCCCACCCACCCCATCACTGGTAGAGAGCAGCTAAGGAGGCAAAGGTTCTGCTGATGTGTTAAGCTAACAGCAGTGAAAAGCGGAAAGCCAGAACTGGGGAACCGAAGAAAGCAGACCCCAGGAAAGGGCCCAGGAAGGGACACTGAACGTGAGGGAGCACGGAGAGAGATGTCGGAGGAAGGAGGGGTTTGGGAGCAGCTCAGCATGGGCGCACGTGAAGGAAACATCGCTGCACACGCTTATAAATGGGTCGGACTCCTCGCACATGCTCACCAACAGCTTGAGAGCAGAGGCCCTGCCCCCCCCCATTCTGACCAGCGCGCAGCTAAGAGCAACCTCGCCACGCAGGGCCCAGCACAGCCCAGGCACACCCGCCTTTCAAGGCTCTTGTGATGGGGCGCCTTCCGTACAGCTACGCTTCACACAACCACGTGCACACGTCCCGAAAAGCGACCGATAGCACCTTCGCTCGAATCAAAGACCTCCTCAGAGAGCGACACCTGAACAAAGGTAAGATGTAAGTCACGGGGCAACGCAGATGGAAGAAGGATAGAGAAGAGCAAATGTGTTTTGACCCTAGGTTGGTTATTTCACGGGACAAAGTAAAACCAAAGCTAAGCTGCCGTGGCAGCCAAAGCCCTATTCTAGAAATTCTATATGGTGTTCTCACTTAAGTGTAGCCAGAAGATTCAAACCAGGGTTCCCCCAGCCAGAGCCAGCGGCCTGTTCTGTGACACAAGGCACTGTAAGTGACAGCCCCCATTAGAGAGCGAGCGCTTGGGGCCCTGCAGGAGGGCGCGCTCAGCCTGGGCTACACACAGCCATTGCCCAGGTTCGCTTTTATTCCAAGGACAGAGGCTACCGAGTAATTAGCAGGAACTGTGAAGCTTCCCTCCTCCCCGTCGGTGCAGGAGTGAATGCCAAACGACACTGACCCTCCCCGGCAACAGCGCTCTGGTTCCGCGGGAAGAGGGAGGGCTCCGAGGGGGCACAGTAATGACAATCTGAGTGGACCAGATGCGGCTCCGTATTACTGCACAGCCATGTGCAAAAGCAAGAGGCCTCCGACTGGCCACGGCCCAGGCGGGCATGCGTGCTGGCAGCTGGACGGTGCCGGCCAGAAAACCGGCATTTCATTGTCCATGTGGCTTGTCCTGAGGACATTGCAAAAATCGGGCCCCAAAGTACAACAGCCAATAACATCTCAACAGCAACTGTCTGAGCTAATGAGCACGAATCTCGGCAGGAAGCAGGGGCTGCCGTTATTCTGTCATTACCAGATATGCCCCCTTAGAACAACTACTATGACATCTGCAGTGTCGGAAAAGGTCAGAGCCCTTTCCAGCAACCCTCTGTAACCACTATTTCTACAAGATTTTTAAAAAGGTAACGCTCTTTCCACATTTAAACAACGGGCACCCAGAATGTATGTGTGCACGTGTATTTAAACTGTACACCAGGCATGGCGGCAAGCACTTTGTATAGCAGCTGCAAAGACTGACACGAACACCTTAGATAACACTATTCATTAGGCATGCGAGTTTTCTGGACCCACGGGGGAGAAAACTGGGCACACAGAGGTGGACAGCACCTTGTCCAATGTCGTACTGCTGATAAGTGGTAAAGACACGATTCAAACCTTGCTCTGAGTTGAGTCCATGTTGTAATCGAAGAGAACACACAAAAAAGGGAAACCAATCACCTATTAGTTTAAGTGCTGAGAGTTCATAATATGGGTTTAAATTCTCATGAAATTGTGCTTTCATATTATGGCCAATAGGAAAAAATCTATAAATGAGCAGGCAAAATATGCTGGGGAATCATTTACAGCTCCCCAAAATGTTTGGTAATTTCTCCATTTGTGAGTCCCACACTCACTATTGCCCGTTCCCAACCTGCATTATAACTAAGTCAAGAGGGACCTGGATTCCTTGGCTGTGAGCAAACGTATCCTTAGTGAAGTCCTGTGTTTCTTAAACCATTCAGAAAAAATCTTAACCTTAACCTATCAATATATAAGACCATCCCCAAAACGTAGAAATGCCATTCGACGCTCACTGCCTTTAGCTTCCAGGGACAGGCACTTAAAGCATGGCCTGGAGAGTTGCAAAGACCTCATTGTAAACCCTGCCCAGCCACTCAGTAGCTGTGCAACCATAGTCAAGCTCCACGCTGAGGAAAATAAGGACACAAATAGAAAGGACTTTATAAGCCTTTGTGAAGAGGAATGGAACTAAGAATAAATATTAACATTACAGATATTTTATTACATATACCAGGCTAAGTGTGCTAAACACCTTATAAGCATTATCTCAACAAAATATTCTATCTAAAGAGCCAGTATACAGCTAAGCAGAAAGTAGAGATGTACCATGTTCATGGACTGCAAGGTTCAATACTATGAAGATATCCACTTACCCATATTGATCTATAGATTTAATGTAATCTCAATCATAATCCCAGCAGGCATTTAAATAAGTAATTTATAAATAATCAGAATTAATAAATAAATAATTAAACTTGACAAAATGATTCTAAAATTCATACGGAAATAGTAAGGACCTAAAACAGCCACACAATCTTGAAAAGAAGGAAAAAGTTGACTTCAAAGCTTACTGTAGAGCTACAGTGATCAAGACAGTATGGCACTTGCTATAAAGACCCACGAATAGAGAAACAGAATAGAATAAAGGCATTCAGAAAGAAAACAACACTGTTACAAGCAACTGACTTTTGACAAAGATATCAAAATAATGCAATGAGAAAACAAAGTCTTTTCACAAATGGTGCAAAAAAAAAAAAACAACTTACTATCCACATGGGAAACTAAAATGAACCTCAACTCTCATACTTTATACAAAAATTAATTAGGGATGGATCATAGACCTAAAATGTAAACACTAAAACTATAATACAACTGGAATAAAGGATATTTCTGTAACCTGGGGCACAACAAGCTTTTAATATAGAAAAAAGAAAACAATGACCATAAATTTTTACAAGTGATAGATTTCATCAAAATGAGAAACTTCTGCTCATTAAGAGATATCATTAAAACAATGAATAAGTAAGCCACAGACTGGCTAAAAATATTTCCCAATCTATCTGACAAAGGACTGGCATCCACAATACATAAAGAACATCTACAATTCAGAAATAAAGAGATAAACAACTCATTTTTTTACAAAGGCAAAAGAATTAAGAGATACTTCAAAAAGAAGGTATGCAAATGACTAATAAGCACATGAAGAAGTGTTTAACATAACTGACCTTCAGAAAATGAAAACCAAAACCACCATAAGGTACCACTACCACCACACAGAAGATCAACTAAAATAAAAGACGAATCACATCAAATGTTGGTCAGGATATGGGACAACCAGAACTCATACGTTGATGATGGGAGTGTAAATGGTGCAACCATTGTTTAAAAAAAAAAAAAAAAAATCTAAAAAAATAATTAGCAATTTCTTACACATAAAATTTTCTTATACATAAAAAAAAATTTTAATACATAAACCTACAATAAGACCCAACAATTCCAGTTCTAGGTATTTAGCCAAGAAAAATGAGAGCATGTGTCCGTAAGAAGAGACTTTCACAACAATTCTATAGCAGCTTTACTTATAACAGCCCAAAACAGAAAATAAACCATATTTCATGTCCATCAACAGGGAAATGGGTGAGCAAATTGTGGCATATTCAGTCAATGGAATACTACTCATCACAATTAGGAATGACTAACAATGCTGCAACAGGACAGCTGAAACACAAAGACATTTTGCTAAAAGAAGAGTCTGGACGTAAAAGAGCACAGTGAAAGAATCCAGGAACAAGAGCACATACTGCATGATCCCATTTACATGAAGTTCTAGAACAAGCGAAACTAATCTAGGGTGAAAAAAAATCAGAAAAACAATGTGGAAGTTCTTATACTAGTCTTGCAATTTTTCCTAAGTTGGAAACTATATCAAAATAATAAGTTACAGAAGAACTGGTACTCAGGACGGGTGAGCTGCTAGCTGGGTCAACCTTCCTGCAATGGCCCTTCTGCTTACTGCACTGGCTGCTCCTTTCCTACCCAACCTATAACTGGGCAAGCCCCAAATCTGTGTCCCCAGATCCGCACTCACCCTTCTACCTCCACTAATCTTGTCCTTTTCTAAACCCTACTGCACACGCTTTAACATTTAATTATACTGCACTGTTTCTGCGTGTTAGATCTATTTCCTCAAGTAACCTACACTTTTTGGGAATAGAGGTCACGTCTTCTACGGTATGTTAATGGCTTCTAATAACATTTCTCATTTCTCAGCTATGATTAGAGTTCATTTTGCTGCCTCATAAAGAGAACACAGAAAAGTTGGGAAATAAAGCATGTGGGGAGGACTGCCTGACTGACTGATTTTCCTAAGGCAAACAACGAAGAAGGGAGGGGGTTAAATTAGATCAGAACTGCCTGAAGCAGGAAACACAGAACACAGTTTAACTGAAGAGATAAACCCAATTTCACTGGGGAAATTGAATGGGATAGAACCCGAGGTCGCCATCTGAGAGACCAACTCAGTAACACACGAATAAATGGGACAGACATCAGTAGCCACGCTGAGGTGTGTGTAAATCTTGGGTAAAAAGATAGGGAGACCTTATAAACTCAAAAATATTTGCCAGAATATTAACATTTTACAGTTGCAGAGACCTGATACTGCAGAGGAATAATTAATAACCAGATAGTATAGACTCTGATGATCAAACAGAATCGGCACTAACTCTTACGGATAGAAAAATCTTTAGTATTTCCCCATTTCTGTTATGAGTATTTATAATATTTATGTTATGAGGTGTCCAACATAAATCTCCTCAAGGCACATACAGCACGGCTTTCCTCTTTTTCTCAGCTAATTATCTTCAGATGCCTCTCTTGTTTTCCAAACCCCTGAGCTACGTGAAATTTACGTAGCTATATGTAGACATAGATCACGGAATATCAAAGAGAGGTGGTCTCTGAGCATAAGGATCAGAACTCTCTCTTCCCTTTTTGTTTGTTATACAAGTTGCAAACGTCAAATGAACTGGAGCTGTATTGGTGAGAGACTGAAAAAATAGAACTTCCAATTCTTTAGGAAATTTCTGTCCCCAGTTCAGGCTTGGTGGATGTGATGACACCAATAAAATCTCCTATAATCTCGTGAGCCACAGGGTGTCTACTTCTTTCATATTAACTGGACCCTAGAAGTCTACATTTGCTGGTGGTATTGTTTCTGATACTGGTGACAACTACCTTGATTTTACAGACAATAAAGTATGTACTTAGACTCTTTAAAAATTCACTGTTCATTAATTCAATTGTGTTTGAAAATCGCTTTTTCTATTGATTTATTTAAATGTTCAGATTGGTATTTTCACAAGACCCAGCTCTCTTTTCCATGCCTTTGAGCATAAATTATTTTTTCTAGACTAGTCCTTCTGAAGACGTTTACGGGCACAGTATGTGGTTATTTGTGCCCTCCAACACCTGTCCTGCTTCTCTTGCTGAGCATTGTCCAGTGTTCCTCCGAGAAACACACCCAGGGAGGTCAGCCCCGTGCTTCAGGTGGGCAAAGGGAGGCTCAGAAACTCAGAATCCCCTTGTCCTGGCCCCAGGACCAAGTCAGGGACGATTCACGACCCGACCAGAGCCACGGAGATGCGATGAGACGAGGGCGCGGGACAGGGCGGGGAGTCTTGGAAAGGACAGCCCCAGGGGACACGCATTTACAATTGTCCCCAAAGAACTGCTGATTATTCAAGAAGTTAGAAAAACAACATCAAGGTGAGCAGTGCTCTGTTACCAAAACCTAAAGAAAATAAAAATATCATATCCTTCCTTTTGAATGATTACAAGAATTCAAATCACCGAAAAGAACAAATCGAAATCTGAGGTCCAATCTCAAACAGAAGCCAGAGGCCAGAAATGCAAGTAAAGATGGGAAAGGCTCACCTGAAGGACTCCAGAACCATGAAGCTCCTCCTTGCGTGTCCCATGTCACAGCAGAGGCAGCCCCAGGGACACAGCCTGTGAGCCGCAGAGGCGCCTGGCGGCTGACTGCTCTGCTGTCACCAGTGTGAAACTCTCACTCCTGTTCTCACGAGGAGCCCTGTGGCTGCACTTCACACTGGGCCCCACAAATCATGCAGCCTGTCGTGCCTACACATGAAGTACCACCTACTCCTGATGTGTTCTGACCCAGTACATGGTTACTGGGAACTCCTGGCCCGTGAACAGAGGTTTGTAATGCTGAGTTTTCATGGGTCACCAGATGCACGAAGCAGGAAAAATGAACTAACAATCAATGATGAAGATGCCATAAGGAATTCTCTGTTCTAATTTCTCTAGGTAATCACCACCCAGACGGGACTGCACTGTTTCTAATGGCTCCCTGTTATGATAAATGCTTAGAGAGAAGATGCTGACCTAGAAACACAGAAAGTAATTAGTATCAAGGAACAGAGGGAACAAAAACAGTCATCTGTTTTTAGAGTCGCAACATTAAAAATGAGATAATACACTGTATGTGAAAAATATCGGAAAGAAACGATGACACTCTAAAGGACTTTCTTAGAGAAGGTTACCTGGCCTTATCAGCTTGTGCTGCTAAGGACTTGACAACCCTGTTTTGGACAGGAAGAAAGAAGTTCCTGAGGCCCACAACTTCTTTTTATCCCCTCAACACTTTCTATTACGTCTTACAGAGTAAGCACTGAATATTTATCATTTAATCAGTATTTTAATGGAAAACATATTGCAAAACTCTACAGGACAGAGAAGAAATCTACCAAACATAATGGAAACAATCTGAAAGAATTAGTCACCACGCAACGCGAACGTGCAGCATCAGTGACTGGAGGACGGTACAGGGTCGACATAAGGAACATTTCTCCCAAAGGCCGTGGAGGAAACTGAAATCAATGGAGACAGTCCAAACCCCTCAACAAAAACATACCAATTCCTTCCAAATGAGTGTACACACTTCATAGAAATCTGATCAAAATCCAAATGAAATATTTTAAAATCTGGCCAAGTAATTATTAAATACATCTAAAATAATACATGGATGACAAAAACTGAGAAATCTTTGGTAAAAGTTCATTAGTAAGAAATTTCATATTTGGGGAGGGACATGTATTTTCATAACAAAACACACAGGTAAAGCTTGAAACATCCCGTCTGGTCAGGACACAAGCAGAAAGGGAGCTGATCCTCAACAGAGAGAAAGACTGCCGAGAGGGAAGGGTATGGATGGAGTCTGCAGGCTGTGCAGAATTTTCATGTGAATCAAAAGGAAGCATGGGTTTACATACAATGAAAAACACCGCCCGAGTGATCCAAAACAACATACTCGTATACAAGTTAAAAGGCAAAAGACAAAATGGAGGAAATATTTGCCAAGAATGTAAGTCGTAAAAATGCTGTAAGCATTTAAAACAATGGAATCCATCGAACAGAAACATTTAGAAATTCAGTTAGAAAAGAACTGTAAAAATAATGACAAGAGCAGCAACACATGCCCAGCGTCCTGGAGACACTCCTGATTGCCCCACTTTAGTCCTCGGGGACCTTGTAAGGTAGGTGATGTTACTGCACTCTGCGAATGAGGACGCTGGCTGCCCAGGGCCACACGCCTGTGGGAGGTGGTACTGACGCTGGGCCCGAGGAAGATGCCCCTGAAACAGCCCATGTGATGGCCGCGTGATAACTATGAACCTCTGCTATCATCAACTGGTTTTTAAACAGTCAACCTAACTTTCAAAGACATATGCAAATTTAAAACAGACGTCACTTTCACCTCTCAAATCATCAAAGATTTTTCAAAGTAATGCTCATAATAGTGCTACAGTCATGAAAAATGGAGACCATCATTGAGCGAACGGGTCAATAAATCATGATCAAACCAAACAATGGAATGTCATACAACTTTTCAAATCAAATTTTCAGAGACCACTCACTGACATGGGAAAATGCTGACAATGTAATTATACGGGGGAAAAGCAGACACTTCCCATAATATGGTCCACAGATAAAATCTAAAAATGGAACAAAATTATAAACAATCGTTGTCCCTGGGTGATTTTTATTTGCTTCTGTATAAACTTCTATAATTCAGAATTTCAAACCACAAAATAAGAACAAGATGTTAGTTTCTAAATGCATTTTTATAACAACGCCAATGAAAAGTCAAATGGCAGAAGCAGCACACTCTGTTACGTAAAAAAAACCTTTCTTTTATGCTTCTCTGTTCTCCCTCTCAGTCCTGATAAAAAGACTACAACACAGTGTACTACGCAAAACCTTTCTCCTTCAGCTTCTGAAATTGGTAATAATTAGTTTGATGCAAAGATCAAAATGCACACTCCTTCCTCCTTTGCATCACTGATCACGCCCTTTTTCAAGTTCTGTTTACACTTCTAGGACACAACCAGACTATTTCCGGTCTGCTCCTTCAGAGGCTGCCCCATTCTCTTAGCCAAGTGTTCATGGAACCTCTGTGCAGAAAACAGTTACGACAGCAGGCCTTGGCTGTCTGTTCTCAAGACGGCCTGCTTGCAAGGGTGGCCCCTGCCAGCATCTGGGGACGTGGACCCGCTCCTACCTGATGAGGGCACCTCCATGCTCCGTGCCAACAGGTGGTCTACAATCATCTTCCTTCCGGGAGTCTGCACTCTGGATAGTACCCCGCAGAGGGCACCAGTATGACCAGCCCCCAGGAAAATCCCTGGGCGCTGAGTCCCTGACGAGCTTCGCAGGCACATAACATTTCACACGTGTTCTCACAACTCATTCCGGGAGCAATAAGCACATCCTGTGTGACTCCCCTGGGACAGAGCTCTTGGAGCTTGTGCTTGATTCCCTTGGACATCACCTCATGCACCTGTCCCTTTGCCAACCCCGCTCTGCCCCCTCTCACCGTCATGAATCTCAGCCAACTCTATCCTGAGTCCTATGATCCTCCAGCGGTTCACTGAGCTGGGGTTCAGGGTTGGTCTTGGGGACCCAAGGCCAACAGTCCATCCACATTTCCAAAAGAACAGAAAACCCACAAGGCACTTTTATAAGCTTACCTCAAGTTTTCATTTGCAAATTACTCGTTCAGTATTTCCTTGTCTGTTTATCCTCCCCTCCGTCTTACTTCTCATAAATCCAATTCAGATGACAAAATATATCTTCACCTAACCTTCCTTTCAGCCTAATTATAGTGGCAACACACTAAGAAACAGGTAGCAAATACGCACAGGTTCAGGGATCACAACTTTTTTGAAAACAGATCATTGGGATCCCCTTCCAAAAGTCCTTAATGCAGCCATGACTTGTCAAAGTGGCAGAATACATACAAATACAAGGAGACAAAACTCCCCAGTTCTTGGGGGAGGAATCCGACAAACGTCCAAGGAGCAAGTCAAAGGAACCTTCAGGGAGAGAAGAAAAGCCACAGATCCTCTTAAGTGACTGGCAGGTAGGCTCAGAGGCAGACAGTCCTATCCCCTGACCAGTGGCTGGCTGAGGGGGAATAACGTAGGCACTCTAGTAGGACAGTATGTTAGGAAATGAGGACCGAGGCTTCTCCTGACACGCCACAGCAGCCCTGCTGGGACCTGGAAGGGCAGTGTGGGTGTCACCACGCCAGGAACCGAGCCCCCAGATCGTGCTGCAATCCAAAGCCAAGAGCCTCAGCCGTGGCTCTGTGTGGACCAGGACCGCACTGCCGGGAGCTAGAAACCCTTGAGTGTCTCCCATCAGGCAGCTCGGGTGTGACCAGCCCCTGTGACTTGGGAATCTCACCCCACGCACCAACAGTTAACCTGGGTCTCCTGGTTTGATTTTAGTAATATGTATTTTATTTTTTTAAAAAAACCCAAAGACCTTGTAGCAAAGAACACAAGACAGAGTTAAGAAAATAGAACAAAGGGGTATTTTGTTCCGAGAAAATACTCTGACCGTGAGGCAGAGAGCATCAGCTGGCTGGCACTCACTCCGAATGCTCCTCTGGGAGAGTTCTGTCTGAATGTAAACATGGCTCAAATCCTTCGATTATTTGTGGTCCCTGCATAGTTGAGTCTACAGATCTTTTAGTTAATCTTAAGTAACTTCTTCTACACAATGCATTCTATCCCAACACTCTAAAAATACATACATATCCTCTAAATGATGATGTACTCAGATATATAGATATATCATGGCACAATTAACTAAAATAGCTTCTAATTGCTTTGCTGTGAGTCCAGTATTTATCAGAATAATTTGACAGAAGAATCTGAAACCGCAAAAGATGTATACAGGTATTTCGCTCCATCCATCTGGGAATCTATTACTTCAGTGACGCCATACCGTTTCCTGGTTACTGTAGTTTATAGAGTCTTTCACATTTCATAAGGCCAGTCCCCTCTTACTACTCCTTTTCAAAATTTAATCAAGACCTGAAGGGGATCACACAGGTGTTTGCTTTATGATAATTTGTTTCATGCATTTCTCTATGTCATTTCACAATTCAAAGCAGTTTAATTAAAAAAGAGAAAAGCAAGGAAACAATTAACATGATATACAGAACAGCAGTGACACAATGTATAGAACTGGCAGAAAGAAAGGTACCTGAGAGCAGGAAGGGACACACAGGTGACTTCAAAGTTATCAGTAATGATCTATATTTTAAACTCTGTGGTGGCTACCTGGGGTTTTGTATGTTTTTCTGTAGCCTATACACACATCACACATAGAAAAGATTATTCCATCTCATAATGAAATTTTGAAAACAAAAATTGATCAGCCATTCCATATGCATATGTATATGCATATTTTTCTAAACGGAGTTTAGGCTCACCTTCGTTAAGTTTCATGATAAATTTCCACTGGGATTTTTTCATAGAACTACAAGGAATTTGTGGACTAAACTGGTACATCCTCAGAATTCTTATTTAAAGATGGAATGATGGGAACGGCCCCTCAAAAAGACCAAATTCGGGCTGTTTATAAATTATGTCATATTGAGAGCTGTGTCCTTTCTGCTCTACCTGACCCCTACTACCTCGCCTGGACCACTCCCCCTTGATCCGCGCAAACTTCGGGCACCCTCAGCTCTCCTTGGGCTGCCCTTCCTAAGAAGCTTCCAGGAATCCCATGCGCCTGTGACGTGGCTCAGCAGGCGTTCCTATACCCACCCCATGGAGGGCAGGCACCACGTCCCTGTCTGTTAGTGAACAAACCACATAAACAAGCCGGCCTAGTTCCCTTTACTTCCTGCCACTCCCTACAGACGACCTCCTTAGAGTCAGGCCAAGATCTCACTTCTCACTGATGACAGCAGATAGAGCCACTCAATTCTAGGGACAAGACGATAAAACAGTTTATCCTTGATAGAGAGCAAGTGTTCTTTAAAAACAGGGGCAGAGTGCTGTTGTGCCCAACTGCAATGACATAGCTGGAATTTACTAAATATACAGCACGGTACCACAAGAGAGTTTCTCAAAAACTGTAGAGGACGTTTGTTGTTGTACTTGGTTAGAATGTGAGAATGACTCTGATGGCAACAGCGCCCTCTGCTGGTTCCAAATCAAAGAACCACATGCAGAGGAAACGCATCTGAGTCTTGTAAAGTCTTATGGTGAAAATTTGTTTTCTTGCTGTGAAAACAACTGATGAAAGGTGAATTACCCCATCTCAGTTTCCCATCATCCTTCATTTTACTTAGCCTCTTGCACATTGTAACAACCATCTAATCTCCATGGGGGTTTATCAGCATTACCAGAAAATTGGCTTAAAGCTGCTTCAGAAGCCAGCTGACAAGGCCCTGTGTGACTACACTTCCGATGCCAACACGTTAGAGAGAGAGCCACATACACTGAAAAGTACAAATACACAGGAGACAGTGCGGCCGAGTGGTTGGCTCTCAGCTCTGGGGCAGCCGCCATGTGTGAATGGCACGGAATTGGAGCGCCGAGCGCCGCTGTCGGCTTCAGCCACTTCGTCAGTAACAGCATGGGAGAGACAGCAGGACCCAACGCCCAGGCCTGCGACTATGAAGGGTAAGTTCAATATTAATGTAAGTATAAGCCGCTTGGTGAGAACCTGTGTGTGCCCACAGTGCTCCCCCACTTGCATCTTCCTCACTATTAAGGGCACAGCTTGGGTAGGAGGAAGGCACACAGAGCTACGTCAACATTAGCCTGTATTTGCTGAGAACTCAGAGAGGGTGAGTCCTCGCCTCTGAAGTTCTAGATGCCACATAAGACACACCTAGACCTAACCCCTGGAGAACAGAAAGACTGCTCTCAGGAGACTGCAGATCACATCTGACAAGAAAGGCTGGCAGTGAGGGGCACGTGAGGACAGGAGGTTGGAGCCACCGAGAGGTGAGACTCAGATCTCGGCTACCCCTAGTGCAGAGGGCTAAAGGCGCTTGTATCCTGGGTGTAGACTGGGGTACGTTAGGAGCACACCCAACAGCATACACTGGGAAGAGGCACGAGTTCTCTCATTTAAATAACAGAAAAAAGGGTAAATGGGTCGAAGTCCAGAGAAACTAAGGAAAGGCAGAATCCTATGTCTTCACACCTAAAGTGGGGTGGGCTGCTCCCAGGGCAGGGCCCTGACCAGAAGCTGCACAGTGAATTCAAGCCCAGGGGGGTCACTCTCTAGATGGCCTTCCAGCTCCTTCCTAATTCTGAGAGTCCAAGATTCTGGGCACAGCAAAAAGAGCACCGAAAGAAAACTAGAAAACTTGAAAATTAAACAATGTAAGCAGTCAATTCAAACAGCTATAAAAACAATCAAAAGGAACCCAAAAAAACCCAAATGATTTTCTAGGAAATCATATAAATACTAAAAATGATTCAGTGAAAAGTAGAAAACCTGATTGCAACTGGATCAGAAACAGATAAAAGAAAATTAAAACTATAGATGTTCTAATCTGTGAGTGTAAATGAAAAAACACTAAATGCCAAAGAACTGAAACCAGTAGCTTAAAAGTCAGCACACACATGACACGAGGAGCTTGTCTTAGGGATGCTAGGATGTTTACTATTACAAGATATTTTAACAAAATTCACTACATTAATAGTGTAAAAGAAAAAAACTTATGCAGATCAATAGTTGCCCAAAATGTTTGATAACGTTTAACAACTATTTGTGAATTCTTTTTAAAAAATATCCAACTTTTCTAGGAATAGAAATTTCCTTAACTTGTAAGAACACAGAACAAAAACCTAGAACAAACATACTTCAGAATAAAACATTTTATTAACCTAACACCCCCATTAATTGGAAATACACAATGATTCAACCTCATCAAGGGGAATTTGCTCGTGTCTTTCAAGATTACATATGCATTCATCTCTGGACCTAGCAGATGACCACTGATGGCACAATCCTCTGTCTAAGACAATAACCCACAGACAAGCTGGCAAACTATGAAGCGAGCTCTGAACAGAGTTGGCATTGTACCACTGTCTGTAACAGCAAAGATTGCAAAGCACTGAGAGAAACCATTAACAAACTACCTACATAGCTGTTGTGTTTATTTTATTTTACTTATTTTATTTTCAGAATACCTGTTAGAAAAAGAAAGGTATCTATCTCACTGTAAAGAAAAATCTTCAGAATGTATTATTAATTGGGGAAAAGCAAGGAACTTAAAAGTGAGTATAGTGAGCCTCATTAAAAAGCTGGGAGGAACATGAATATGTTGATGTATAGCATTTTATATTCAAAAAGAAACATTTAAAGAATAAGCCAAATACTCATAATAGAAAGGGTCACCTCTGGAGGGAGGGAAAGAATAGGGGTCAAGGGACAAGGAGAGAAGTAAACCTCTCTGAACTACTTTGTTTTATACTTTCAACTTTGGAACTATGTAAATGTGGTAATTTAATGTACCAAAAAAAAAAAAAAAACCAAAAAAAAAAAAAAAAGCAATCCTGAAAAATAAAAAATCAACTGAAACAAACAAATTGTATATCAAAGTGGTAGCATAACCACACAGAGAAAGATTATTTTAGGTAACTTAATTTTATATCTCTAGGATGATATAGCATAAGCAAGGAAATTCTTAATTAAGAGAGTATTCAATAAATTCATTACTAATAATGATATTGGTTTTGTTATTTTGAAATTATTATATATTGTGATGTTGTTTAGAACAAACACGTTTAATCTAAGAGAAAAAATACAAATATATAGTCAAAGAAGTAAATTAAAAACCCTAAGATCTTTAAACAAATGCATGATTTATTTCTTCACATTATAAAATCTACAAACTTCTTAGCTCTGTCTACTGAAAACTCTAAAAGGAATGAAAACCTAAGTAACGTGCGTCTCGAGGATGCAGACTGTGGTCTCTAAACACCATAGTGTAGTAAGAACTGAAACGAACCAGAGCTCCGAGGGAAAATGGCCAATCCCAGGTCTAGACAGGAAACAGACAAGATGAGCCCCAGCTACTTTGTCACGCTAAACAGGCAAGCCACCAAAGACAACTAGAGTCATGTCAAGTCACAGGAACAGATGACCAACCCATGACAGGACAACTTGAACATTACAACAGCAATGTACAGAATAATGACTGCAAATAAACTAAAATACGTCAACTATATTTTTTAACCCACGATTTCATAATAACACCCCCACTGCTAGAGCATTAACTCACTATTCTGTAAATTAATAAAGAGAAGGAATCAGGCATATACCTGGCCTTTCCTGTACTAATTATACTTCATGGTAACTAAATAGTTAAAAGAAAATGCTCCTTTGTAGAAGAAGCCTGGCTATTAGATGTAGAAGGAATGGCAGAACTAGGGAATCACCGTTTTCCAATCGCTAGTAACAACGGACACAGGTACCCACCAACTGGTAAACCATCTGGTCAACATTCATGGGAAAATTCATAATAAAAGGAGCAGGCTGAAAAATCCCTGAACTTAAACTTGAATCTATGCAAGCTTTTACACCAAACCTCAAGTCTACAGGATACAGAGAAATGATGTCAAGAGTAAAGAATCAGACAAAGCAGAGAGGGGCGTTCTTTCCCTTGGCTGAAGCCCCTCCAGTCCTTGCCTCAGCTCTGGTGACCATAAACACTGCTGTGGAATGTAGAGGGCTGGGCTGTGTATTCTTATCCTAGACAGACAGGTGCTGCACTGGCCCTATTGCCAAAGTCACCAAATTCCCTGGAGAGAGAAGGGAAGACATTGGGGGAGAGGGCATGGTGGGGCACAACAATAAGGAAAGCATCAGTAGAGGTGAGTGGAGAATATCCAGAAGGCAGAGAGATGGTGGGTGATGAAGGAGACAGCCAGAGCTGAGGAGCTTAGATCTGGCTGAGGGATTTCACAAGTCCCAGAGTGCACAGGGGTCTGGGAGGATACAGTGCCAATGGATGATAAGTGACCAGTTAGGAGGACAATTCTTAACTCCCATGTAAAAACTGGTCCCCTGTCCCCTCCAGCCTTTCAATTTCGTGCTAAAACAAAAACTCAGTTAAGTGTCACCTTTCTTGGTAAAGAGATTGCGAAATGTACTACACAGGTAGAAAATTCCACCGCTGTGCATATCAACATGGAGTTGGTAGCCATGCAGTCCATACTCTGGGGTGTCATCCAAACGGGGGGTATGAGGAGGCAGCTCGTAGGGGCTAAAAGGCAAAACAGAACATACACACAAATTTGTCAACACCAGAGATAAAAGAAACTTGAACTGCAAATACTCTTTAAAAAATTCGCATCCATCCACAGCACCAGCCCCTATCAACCCTCCGCGGTATCCCCAGTAATCTGCAATACCATCAACTCACTGCTCCGTGTTCCTTCTAGCAACTTCTATAAAAACAGGCAAAGACAGGAGTCCGGTAAGTATCCACCAGACCACCGCGGTGCACGTTTCTGAGCCCTGCCTGGGACAGCAGCTCTGCAAAGGCCACCCTGCTCCTCGGTGGGCACAGATGCCCAGCAGAAAACGCACCTCCAGACCTGCTACTGCAACAACAGCAGCCCTACCGGTCAGGGGTCTGGACGGAGTGGTCAAGGCCCGATGAACAGAGTCGTGTTCAATCCGGAAAACCTTAGTTACCTTACTACTAAGGTAACAGTCGCAGGCCTTCAGGAGCTTTGCGGGTACTGTTTATAAAGTGAGTAAGAGAGCTGTAGGAAGGTGGGCAACCTGTCCCCACCTGAAGACCTTCGAAGTCCTTAGAAGACACACAGTGGACAGACCAAGCACAGCCTCCTGCGCAGGCCAGCCGGAGCCCCCAGGCCACGGGTCTGCGCGCAGCCTAAGCGGGAGCCACCTCAGCGCCTTCGCAAGGGCCTTGTGCAGTAACCAGGGGACCCGCCCTGGGAATGACGTCCTCCGGGCCCCAGCACAGGTGAAGCAGCTGTGTGCTCATGAGTAAGTAACATGGTAGCAAACGCTAAGGACGTGCACCTGCTGGCCTGTGTCTGCTGACTGAAAACAGCGTCTGCAGCCACGGTCAGGGCGGGAAGGTGGTTTCGGTCTAACTGTGGGCCCTGACGTCACACACTCACACGCGGCGCACGGATACATACAGAGCAGCCGAGCCTAACGTGCTCCTCTCCGCAAGGTGATGGAGGTGCAGATTCGCAGTAACAAAGGCCAGCTCTTCCTCCCTCTGAAAGTCAATTAGAAAGAATACGTTTTTCAAAGGACATAGTTGAGCCTTTCACAAGGTCGTCGTGGAGACGGCAGCGCGTTCACCGTCCACACGACTCAGTCCTGACTACGAAGGCTGCGGTCACCACGGCGCCGACGCACTACCGGTTCCTAAGGAGACGCGTCCGTCACGTGCCAGCAGCCCACGTCCCCCCGCGTGTGCAGAGCGTGCAGTGCCGAAGGGACTGACTCCCTAGTGTTGGGAGAGACCAAAAGCCCGAGGGTGGGACACGCGGTGACTCTGAAACTACATCTCGGCAGTTCCGAGCTGTTGCAGACTCTTCTCAGAGATGAAGATAATTCTGCTAAGAGCTTCACAGACACAAGATTAATTCCACAAATACTTAACATTCGTGGCACAGCGTTCCTCCCTCAGAAGTACCTGTTTGAGCTGGCAAACCCAGTGGGGATGATCAGGTTCCAAGTCTTCTTCACTTGCCCGTCAGGGGGACAGACAGGAAAATGTGACTGTAGGGGACCTGACAGCCATCTCTCCCCAAAGGCACAGCTGATGCGGCCCCATCTGAAGGGGCCGCTCCCAGGGGCCAGACGGAGGCCAGTGGGTCAGCCAGAGCCCCTGTAGCTACGCAGGCCGACAGAGATGGATGGATTCGGGTGGAGAACTACAGGCGGGGAAACTGTGGCCTGGCCCACTGGTCCCCTCACACAGAGAGGAGGGAGAGACGGACGGCGTGCTGGGCTGTGAAGACAGGGGCAGGAGACGAACCATGTGGAGGTCCTGGCTCTGCCTAGTCCTTGTATATAAAAACACACTGCTGTCGTCAGAATCACATTTGTGAACTGCTATCTTCAAATGTCCGCCGGCCAAAGCCACAGAGGAACCTGTGGTGTACACAGGACATCACACTGTGCTCCTCACTGAAGTGACCGCCCAGAAAAGAACCCAGAGGAGGGAGCTGGCTCGCAGCCTGACCCTCATGTGGTGGGAAAGGCAAAATCCTCAGCCACTTTACCCTGAAGGGTAGATGGCACTCGGTGCCCCATCTACAGGAACACGTGGAAGACACTCCTGGCTTAAACAGACAGACTTTGGCAGAGAAAGGACATGGCAAGACCAAAGAAAGGAGCATGGATTGACCGGAGGAGAAGGGAAGAGGCCTATGATTCAAGGAATACATGAGCAAAATTATCCAGGCAGGACAGGTTGTCTCTTGTGATGGCAGAGTGGCAGAGGAGCCTCTCGTTCAGCTAGAAAACGAAGTTGGTAAGGTGGCAAGATGGAATGCACTCGGTGAAAGGTCTTAAAGGACTGTCCCTTGACGTGGTGCCCAGGGGTGAGTCAGTGTGGGGTTGTGAGTGAGGAAATGCCACAGTCCACGCAGGGGCTCGAGTCTTACCTTCCACAGCCCCACCAGGAGGCCTGGGTTTAGATGGAAGATCCGAATGAGTCTGTCACAGCCAATCATGGTGGATTCAGGGAAATGACTCAGACTGTACTTTGCAATTAGAGAGTGCCATCTAGGTCTTTGAACATGCGTGCCAAAGAAAGGAGAGAGAGACGTGAGCGTTGGCATCTGCAGCACTGTCCATTCTACGGAATGTATCTAAAAATACTCTGGAAGAGCGTGCCAGTAACGTGCGCGTGGCTACTAAGGGGCACACTGAGGAGCAAGGCACACAACAGACATAAATGAAGGGCCAAATGCGCACATCCCAATTCTCACCCAAGTCTGTCTTCCTTCTTTCTCCTCCCTCCTACTGTTTACTCCGTGGCCCAGGCAGAAGTAAGCTGAAGAATCACGCAGGTGAGGAAAAGGAAGAACCACCCGCTATTCTCTTCCCCTCAGATCCGAGCACAATGCTACAGTGTAAAGTATGTTCTCTCCGTGTTTCTGATCGGGTGAAGTGATGCATAAGCCAAGGTGAAATACTTTCGATGACAAAAGAGCAGGTGGCCTCAGAAGGCTACCTGAAAGGAAAGGCACCTTCTAGAGCTATCCTCATATCACTCAGAAGGTGAAAGCTGTAACTTAGAAAATAAATTTAAACCACAGCCATGAGTGTATTCCTGAGGAGACACACTGGGACTTCTATGAGAACCAGTGCTAACAGTCAGTAACTCCACTGTGTACAAACGCAACTCAACTCCGCGACTCTTAAGACTTAAAACCAGTAGAGTGAAGTACTCTAGAAGCACTGCAATCGTGGACAGATGTCTGTCATCCCAGGAACCTAGAGAAAGTTCAGGAAACATAGGGAGAGTAGAACTCAATGGTCCTTTAACATAGCTTAGCGAGGCCAAACTCCCTACGAGGCTGGCCCCTTGCATTCAGGAGTCGCCTCCAACCCTGAAGAACAAGCCAGCAGGGGATAGGGATTCAGAAGTTCACCCAGTAGGATAACGTCCCTGTGGCACTGTTTCCAAGTGAAGGGGGCTGTGAGTACCAGAACCAGGCTCGGCCCCTCCAGAGTCCAGAGAACTCCTGTGCTGCGAACCTCCCCGGTGGTTAGGAGAGGTGGTCAGTGAGCCCCATCTGCCTTGCCCCACAGGTTAATGACACGGAAGGGAAGGTGACATTTATCCAACACTTCTCAAGAATTAGGGGAGTGACAATATAAGCAGCAGAATGGAGAGCACTGGGGCAATGAAAACAATTTAACGAGTCTGACTAGAAAGGTATAAATTACAGGGAAATTCAAATTGCAAATTACATAAATACAGCTTTCATGTTCTTGGAAAAAAGTCCTCCTGGAGGAAACAAACAAGAAAAAACACCAAGCCTCAGCTTTGCTGTCACCCAGAAGCTCACAAGGATTGTGTTTCTGCGAGATGAAAGTATCCGCTTACAAACCTGCAATCAGAGTGCCAGCAAAACAGATTCCTGAAAAACGCTGTCAGTGTTAGCTCCCCAGTGGATCAAATGCTGGCTGAAGTCCACTGAGTTTTAATGGAAATAAATTACATTCACTGAATTTTCCCAGTGAATTCTAGCGTTTCTGTCACTGTGCCGTAGGTAGTATTCCCGGCCTGGATGACAATTTTCAGGACCATAGATAGTATCTTTAACCGAACTTTACAGTTCAACACCTTCCATTTAAATGAGTCTTTCATAATCATTTTCATCCATGCTAATAGTTGTGTCTAGTTCTGTAAACAGAATTTCATGATATGCAAGTAACATCCTGTCCAGTGAATCTCACCCTCCAAACATAATCTCACGGTGGCGCACAAAACCTGAGCGCTGCATTAGGAAATTTCAGAGATTTATCCAAATAAAGGCACCATTTTAAAAAGTAACCGTTAGCAAAATAGCTTCAGTGATATACTCAGGGGAAATGGTTCACACGTTTTTCATCAGGGCAGTAAGGATATTTTCAGAAAGCAATAAAACCTGGATTTCCCAGCACTGAGAAGCTCAGTGCTTGTCTTCACAACATGAGCACTAGATCAGGGCTCACTGAAAGGATCCTCCAAGAGCCTGCAGCAGGGAGAGGAACCAAAAACAAGGTCCCAGGTGTAAAGTTGCACCAATGTGTCTGTACCAGGGAAACCATGAAAGAATGGCATCCCTCCCTGCCTGGAGACAGCAGGCCCTGAGGTGAGCATCTCAACACCTTCCATAGAAACCTGGGGGGGAGGGCGTGGCGAGGGGGAACTGCAGCACACAAGGCCCGTGAAAACCATGACGTGCAAATGGCACCTTAGGGACAAAGGACACCGAGACTGTGAAGGAGGTGGTCCACCGGTGGAGGGCAGGGAACCAACACTGGAGACTGCAGCTGTGAACTTTGTAAGCTCCGGATGCTACACATGCCATAGACCAGCTGTTAGGAGAAAACGACTAATGGTGAGAAGAGTGAGCAAGACGCAAGCCTTGTGATGAGTATGGGCTCAGAGCAAAGCCACCGCGGACAGAGTAATAAGTACTCAGGAAGCACCAGCAATGTAATCGCACGTATCTGCTCTGTGCATCTGACAGTGAAAGCCTATGATCTTCACAGCAGCCATGCCTGCGAAATGCGCCAGTGTCACCCCCCCTTGTTACAGATGAGAGAATGGAGGCACAGAACGAGTAAGCTACCTGCAGAAGGCCACAGAGCTAGAAAAGCACACAACAGGAAAGCACACAAAATTACTGGTAATTATGGCTTTATGATCAAATGTTTATACTATGGTTATTATGCCATTTACTAAAGAAGGAAAATATTATAATAGATAGATTTATATATCTTTGTGTTACAATGGTTAAAGCTAAAGACCTCAAAAGGTTAGCCATCAATCACCTAGGAAATTTTGTTAACTGGAATGTCATCCCTAACTGTTACAGATCGCCAAGATATGAGGAACCTAAGCTGAGACCTAACGTGATGAACCCATTCTTTTCCTGTTCTACAGTGACCCAGAAGAAAGAGAAGTCGCTAACATGCCCTCCAATTAAAAGGCACTGGTGGTATTTTTAAATTACAAAGTCATACTAACTAGTATTTACACATAAGATGTTCTCACCCCAAAGTTCTGCTGAATTAGTACTTACCCATTTTTGGTGGGGATTTTGGACCGGTCCATAAAAACTGGTGTCACACCACACAGATTTAAAGTTGACAATGTGGCTAGACGTGGCCAATTTTTGCCATACCACACAATCGTCACAGATGAATCATTTACGGAAAGCTCAACGTGGTCCATGACATATTCTCTTCCACTCTTTTCTTTCAATATAATTACCCAACCTAGACCAGATATTCTGCAGAAAGAAAAGCAAGCTAAAAATGTTTGCCTCGTTGAAAAAGAAAAAAGGAAAGAAAACAAAAAGCTCAAGTCTACCTCACATATCATCTCTGAAGCATCTAGTTCCCTAAAACCAACGCCAGAGTTCTGAGAACATGAGTTTTCATTTCACCAACAGTTTTCTCTTTGGACCTTGTTTCCGCACCTAACACATCCTCACTGAACATCCACCAGGCTCTCGGCACTGGCAACGCACAGGGAAATAAGACAAAGGCTCTGCCCAGAAGGAGAAATGTCTGCAGTGCTCTTTCCTTACTAGAGCACATTACTAGGTTATTTCTGCTTTTCATAAAAACTTTAGATCATCTGTATGGAATAGGAAGATACTACACATCTTACAGATGCACAGAAACACATAAGTATCTGGAGACAGCCCCTCTCGGTATAAAGTGCACATATGTCCTATCTGCACAGTTGTCTGAGCTTATGCCACCCTTCATTTTAAGGTGAGCTCTACTGAAATGTTTAACAGAACTCTCGAGTAACCGCTATGCCCACTGGTAAAGAAGACACGCGTACCTGATGGCCTCTTTGGTTTTCACCGGAAGGCCAGTGTAAGGGCTAACAGGTTTCAGAAGCTGAGCTAGTGCTGCTTTTACAGAGGCTATTTGTTTTGTGATATATTCTTTCTTCCAATATCCAGCTTCTTTATCCTCAACTGACAGTAAGTTCGCAGACACGGCGGTCTTCGCTACTGAATTAACTTTCCAACTAGATCTCTTAGGTGAAAAGGCAGTTGAGTAGATTCTGATCCAAATAAAACTGGGGGGGAAAGAGAAAATGAGTAAACTGTCTAAGAGACATTGTCACGGACCTGTAGTTGCAATATATTAGTTTGGAGGTGCACAGGAATTTGTAAACGGTCTAATTCTAGGAATATTCAGACTGAACATTTACAGTTTTTCCCATGTCAAGGTGAAGTGCAGTCTGAGGTAAGTGCTGCAGATTCGCCAGCCCCACAAACACTAACTAAAAGGAAAAGCTTGTTTCCCAGCATCAAGTTAAGGTGAGTGACCATCCAAACCACTGCCGTCTATACCAATAATTGAACAGCAGGTCTATTACAGAAAAACAACAAGAAAGGTGTGGTGTGATTCCTATCTTGTTATTTTGAATACATTCATGGTTTTAAAAGGTCAGAAAGGAGATATATATATATATAAACACACACACAGAGAACTATCAATAGTGTGTGACTAAATTGTTCATTCTTTTTGCTCTCTGTTTTAATGTTTCAGCCATGTACATGTACGGCTTGCACAGAGTTAAAAAACAGATCGTTAACAGCTCCAAATGACAGTTAACATTTCTGAGCACCTGTGCTAAGCACTGAGTCTGTGCTTTGTACACAACCATTCATTTAACCCTCACAGCAAATCCATGAGACAGCTACTGCTACTGTCCCCGCTGAACAGACGATGGACCTGAGGACCTCATGTGCCCGTGCCTGTGGACGGGAGCCAGTGGACCCGGGACTGAATCCACATCACCTGGATCAGACCCCACACCTCAGGCCCTGGCTTCCCCGCCTCTGCAGTAACAGACAGAAATGGACTCAAAGGACCTCAGCAAGTTATCCCGACACAGCCAGCCGGCCACAGTGCCGGAATCCAAACTCAGCTCTGACCCAGTCTCGGGTCCTCCAACTCCCCAATGGCAGGCCATAAGAAGTCACCCAACAGCACAGTTTTGGGGGCCAAAGCTGAGCCAGGGTGCCTCTCTCCTAGCCCACATAAACTTCCCTTGGGGAAACTGAGGCAGAGGTTAAAACCAGTTTCCTAATGTGAAAGGTGATATTCACATAGATAAATGTAATTATTTGCTAATTCAGGCCTCCACTCTCTGTTTAGTGCAGAGTGGATGCCAGCACCGATGGCCCAGCGGGAAGGCAGACGGTGACTCCCCTGCAGGAGGGGAGGCCCTGGCCTCAGCTGCCTGGGGTAATGATGTCTTGGTCATTCAGTAAGAACCGCAGCGGAAAAGGAGCGCTTCTCAGACACACGGCTTGGGAGCACATCTGGATCAGACACTCCACGGACTTCCCAACAAAGTCACTGTGGGGACAGAGCCAGGAGTGCAGTTTCTAGGCTCTCGGCCTCACGTGGAAAGGTGCTCATCAGGTAGTAAATGGCCATCAACTGTGATCGGATGGCCATCAGCTGTGGCTAGTTGGCCGTCAGCTGTAACCAGTGAGCCATTGGGCACTAATATAACTGCTGTAGCTACGCTAGTAGGAAGTGCGGGCTAGCGAGGGCGGATTGTGGATTGTGGATTGCAGAGAGGCGGATGCAGCCAGCGGAATATAGCCGTATGACTCCCGTATCTATGGCTCCGTGGGTGTTCCTGTTTGGCCTCACCACGTCCTGCGTTCTTGTGTGGGGAGTGGGACCAGAGACCCCGCCTGACACCCTGCATCACAGTCACACATGATCAGACCCCTGCTGACATCTCTTCCTAGGATGAGTTTTTCCAGTAACTTCTCATCCCACAAAACCATTTCACACCAAACTTTTGCCTTAAAGTATTTGTTTTCAGTTCGGAAGTCTGACATGATTCCGTACAGACTCCAGCATTCACGAAGTACAAAACTACACAGGGCCGTGGGGAGGGGAGCAGAGCGTGAAGCCCACACGTGCCCCCTTACAGTTACCACGCCTGAAGTGTGTATGCTGCACCACTGCCACACACGTTATCTCACTTTCCTTACTGTAAGTGGAGCCTGGAGAGAATAAAAACGTACTAGAGAATTCAAGTATTCTGCGGATCGTTTCCCTTGATTATTTGTGAAATACAAATGTCAAGTTTACGAGGCTTGCATCAGTCTCCAAAACCCAAACACATTCATTTCCTGATCACAAATGTTCCATCCTGTTACAGAGCTAAGGCGAATTTGAGGACAAGACTTTATTTATCTAATCTGACTATCGTCAGGCACAGAAACCTTCAAACGAGTTGTTCAGAAAATGGGGCCAATTTAATGTTCGGATAAACAGCGTTTCCCAGAGCGCTGGAAAACAAAAACCCCACATGATGCTGCAGATCCAGCCTGAGTCACACGTCCCTGTCACCCCACGCGGAGACCAGTGCTCCTGCTGAGGGCTCGATACACACGGCAGGGAGGCCGCCCCCACCGAGGTGTCCCCCAGAAGGCAGCAGTGTAATTGGCTACAACACGTGCTCCCGTCCGCTCTTCAGAAGCAGGGCTTAGCAAACCCCACTCACTTCCAGAAACACTGTTGTTATCCCATTCAATTATCAACATGTCCTTTCAATGAAGACTGACTGACACTTGTAAACACAATTCAACTTCCACAATTAAGATGCATCCTCTGAAAAAGAAAACAAACATGAGGGTAATTTCATCAGAACCTCAGATTTTTAAAGGACAACTTCCAAGAAGTGGGATGGCCCACACGAGTAATATTACTCGAGCTGTGGCCCCAAATTCACTGAGAGGCGCAGCGCCTGCACCCGATGGGCCTTGCAGTTAGGTGGGGAGAGGCGATCTTTACAGAAACAATTCATGATTTATCAGCTTATCTGAGTACTCGGAGTTCCAGCCTTACATACAGTAAGAACCCTCCAAAAAGGGACAGTTTGGGCCATTGAGTTGACCCCTTTGTTGAAACATCTCTCGCTGCACTTTGCTTCAGTAAACGCCTCCAGCTCTTGTTCATGGTCATGAAGAGACACATGAAAATGGCTCTGCATCCATTCTAGAAAGATTGCTACGGCCATGACTTCACATGATGTGTGTGTGTTTACTGACATAAATGGACAGACATCTATTCCACACACAGAAAACATCGGAAAATAACATACTAAGAAAACGGCCCTTCCCACCCGGGGAATGGTTACTGTCCCTGCTAATTGTAAGAACCTCAGTGCTCACCGTACGACCCAGACACATTTTTAAATGCAGATTCCACAGCACAGAATTGAAATTTCCAGAAATGCAGGCCAGGGATCCGCGTTTCTCGAACTTTCCCAGTTGAGCCTAAGCAGCCATCCTAGACACTGGCGCTGAGAGGCAGGGCACCACACGGTTTCCCGCCCACTGTGTCCCCGGGTTCCACACGGCTACCACCCTCTCTCTGCCATCCGCCACTTCCTCATCTATTAGACCACCAGGGAGACTGGCACCCCTCACCTTGATCTTTCCCCTGGTTGATATGTGTGTTCTATGTGGGATCAGTACCTGTCTGATCTTCAGATGCTGAAGGAGAGAGGGACCTAACAGCCAAGATGTCCAGCTGTAGCCACGAAATTCTCACCATAAGTTAGGAGGAGCCCCCAGCTCACCCCCAACATAAAATTATGAGTTGCAGACAAAGATCTGAGCGACAACACAAAAGAAGGCTTCACTCCTTTTTCCACAGATGCCCGACTAGCCCAGGTGAGCTGGGTAAACCTCATCCCTGGTTCCCGCCTCCAGGGACAAAGCCTCTGACAGCACGCTCCCAGCCTGTTTCCTATGCTGCTTCGTGTTTCCCCCTCCAGCCAGGTCCCCCACCCAGCCAGGTCCCCCCTCCAGCAAAGTTCCCCCATCCAGCCAGGTCCCCCCTCCAGCAAAGTTCCCCCCTCCAGCAAGGTGCCCCCTCCAGCAAGGTGCCCCCTCCAACAAGGTCCCCCCTCCAACAAGATCCCTCACCCAACATCCCCTAACAAGCAAGGTCCCTCCAACTAGAAAGGTCCCCCCTCCAGCAAGGTCCCATGGCTGGCAAGTCTAGGTTCTCCCACAACCCAGCCAACAGAGCCCTTTCCCCTTCTTTCTCCAGGAGCTGCCTGACTGCTGGCAGAGCACACACATCCTGTTCTGCAAACCCAGGGCCAGCGGCAGGCAGAGGCAAGTCCCACAGTGCCTGAGACTGTGTAGGTAGGTCTGTCCACTCCCGGGGACAGGATAAGTCCTGCCTGCTGGCCAGCAGACCAAAAGCCACCTTCTCCAGCAGCGACACCAATAACAAGTTCAATCTTTTTCAGTTCATGCAAAGAATATTCCTTCCTTCAAGCAAAAAAATAGAAATTGTCAAAAATATTACACAGCTGCTTAATGCATTAGGTATATCTACGTCTAAAAATTTGCTTGAGATTAAGTCTTTTAAGTTTTAAAAAATGGTTAAAAAGGTCTTACTAGTTTTCACGACTTCTATCAAAGCACCACCAAAACACGACAGGGACACCTGGTTTTCTCCTTACTTGTCATTGGCCAGATGATAAAAGCGCCTGTTCACACAGCCAGCACACAGCAGGGTCACAGCATCCAAGTAAGACAGTATCTTCAGCAAGATTTCCGGAGGCATGCTGAGGGAGAGGGCAAAATCAGGAGTGGGTGAGCTTTACCCTACACGCAACCGAGAAGACACACAACAGGCCGTTCATCTGCAAAGGGGGGTGAAACACAGACCCTCTGGACACAAGGCAACCTGCACCCTCACCACCACTTATTTTCTCAATTGATATGCTCTGGTTATTACAATTCTCAGACAGAAACCAATACAGAGACCCCAGGTACAAGGAGCCAAGTCTCTTGGCATTTTAATCATGTGCTCACCCTGACTCAGTGAGCGGGATTTCACTGCCTCCCTAATAAAAGTATTACTTAGTGAGATAAATGGAAATAAGAGACAGAATGCATTCTTAGCTATCAATAAGAAAAACACAGAATACCCCCACCCAAAACAAAACAACACCACAACCACAGGTGGAGTAGGAAGTGTCCCTTACTTCCCACCTGACCTAGGCCACTGTCACGCCCCCTCCTTCTGCAGGTCCTCACAATGCCACTGCTTCCTCTGGGCTTCAAGGAGACACCAAGCCCTGCAAGGTTTCCGGAAGTGTCTTTTTCTTTTTCCTTTATATGCCTCAATAAATAGGACGTTGAGATGTACTCTCAATATCCCATGCATTTCTATGATTAGAATTTTACAAAACACTGTCAGAATCTGAAAGTGGCTAGAATGCATCACTGGTGATAGCAAGGGAGGTAGGGGTACGTGTGAAGCTCAGGCTAAAGGACCCGTGAAAAGGAAGCTACAGGAGTTTGGCGCGGGGTGTCTAGGGGCTGGGGACTGGAGGGGACAAAACCCTCCAGCCAATTGAAAATGGCTTGCCAATACTCTCGAATTGTGACTTTAACTACTTTAAGTGTTTAAGTTATGAAGAAAGTCAGGATATCAAGCCTTTCATAGGGAAATAATCACTCCTAAAATTCTGATAATATTGAGAAGGAATGCAGTAGGTCCTCAGACAAAAGATGAGCAACACGTGACATTTGATCCGTGTCACTGTGTAACTGCTCTCCCTGCCCAAAAGCCTCTGGGACCTTTAACCAGGCTTTCTGGGAGTTTAAAGGCGCTGCTTTGCTTGGGTGAGTACAATGCAAGTCCTTCATTCAGAGTCCCTAAATGAGATGCTCTTGGTGACAAAAGTCCTTGAATGCTAGAGGTAGCAAAGCTGCAAGCAAACACATTTTTATGAACCATTTGGGTGACGTACTGCATGTCGTTTTTATATTTTGATTCAACTATTTCACAAACGTTCATGGTTATTTTCTAAATCAGTGTCATTTTTAAAAACGTAGAGTTGGACTGAAATACTTCAGAGAGGTATCCAACAGGTGTAAGAATTATTTAATCAGAACAAAATCGCATTCAGGAGGGACCCTGGAGAGCCCCATCAGACTAAGGTAACAACGGAGGAGAGGACTCTCATGTCTGCGCTTCCGGCAGGAGGAGGAAGCTGCCACTCGACAGTGAGAACACCTGAGACCAAGGACACTCCCAATCATTCCCCACAAGGATGTCGCAGCCAGACCGGGTCACTGTCTGCCGGGTTCTAGTGCTTTCCCACTGCACAGGGTGGGCTAGGGGAGGATGCGAAGAGAAAGGAGAGAGGCAGGACGATCCCAGAGGTTCAAAGTGTGGGGACATGAGAATCTGCGTTAGGTCCCTGTGCTTCCCTGAGAACGGACGTTGGCGTGTGTGTTCACTAACAGGACTGTGGGAATTCAAGTACGAAATGCCCTTGTCCCTGCTCCATCCTGTGGATCCACAGCAATGTTCCTGCACTCACCGCTTCCTCACTCCCTGTTCCATGGAGGAAACTCAACCCTCCTTGCAAAACCACTGTCTGGACCCCAGCACTGGGTCCCCAGCCGCGTCCACTCAAGGGCTGCCGCCTTCCGCTCCCGCCTCCCTCTCCTGCATCGTTCCCATCAGCCTCTGAAAGGGCGGACATCCGCGCCCTAAAATGACCCTCACCCTGACCCCAGCTCCCTGCAACCCCCAGCTCCTTCTCACTGCTGAGCTTCCGGAAAGAAGAGAGAACACAGCCATGTACACCTGCTGCCGCCACTGCCTTGCCTCCCACTTGCTTTTCGTCTTTCACATTTCGGTGTGAAGTAAAACATACAAACTAGATACATATAAATGAATGCCAGCGCGTCCCCTCCCACTGGGCTGAAGCGGCTCTTGCAGCTGCCCACAAGCTCCCTGCCTCACAGCTGCTGCCCCCGACCCGCCCTCCCTTGGCAGCACCTCAGTTTGCACCATCTCCTCTCTGGCCACACAGCGCACGCCTGCCAGTGCTTGGACCTCGCTGGCCTTTCCCGGGGCCTTGGCTGGTTTTAAATGTCCCAGCTCCTCCTCCACGCCTACTCCTGAGCCTTTGTGCGTTCACCTCTGTGCTCTCTCCCAGGACACAGGGTCCACGTCCACGGCTGCAGACTCCTCCCAGCCTTCCCCCTGAACCAGGCTCAGAGGCTCGCACACCCAGGCGTCGTCTGCGGCTCTTCTCTGCCCCGACCCCTGTGCGTTTCCACCCCAGTAGCAGCACCCCGCTTACCCATCTGCTCAAGACTGCAGGTTCCGATTCCTACTCCCTGTTTCCTCCTCACATCTGCACCTAATTCCCACAGGAATTGTGTCACTTATGCCCCAAGTATAGCTCAAATTTGCCTGTGTCTCTCTAGCTCCCCTTCTTCTAGAGAAGGCAGACAGGTAAGCAAGCAAACAAGACAGTCTGAAAAATCAAATGGCATCGCACCTCTGTGCTTAGAATCCCGTACTGTGACTGCAGCCTACACTCCTCCCCAGGGCCTGGGAGGCGGGGCCTGAGCGGGACCTCCTCTCCTGCCGTGGCCCAGGCCCGCCAGGCTCCAGCACCTCTGTCCACCTGCTGCCCCTCTCTGGACACACTTCTCCACACTCTTCAATCTCAATTTTCAGTTCTCAACTTCAATGTCACCTCCTAGAGACAGCTTTTTTTTTTACCATCCTACCCGTTATTCTGGATCACAAAGTCCATTTCTTTCCTTGAAAGCATGTATCCCAGTTTATAATTTGTTATTTTCTTTAATGTCTCCCCCACTGGACTGGAAGCATCATGAGAACACGTGAGCGGCTCACCATTTGTGTCCCAGCTCCAAGCACAGAATCTGGTACAAAGATGGTCCTTGAATTCGATGGATGGATTAACTGAACTGACATTTGTTCTCTTTCTCATATCATATTACTACATGGTAGCTTCTATTCCCAGAGTATAAGATTTATAGCTTAAATGATGTCCTTAATTAGATCTATTTTGGCTTTTCATTTCTTTTTAAAAACACGCTAAAAGTATGTACACTGTTAGCTGAGCTAGTTATGATATAGTACTAAAAGCCCAAAACTTGAAAGCAGGCAACTTCCGTTTTCATCTGAATGTTACCACCTGCAGATTACGTGAGCCTCCTTCCTCCACTGTGAAATGTCTATGGTAATGCCCAGCTTGCAGGCTCCACACAGCGCTCAGCACACAGCTGGTGCCGTGTTACAGAATGAATCCACAGGCGAGACAGCAGCCATTTCATACAGTCATTTAAAAAAAAAAACCAAGATTCTACAGATCTCGTTGCTGGGGTCACTGTACAGAATGTTGCCATGGCCAAATGGGTTCCCAAAATACTGAAAGCTAAGACATTCAGACACCTCCTGAGCTTTCAGAAGAAGATACTTTCATCCTCTTTCTCCTTTTTCAAGGGAGGGTTCTTATCCACTGGAAAGTGAGTGACTGAAGAACATTTTTTTAAAAGGAAAATTAAATTTACTTGTCACTTTTAGAAGTTTCGCTTCATAAAGCTGGTCTAATGATGATGGTGGTGACAGGCTGATGACTCATAAAACTTACCGTGTCGTGCATTCTTCCTACACAAGTCTATTCTTGGAGCGCTCCAAATGGCAGCCTGCTGCATGCAGCATTATAACTTTCTCTAATAACTCCATTTCTAGAGCCCCCCAAAGGCTGGCAGAAGACCTCTGCTACTTACCCATCCAGGGACACAGAGCAGGCAGCAGAGGGTCCCTCACACTTCCTTCCGCACCTGGCATACTGCTTCAGCATTGTCCAGCCGGCAGCAAATTCCACCCCGGCTCCCTTTCTGAAAGTAAACATGGAAAATTCAAGTTACTGTAACGAAAGGCGAACCATCTATTCCCCACTACAAAACTTTAAAGGATTCGTAACCTCCAAAAATTATTCAATGAGGAAGGACGGAAGGAAGGGAGATGAGTCACGAGCCTAAAAACTGGACTTACTCGGATGTGTTAAAGCTAAGATTTAACACGTGTCATCTTATAGGCTGTCAGAATCAGAGGTGCTATAAAATGTGTTTAATAAAAGCAAGAGGGGAAAAGATAAAATGTATTGACTGGCCAGTTTCAGTACCATACTAGAAACCTAACAAAGATAACATCAGTAGAGTAAATTTTTAAAAATTTAAAAACCTAGATTAATGAGCCGGAATGCCAAAACGATCCATGACTCTGCTGACCTCTAAGGGACGATGACTGGCCCCGACTCATAGGTTCCAACTCATAGCCACCGAAGTACCAAACACTCACCCATAAATTTCCCCACATTTTAACAGCTCACATTCAATGGAATATATACTTTAATTGTTCATCATTTTTTTATTTTAGTGGTACATAAAATGTGAATCTTATAATCAATGGCTTTTAAGATTTGATGAAATGGTATGTAGTATTTTATACAATTGGTCCTTTTCAGAAGTTCCCAAAATAATTGCTTAAAATCAGTCCTCAAAATCAACTCAGTGACAGGTGGATAGGGATCTGAAACACGCAGAAAGTCCTGAGCCCAGAGCCTCCCGCTTCTAGGAGGCAGCCTGCAGAGAGCTGCTGGTGGATGTGCTCTTCCTCTTGGAAGAGGTGGAAGTGGCCTCTTTACCCCACACACTTCAGTTACTGACCCTTCTCCCGGCCAGCACGCTGTTTACGGGACTACAAGCCAGAGTGCACTTATCTACGTGCTCATATCACCAGCCTCATTGCTCGGGTATGTCCTTTGTTCACGAAGAGTTTACCACCATCAGCTTTTTCCACCAAGCTGACTCCCTGGACATATTTGGACTAATGCTCAAAGAGGATATGGGCGATCACTGGGGACAAAAACAAGCGATCCCAAGAACTTGGAAGGAAGGGCAATAATCTTTCTAGAAGCGGAAGGATTTTCATCCTCATGGACCACCCTGAGCACACGATGGCCTCAGCCACAGCACCACAGCAGGTAGGAGCCACGGGGAGTGTGTCGCCCAGGGACTCGGCGTAGCCCGATGCCTACTGCAGACAGGCACAAGATGGACACCTGTCAGCAAGCATTCAAATTACCTGACATTGCCCATGTGCTTCTGAGCAACCAGAGACTGAATTTCTGTCCCCTCGATATATTTTTCTCTTCAGAAACAAGCACAATGGCTGGCACATGACAAGCCCTCGATAAGCTTTAGCCGGGATCCCAATTCAGGAGAGGCTAAACACGGGAAACCTCTCCAGATCCTGGGGGGTAACAAATTCGCCAAGGTTAAAACCACTGAGCACCCAGCCTGTCCATTCCAGCTTCAGCGAAAGGCACTTAGTGTGCCTTGATCTTATCTGACTTTCAAACCAAGGTGTACTTGGAAAACGCAGAGCAGTTGGGCTGACCCAGTGGTTTTCAATCTGCTCTGCAGACCAGGAAGGAGAGGGAGAGAGGGCAGGAGGATGCTAATCTGGAAAACTTAGCAATGCTCACTCCGCCTTTAATCAGAGAACTCCACCTGTGCTATATATTTTTGTACTTCCGTTGAAAAAAATTTTAAGCAAGGGTTTCCATGGCAGAAAAGCTTCAACTCCACTGACCTTGCTCTCACACAGTCATCAGAGGTAAAATACAATTTCCTAATTGTGTTACTTTCCAAGAACTGCCTTAACAAAGTACTTCAAACTAGGTGGCTTAAAACAACAGATATTTATTGTCTCACAGTCCTCGAGCCAAAGGTCCAAACTCAAGGTGCTGGGACGGCCATCCTCCCTTGACAGGTTCCAAGGAAGAACCCTTCCTGGCCGCCTCCTAGCTTCCGTGGCTGCCAATAATCCCTGGCGCTCTTTAGCTTGTGGCAACATCACTCCAATCTCTGCTCCATCTTCCCCGTATGTCCTTGGATTTCTTCTCCTAAGGACATCAGTCATACTGGATTTAGGACCCACTCCAATCCAGTAGGACCTAATCTTCCCTAATTACATCTGCAAAGACTCTATTTCCAAATAAAGTTACATCCTGAGGTTCTGGGTGGACAAAATTTGGGGAATGGGGTGCAGTATTCAACATGATATACAATTTTTTAAAGTATACATTTTTAAAAAATGTTTTATGTCAGTATAGTTGGTATACAATATTATATTAGTTTCAGGTGTATAACACCATATTTTGCCATGTATAATCCACAATTTTTGCCCAAATTTGTGAGGGAAAAATAAGGATGCTCATTATACATGGGTAGTACTAATTCCGTACCTATATAAATGTTTTCAGTTCTTTTATTTATGTGTATGAGTTAAAAGTGTAACTCTAGACGTCAATAACAATATCCGTATGAAAAATAATACCCTGGAATACGACAATCGGTTTTGTTGAACTTACAATGAACCTACAACAACGGAGTTCTTGGCCTTCTATGATGCGTAAATTTGTTACCGGTGCATAAAATTTCTTGTACCTTGTAACTGTTCTTGTGTTTTGTAATTATTTGTTACATTTCTTGTACCGTAATGTGTTAAAAAATAAATGCTAAAATTCTTTTTAATACAAAAAAACAAGTACCTAAATGTAAACAAATAAAAATTTGAATTAACAAACTAAAACGAAAGATTTTTTTTCCCCTGAAAGTTTGGGCCAAAAAATTGGGTGTGCATTATGCACGGTAGTGCACTATACGCGGCAAAATATGGTAAGTCAATATTTTTATACCTTACAATGTGATATTCCCACTAATTCTAGTAATCATATTGACGTCACTGTGCAAACTTATCACAATATTATTGACTACATTCCCCTTCCCCTTTTCACCCATCCCCACCCCCTCCCTTCTAGTAACCATACCTTTGATCTGTTTCTATAAGTCTGTTTTTGTTTTGTTTTGTTAGATTCCACATATAAGGGAAACCATACGGTACATTTTAAAATGATCAAAAGCACTTCTTATTTTAAGTGATTAACTATTCTTATAAGTTCTATATTAACCTGTATCACATACTGAAAGACAAAATACTCTCAGTTGACAAAGGTTTCTAACACATAAGATTTACGTAAAAGGAATTTCTATTGCTCCTCCATCAAACAACAATATCTCTAAGGAGTTTCCAACTGGTGTCCTGTCAATCCTGCAAGTGTGAAGGGCCATGCCAAAAAGTTTATACACACATTGTATGAAGATGAAGGAATGTCTCTAATATTTTAAACAATTTTGTTTAATTAGTGAAAACCATTGTGGTTAATCAAAAATAATTTATTTAAAAGCATTACTAAATTGATAAGTTTTTTTTTTGCCATTATGTATTTCTTCAGTCAAAAGATGCCAAAAAATAAAAACTATTACCTTAGCCCTTTCCAAAGGAACTGAATAAAAGTAAGTTAAGGTGTATTGATCAGTTTCAATCTAGCAAACTAGCAAAGATCAAATAAATGCCAAGGACTCGTGTGGGGTATTGCAGATAAACAGGCATTCTCATTCATGGCTGGGAGCAGAATTTGGTACGTTTCATATAGAAAGCCAAGTCTGGGGGTGTATGTCAAGACTTTAAAATGCAAGTACATTTTTTACACCAAGGATTTCACTTCTAGAAATATAACTTAAGGCAACAAAATGTGCCCTATTACATCACTCAAGAATATCTATCTCAAAGTTGGGTGCTGGGACAAAAAATACTAGAAACGGTGCAGAGATTGGCTAAGTTGCATGGCCCGCATATGGCTACTGATGTTCAGCCTGTGAAAACGCAGTTTTAACACAGGTGGAAGCATTTGAAACAAGTTCATGATGTCTTCCAGACGTCTGTATAACTTGATCCCTCACCTCTTTCAGGCACTCATTCAAATGCCAACTCACTGAGAACTTCTGGCCATGCTCTAAAACTCCAATCCATCACTCTCTCTCACACACACACACACACACACACACACACACTTTATGCCCCTTCCCTTTCTCTCCTTAGCACATGTCACCTTCCAACACCACACATTTTACCTATCTCCCTTGTTTGCTATCACTGGAACGTAAGCGCCATACTGGCAGGTATTCTGCGTGAGTTTTATTCACTGCTAATTCTTCAACACACCTGGCATGCAGAAGGTAGTCATTCAATAAATATCTGCCAAATTAACAATATATCAATTAGTAAAGCAGGTTAAATCACTATACATTTATACATGATCTTATTTTTGTATTTTTCTCTTAACAGAAAACATGAACGCATACATACAAAGAAAAGAGGTCAGGCAGGAAAGACAACAGGTGTTAACTGGTAATGCATGTGATTCATAGGATTACAAGGGTTGGTGGTGTTGGCTGCCTTTAAATGCGGGCTGGAGGGATTGAAAGGACAGAACTCTGTGTATTTTCTAATATTTCATATACTGAATACGTAATAAATTGTGAGGGGGACTGTTGTTTTAATTTCAAAACTGAGAATCCCATAGACAAGAAGGTTTGGAATGAGTTTAGAGCACAATCCTTTCAGCTGGAGCAGGGGTTCCAGAGGCACCCACAGTATCCTGGGGCACCAGGCCCTCCGAGATCTAGGGGCACAGCCTGCGGAAAGCGCAAACCTTCTTAGAAGTCTCTTATTTGATCTTAAAATTCAATGCAAATGTTGTCTTCTACCAGATAACTTATCTGTGTTTATCTCATTATAAAAAGGGATTATACTGCTTACCCAGGAGTGTCCAAACTTTCTTCAACGTTTTTCACCAAGGGCCATATGCGGTAAAATACACAAACAGCCGGGCCACTCACTCGAGGTGACGAGGTGACGTACGTATTGCCTCACCTGGTTTATTTAAGTAAACTAAATATATTTTTGGAATTTGCTGCGGGCCAATTAACAATGGATTGCGGACCACAGTTGGCCGGCTGGCCGCAGTTTTGACACCCCTGTTGCTTACCAGTTAAACTACAAAACACTTGGCCCCCAAGCTGCTGCACTCACTTTCCATGTGGGGAAATGCTCCATGCGTTCCCTGCCCATTGGCACCTCTCCGCTTGAGAAGTACAGCCCGTATGTTGGTGTTTGTTTTTCCACAATTAAAATAGATCTCATAATTCCCTCATTTCACAGAAGACTAAGGCGCTTACTAGGCAATTACAGTGACTTGTTTGAGGTCCCAAGCTGGAGGCCGAGAGCCAAGAGACCCTCACCTCCTGCTTGCCTTCCAGAGCTTTCTAACATATTACTGTATCGCACATCTCATCAGCACGGCTTGGGGTCTACTGAAAGCACATCTCCATTTCTCCATAAACTAAAGGCACGTTTTTAAGGGCCACCCAAGTAACACATCAATAAGTTCCATGCCTGTCCTCATATAGCTCTTCATGTCTACAAAGTGCACATTTAGCTGATATAATTAATAAGGTGAGATTTAGTTTATAAACATTTTTTTTCCAAGCTACACATTTTACCTGACAGCTTTGAGTAAGTTCAATTATTTTAAAAATCTATTTCCTACAATAGCCAAAACTTGGAAACCAAAACGCCCCTTGGTAGACGACTGGATTAAGAAACTGTGGTATATTTATACAGTGGAGCATTATTTACTCAGCTAGAAAGAAAAATGAAATCTTACCATTTGCAACAATATGGATGAACCTAGAGAACAATATGCTAAGTGAAATAAGTCAGTCGGAGAAAGACAAATACCATATGATCTCACTTATATGTGGAATCTAAAGGTCTGAATACATGAGCAAAGTAAACAGAAATACTCTCAGAGATATAGAGGAAAAACTGGTGGTTGCTAGATGGGAAGGGGATAGAGATGAGGAAGAAAGGGAAGGAATTAGACAGCATACATTGATAACTACAATATTGCCACGGGGATATGAAAAACAGTTTGGGGAATATAATCAATAATGTTGAAAAGATTTTGTAGGGTGTCAGATGGGCACATGTCTTATTAGGAAGACCACTTCATGGACAGTGTAGATGCTTGACCACTGCGCTGTATACCTGAAGCTGAAGTTGAATAATACTGTATGTCAACTATAAAGTAACATATACAGTCATGGGATATGGAATACAGCATAGGGAATAGAGTCAATGGAATTGAAATAGATACATACAATGTCAGTGGGGCAATAGATTTGGGGATAGGAGATTATCTCTTTGTGAGGGGTGAAATGTCTAATTAGTGCATTGTTTTGTACACCTGAAACTAATAAAAAAAATTAAAAATAAACCCCCACCACATCTGGAAGAAAAAAAGAATACCAACTTATTAAAAAAAAATACCAATTTATTAAACCATAGTGGGGGACACCAAAAAAAACAACAACAAAGAAACAAACAAACAAAAAACTACTTCCTGGGCCTTTTAATACCTGCTAAATCAAAGAAATTAGGCCACGTAGAAATTAAGCTGACTTGATATGCTTTCTGCTATATTTCTTAGAGCTTATATTTATTCACATTGTGTTTAAAAGGGAACCACTGACTCCATATTAACATCTAGTCTTTCTGCATTGCAACATGAAAAATAATCGCCTATTTAGACCATAATCATTCCTAGCACCTGACTTTTCTTTACCAAAAACATGTATGTATCACCGAAACACAGGCTGACATGCAGGCTCCCATGCCAGGCATAAGGCCAGGCCCTCTAATTACATCATTTCACCAGAAAATTCAGTCAACTTACAAAGTAACAAAAAATTCATCAGATAAAAATCATTCTGCTTCCTACTAACAGAGAATGATATATAAAGACTAATTTTAGTAATAGTGGCAAATTGATTTCAAGTTCCCTATTTAAATTTGTCTTTCTCTCCTACTTAACAGAATTTTTGCAGGCACTGTCACCAGTTTATTTGTCACAAGGCTTGTGGTATGTCTAGCATTACAGATATTCACTTAAGAACCAACTATTATCATTACACTAAGGGACAGGGCCCTGCTTCTGAACCCAGGGTAAGCGAGGAGATGGACGCGTAGAATGGACATGGGACATAGTCCTGGAGATTCAGGGGAAAAAAAATAATAAGTCATTTGGTATATTAGAAGGCATAACATGCATGACCTTTTATATCTATAAATCAAGAAGACTTACAAGCAAAAAGATAAGCCTCAAGAATGCAAACTGTCCTTAGCATTACCCTCTGTCTGGTGAACTAACTGGGATGATGGGTCCAGAGCTAGGAACAGTGAAAGGGACTGAATAAGATACCACGACAGCACGTTGATACTTCTGACATACTGGATCATTCGCTTTGTGAAAGGAGCCATTACCCTTGAGAGTTAAGCTAAAGATCTTTCGGGACAGCAGCCGCAGCCTCCTGCTCGCTGCCCCTTCCCCATCTCACTCCGCAAAGTTGCCTTCTCTCACTGTTGAGGACCACTTTTCAGCTCCGGGGTTCCTCAGAAGAAATGGAGGAGACAAGACTATCTCAGGCCCCAGCACGTGAACAGGAAGACGGGCAGAACAGGATTAGGAGTCAAGCACCAAAGGAGTGGCCGTCTAGAGCCTTCCCTCAGTGTTTGCTTAGAAACGCAGCCTTGGCCTTGAGTCCAAGTGCAGAAGGTGCCACCCAGGAGGGGGCGCTCCCAGACCAACCTGCCTGCCTGCCAGAGGTATGTGCCTAGGGGTGCTGTGTCCTCCGTTGAATCGTGGGAGGGAAAGAAAAATCATAACGTTTTCATGAGTAGGTAGATTCTACTGCTCCAAGTTATAAAGTCATTAAAAAGACAAAAGGTGATTCCTGGTCTCAGAATAAGCAAGCAACTTTGGGGACGCTTTCGGAAAGCTATGCCCTTTCAGGAGCTGCAGGTGCACCGGTGAATTTGCACCTGTCTCCGCGGGCGGAGCTCATTCAGGCGGCGGGGTCTCCGCGAGGCGAAGCTCAAGGGTCGAGGGGCTTACCCCCCAATGCCTATTAACTGAACGGAAGAAAGAACATCTCCCCGAGAAACTACTCTATTTGTGTGACTTGGGGTAACCCCCCGTTTCCAAGTTGAAGAGACTTCCAGACCTTTCCCCACACTCAAAAGAGCCCCCAAGCGACACGCCCGGACCGGACCAATGAACATAAAGGGGAAAGGGCGGGAGGAGTGAGGGGCTTCCCTCGTGGGGGCTCCCCAGTCACGCACCCCCGCCAGGCGGTCCCCACCCGCGGCCCCCCGACAGTCACCTGAACCCGCCGCTCCCGGGGGCCGCGCCGACGCCGCCAAGCGGCAGGCGCAGCGCCTGGAGGCCGAGCCAGTGCTGCAGCAGAAGCCGGCCGCGTCCAGTCGCCATGGAGACCCGGCGGGAAAACCGGCGCTGCGCGAAGTCTGGAGAAAAAGGCGTGCTGCCCCAGGCCACGCCCACCCGACGCCGGCTCGCTCCCCGACACGCGTGCGCACAAGCAGGACCGGGGTGGAGGGTGGACCCTTTGATGATACAGCTTATACACCCGCTGCATAAGCGGTTCTAGAAACTTCCGGGGCCTGGCTTTTTCTCATGCACGGCCTAGAGAACGCTGCGCGGCAGGTTAGCAGCTTAGAGCTTTTAACACCTGTGTGGCCCGGTGGGGCCTGGTCTCTCCCCACGTGATGGCCCTAGAATAGTTGGCACTACTTAGTCTCGTTTCCTTGGAAAGACACTGAAATGCAAAGGCTGCATCATTTGCCCATAAGGAATGGCATAGCCGCAATGAGGCCCTGGAATTTCCCACTTGACACAGTCCTCTCCAGAGGACCGCAAGAACAGGCGGTTTGCAATTGCTAATTTGACTTTTGCAAATTCTTCTTCAACTACTCTGCCTAGAGCGCCAATCAGCCGATGCAGACGGCCCCACCTCCCTGCCAACTAAGCGCAGCGCATGCCTAGGCGGGCCCCGCAGGTTTGTCTGGGAGCCGGCGGGCGCTGTGGCCGCCTTGCACTGTGGGAGATGTAGTCCTTGTGCCTTTCCAGCTGCAGCAATTCTGGGACGAGTGAAGTCCTCAAACTACTATTACCAGTACTCTTAGGGATTTCCCAAGTTACTTTGCAAAGGTATGGCGGGGAGAGTGTGAATGTCAGCATAGAAGGTAATCAAAACACTTGAACTCAGGTGAAAAGAGGATCTAAGAGAAGGGGAGGTGGATTTGTCATCTTAACATAGGCTGCTGGAGCTACCGTTTTTGCCGAACACGCCGTGCAGAATTACAGGTGTGAATGTGTACACTTGAGTACACGTCCGGCTGGGTGTGTAGTGGGTAGTGAAGCTTTGCTAATTGTAGTTCGCATTGTCCCTAAACGGAGCGGTTTTCTGTGAACATGATTTGTACTTTCCTACGAGCTGTACAATATACGGAAAAGCTGCACAGGTCCTCCGGGAAGCGGTTGTTTTTGCCACACTTTGTACTTAATAACTCTTGCTTGAAGACTGAGCCCAGTTTGAGATGGCTGCACCAGCAGCAAAAAACGGTGCGACCTAGATGTATCTTAGGAGTCACCCCGAAAACCATCTGGACGCAGGGACCGAGCCCACAGAGAGAAAAGGAAGACAGCAGCAAACAAGTGTCTGTGCACAGTCCGAGAGGGGATACCGCCATCTCAACGTCACAGAAAGGTAAAAGGGAAATCCAGGATTGATCAGTCTTTCAACAAACGTGACAAGAGTTGCCAAGGCCGTTTTATAGAAATTCAGTGCTAAAAATGGGAGAAAAATGCACACAAATTAAAGGTAGAACCGCTCAACATAGTTTAGAATCAGAGAATGTAGGTCTACAATTTTCTTCATAGGTTTGAAGTCAGATTTGAACGTTGATTTTGATATAACTGTTGAATTATATCTAGAAAATTTTTCTCAACTTTTATTAGTTTTGATGTGGAAACAGATATATAAAACCATTGTTTAATACCTTATAGACAAGTGGATTGCCAAGATGTTATTTCATCTATTTGAATCTCATATTCACGCCTTCAAACTTTAGTACTCTCATGTATGAGACACACTTCCCCAGTTTCACACAACTGAAAATTAAATGGAAATATCCGTACTCTCAGTTTTCTAATATCCAGGCCAGTGCTCTGTAGGACAACCATTCACGAGTATTTCTTGAGCTTCCATTTTCTCCATGCTTAGGATTTGAACAGATGGTAATGGGTGTGCCAAAGAAATCCTAAACACAAATAATTTACCACTTAATTGGGAAGAAAATAGATACAGAGTGAAACAAATGGTGAAAAAAAGATTAGTTGTGCAACAAAGAAAGAGTACTAGAGACCATGATGATAAAGAGTAATTGGACAGAATAAATACAAAAGAGAGATTACTGAGTCATCGTAAGGGTTAACTCATGTAGTTCCACACAAACACTTCTCTTGAGTGGCTGCCATGTGCCCAGAGACTGAATTGGAGTCTGTGTACTACGGAGTTAAAGATGTCTAAAGCATCCCTTCGTGTGCCACGTGCATCACAGACACAACTATAAAGAACTATGCAATAGGAAAGGTTAAATGTAATTTTGTCAGGGAAAGTCAGAAGTTTTCACAAATGAGATAAAGCATTTTGATTTATTATTTCTTCATTTCACAAATAATTTCTAGAAAAAAAATAAGTAAAAAGGAAGCACAGAAAGCAATTCAGACACCCATGATTGTACCAACAGGGATGACTATTGTTAATATTTTGATTTCTGTCATTTCGTGCACATACTTTTTAACAATTTTAACAAAAATGTAATTGTACCTTCCTAACTGTTTTTGTAATCTGGTGACTATGTCAAAAATATAATCTACTTTTTTCATTCCTAATAGCCTGGACAGGGTTTTGAGGGATGATTAAAAGTTCAGCACGAACCAACAGCCTGTACGCAGAGGTCAGAGGCATCAAACAGCATGTGTCAAGTGATCTGGCTCCAGCGACAGCGCTGCTTACAATGGGGCAGGGCCTGCCACTAAGCCCTGTTTGATCTGCACGCCATTCAAGGGTGAATGGGTGGTATCAGCTAAGACTATGTCTGTCGCTTTTTGTTACAAACTCTTAATACTGAATTTAACAGTTTGGGATATTAACAACTTTATTGGCAAACATCATTTTTCATTTCAGTTAACTTTAAAAACAATGCCCTTTTTTAAAAATGTGAATGGATGGGAGCAGTATCCCCTAGTGTGGACTGTGTTGCTTCCAGGTTGGAAGAGGCCGTGTCACGCGGTGGGGTGGGACGAACAGGATGCAGTGTCCGTCGTGGGATGGGGGTCCCAGTGCCCACACGGTGCATTCCTAGGTTAGCTTTGCTAACCTTCGTTGGGCTTGAACCCCACACTTGGAGTGCACGTGACTCATCAGCTTCCCGACACATGCACCCCTTGTTACTCTCCACTCTTGACCAACGTGATGGCATCAAGTGGACAGATGTGTTCTGCAGAACACGCAGGAAGCATGGTCCCAATAAGACCTTGTGCAGTGACGGGAACGATCGTGTGTGAGCTGTCTCCATATGGTCACTGCTAGCCCCCTATGGCGACAGCATGTAAAATGGTGCTAGTGCGGAGGAACTCAAGTTTTATTTCATTTTAAGTTACCTGAAAGTTAGGTTACTTTTAACAGTAAGCTGAAATAGTCACGTGTGGCGTGTGCTACTGTATTGGACATCCCAGATCCAGAATGTCCAGGTCACTTAAAACTATGTTATGACAGGGTGGGAGACTTGGCAAATCCTGGGCAAAACCATAAATATACACTGCTGGTATCTGTTTCATGTTACTACAAACTAGTAGTGTTCCTTCTCCGTAGAAGTGGAAAAGAACGCATTCTCCACATCAATGGCCCAGACCGTGAGGCTGTGCTAATGAACGTCCGTAAAGTCACCATCTGTATGGGGTTACTGCTTGGTTCAGTTTGCAGTGGCCCCCTCCTCCTCCGGGTCTGTCTGGTTTTCCTAAGAGAAGACGGGACAATTACATGGGAATGTGGCGGGCCCACCACCCCTGTGTCTTTAGGCCTTTTAGATCAGCACTCTCTGCCATCCCCTCTTAGATGCGACACTGTTTCTGATTTGGTTCTGGTTCACAGGGAGGTCCCACTTGTTGGGTCTTGAGTCCTCAGCTCACCTACTGCAAATACTGAAGGGTCCCGCCTGTGTCCCACACGTGTGACTCACTGGTGTTTTCTCTTTCTAGTGAAAGAAGCTGGAAGAGATTTTACCTACTTGATGGTGGTGCTTGTTGGAATCAGCATTACAGGTTGAAAACACAGCAAGTACAATCCCCCAGATACCTTTTCGCTTAGTGTTTGTCTCGTGCTGGCTTTGCTTGATCTGTTTTTTCTGTGACTTTCAGGTGGCTTGTTTTACGCACTTTTCAAAGAACTTTTTTCTTCATCCAGTCCTCACAAGATATATGGGAAAGCCTTTGAAAAATGCAGATCACATCCCGAGGTGAGTCGCCAAGACTGAGTTGCACAAACTCTGATACCAGGGAGAAAATATCAGGGATTGGGGGAAGTGGGCCGAACTCACATACTGGTTCTGTCTGGTGAAGTTTATATAACCACACGGAATGGCTGATTTGTGACTGTGGCATTAGCGCTTTGTCCAGAGGTGCGTGTCAGGGTGTTTTCTTCCTAATTGTACGAGAGTCGTTTCATTAGTTGTCAGAGATAATAAGTGGACCAGAATGTTCCAGAGTACTACACCCCTGTGATAAGTGTCTTGTCTTCTCTTAAAAACCTGATTTGTGACCTCATGGTCCCAATAGTCATTCTTACTGAGAGCATATTATCAGCCAAGGACTACTCCACGTTTCCGTGCATCATCTTCATTAAATCTCATAAAAACCATTTCTGACAAGTACTGCTATTATCCCATTTGCAGAAGGGGAAACTGACACTTAAAGAAATTAATGAAGTCGTAGCATAATTAAATGTTAGGATGCATCTCTGAAAGGATGAAGAGTTGCCACGTTACTCACAAACTCAGCCTTTCCTAGAGCTTGAGCATTTTGAACAAAACAAAGTACACAGAATCAACGCAAAGAATGGGATGTTATTAAAGTCATAGCTGAATTTGCTGCCTAAAAGAGCTCGACAAATCATAATTAAACTTGAACAACTCAATCTTGTCTACATGTATAAAGGGCCTATTCTTTGCCAAGCACTGTGCCTGCTTAAAAATAGAAAACCCTAACGTCCTGAGGTGTTAATCTATTAAATTATTTGAAAAGGTTTTCCATTTGTTTCAGCCACACAGTTCTTAAATATCTCTCATCTTACACATGATTCCTTTGTATTTATGCCTGAAAACTATGACACTAAAAATGCCCAACACAAAATAAGAAAGGTTTTATAGACTTGAGGCAATATTTGTTTGAGTTGATATCAAATTTGTGTTTTTTTTTTTAAAGGTTCCAAAATGTTTGCAGTTTAAATTCAATAAAAATTACATTTCCACTTCATTGTGAGTTTTCCCATTGGGAATAATTGATTCCCATCTCTGGCTCTGGTTTGTTTTAAATAGAACCTTATTACTTGTTTGTTTGTTTGTTTGTTTGTTTTCACTGTGTCTCATGACTAATTAAAAAATCGTTTTTGTCTCATAGCTTTTAGTATTTGACCCCATTGATAAATTCCACTGGAAATGTTCAGACACTTAACTATTCAAACACTTTGTTTTATTGTGTTTGTTTTTATAAGGGGTATAGAAACAGCTCCATTTCAGCCTACACTGTTCTGAAAGTACAAGTAACATCATAATGTTCCCTGTATCAGTCTCTGCCCATGAAACGTTGATTTATGGGATGATTTTTGTGGAATAGCTCTTTTCCCCATCATTGGAATTGTCATTTTGAGACAACTCAAAAATATTTTTTTTCTATAATGAATCACTTGGTTGGTCAGGAAATACTTCCCCAGGAGATTTTTTTAAATGACACTTGCGAAACACTGCATTGTCTTTATTCTGCAGGTTATAAGTGTCTTTGGTGAGCCTTTGAAAGGCTATGGGGAGACGACAAGGCGTGGTCGAAGGCAGCATGTCAGGTACTGCACGTCACTTGAATCTGGAAAGCTCGGGGATAATTTTTAAAGGAATGGAATTTAGACCTGTGTTCTTACATTATCTTGACAGTTTTATTGAATATGTAAAAGACGGGCTGAAACACATGCGTGTGAAATTCTACATCGAGGGCTCCGAGCCTGGGAAGCGAGGAACAGTGCATCTTGAAGTGAAAGAGGTGTGAGGACCGTGGTGGGCAGACGCGATCCTGAGTGCACCGTTACGGAAAGTACTAGAAAGAAAAATGACACCTTGAAATTCTTTTCTTTTTCAGAACCCAGAAAGTGGCGAATATGAGTTTCGATATATATTTGTAGAACTTGAAGCCTATCCTAGAAGAACTATTGTCATTGAAGATAATCGAACCTAAGAGAATTAAAAGAACCAGCAAGCATGCTGTTTCTTGAGGGTTGAATGCTGCAGACCCTCGAGTCTGATCTTCACAGCTCTCCCAGAGGCGGTTTAGAGTAACATAGGGAAGAGTAGAACTCATAAAAGTGAATGAAACTGGGCGGTTGTTGCATTTAGACAGACTGCATTCGAGATGTTGTCTTGTAGAGTGAAAAATCATGAAATAGATCACATTTTACGTTATCTTATTGGATCATCGATCAAGGGCAGTATTACTGCTCTACTAGCATCTTCTTTCATGGTTTAATAAATTTTTGTTAAAAATTTTACACCATGTAAATAAGAAAATAGAGTTCAGTATTTTGTGCTTTTTTTTACGTTCTATCGCTGTATAAAATAAAGACTATGTGAAAGCTGTCAGAAGCAGCTTCCTTCCGTATACTTTGGGATCTGACTTAGAATTGTAGGGAACCAAAGCATAAACACACACCCTTCAAAACGGTTACAGAAGGTACACGTTGTGTGAGTTTCAGGAATCTGGTAGAGCTCCGGTTTCCCACCAGTTGGGGGCGTCGCGTGCAGTGGGAACAGTGGGTGCTGTGAAGTGGGGTGGATCGCACCATTCTCACCCGGTGCGTGGGCCTGTGCAGGGACCTTCACCTCGTCCAATCTCGCTGTCATGCTTGTCAGGCAATGCATGGAGTGTCCCCACCCCCTTAGAACTAGTGCTGATACTTTGCCAAAAGAAACGTGGAAGTATTGAGAGTTGTCTGAGTTTGTGTAATGCCTTTTTTGGATGTGGATCCCCTATTTTATCTGACTTATTTACAGGGAATTTGGAGAAAAGTGACCTTAACTTACAAAAGTGTAATCGCTATCTGCGTGAAGTGCTGTATATGCTGGGAGAGCTCTAAAATGTCCTTATCTCTGGTGGCTTCAGCTTTGAGGTACCCCCTATAAAACGCTGCTCCCTCAGAACTTTCTGTAGAGCAATTTCTGATGTGTACTTGAAATTATAGGATATTTAGATTAGACGGACACCCAGGCAAGCTATCTCCCCTCTTTAGGCCATCTCCCTCTTAATTATGAAAAATCACCAACATTTAGGAAGTACAGAAGATACTACAGGAGACATGCTTGTCTCCCTAACGGAACATATTTTACGTGCCTGGGTAAACTCTCCTCTTGGGTTTTGTCTCCTAACCATTTTTTCCTCTCTTTGGCAGTAGAATGTCCATTTTCAGTATCGTGGTCCTTGGCTGAAATGTCAGCATTTTACAGGATGAGGTCTGCTTCCTCCCCTCTGCTTGGAAAAGCAGCCCTACTCAAGACCTGCTCAGGCCACAGCTCGATGGAAACGGGCCTCTGAGCAGCTCAGGCTTTAGCCTCCTGACCTTATTTCTATGGCGTAGGGCCAATTCTTTTCCATCTTCATCTTTATGTACCTCCCACTTGATATGCCCATGCCCCTTTCAGATATGAGCTTATCAAATTACTTTTATAATCAAATAAAACCTTCAGAAGGAAAAATCTCTGCTCAGGTTCTTCTGTACAACCATGGGAAAATGTAACTGCAATTTTTTAGATGCCTTTGTTTTCTTTCCCTATGATAATTTGATACTGCTTTTTAGAATGTCTTTTTTAAAAGAGCTTCTTTAGTCAACTTTGGCATCTCTGATTCTAATTTTGGCATCTGTCCATGGGCTTATTCCCATGTTCGAAATTGTTTCTAAAATCTAGGGTCCACATCTGACTGCTTATGCATAGTATCCCCTTCTGTCATTTGTATGAATTTGTCATCTGCTTCCAAGGCTTTTGTTACTTCATCCCCAATTAGTGAACCCTTTTGTCAGAATTAAATCTAGAGCAGCATTTCCTCTCTGTCTCCTTAATGAAGAAACTGTTGGTAAGACAAGCCAAGAATTTGTCAGGGCAGCCGGATGGCTCAGTTGGTTAGAGCGCGGGCTCTGACCAACAGGGTTGCCAGTTCGATTCCCACATGGGCCAGTGAGCTGCGCCCTCCACAACTAGACTGAAGACAACAAGCTGCCGCTGAGTTTCCGGAGCGGTGGCCGGACGGCTCAGTTGGTTAGAGCGCGGGCTCTCAACAAAAAGGTTGCCGGTCCAATTCCCACATGGGATGAAGGGCTGTGCACCCCCCCACACACCTGCAACTAAAGATTGAAAACGGCGACTGGACTTGGAACTAAGCTATGCCCTCCACAGCTAAATTGAAGGACAACTACTTGGAGTTGATGGGCCCTGGAGAAACACACTGTTCCCCAATATTCCCCAATAAAATTTAATAAACAAAAAAATGTGTCAGAGTTTCTGCTTTTAGCAAAGAGATCCCCAGCATATCTACCTCCTTCCACGACGTTTTGATCAGTGCCCATAACCATTTTCTTCTATTTAGTAAACGGCAATGACATCACTTCCGTTTCCCATATTCTCATCCAGATATGGTTCCCCAACTCCTATTTCATGGATTTCCAGTTAGGGTCATATTTAATATACTACTATATAATGTACTCAGTGCAATATTAATGTGTCCCCTCTGTTAGATTGCATTCATTCAATAAATACTTGAGGACACACTGTATGTCAGACTCTGCTACGTGCAGAGAACCCTAAAATGAAAAGCAACTACCCCTGTTCTCAAGGAATGTCAAATAGATAAAATACAGCATGTGATTGCTCATTGGTCTTATACTGGGTTTGGGCAGTGAGTCGGCCGGGGCAGTCAGGCTTCAGACAGGAGGCGCCATTAGAGATGAGATTGGTGGGTGGGTAGGAGCCTACCAAGGAGAGGACATTCTCAGCCAAAGGAAGAGCATGTGAAAAGGTCCAGAAGCTTCTACGAGCACTAGATAATTGGCACGGAATACAATGGAGCGGGGAGGGGAGCTACTGATGTGCCAGTGGTGAGCAGCTGCAGACCCGGCCCTCGCCAGGGAACCCTTCTCTGCTCTGGGGGACACTGTGGAACCTGTACATTGCCCTTGCCTGGAAAAAGTTGAAAATGTACATGCTGCATAACCCAGGACTTTCTTCCGTTCGTGTTTACTGTAAAGAAAAAAAAACAAAACCCTGGCACACACTGGAGCCAATTACAACATATATAAGCACAAAAAACTGGCAAGTGTGGGCAGGAGATTGATAAAAAATACTGTGGTATACAATTTCACTTAGCACGTGCTATGGTCTTAATGGTTGTGTCCCTCCAAAATCCACACTGAAATCCTACCCCCCAAGCTGATGGAGTTAGGAGGTGAGACCTCGGGGGTGATGAAGTTGTGAGGGTGCAGTGCTCGAGAGTGGGATTCGTGGCCCCTGAACGGGACTCCAGAGAGCTCCCTCTTCCCTTCTGCCCTGAGGACACCTTGAGAAGCCTGCGACCTGACAGGGGCCGCCCCCGCCCGCCCCAGCCCCACGCTGGCGCCCTGATCTCAGCCTTCCAGTCTCCAGATGGAGAAACCAAGTTCTGTTGCTTATAAGCCACGCAGACTGTGGTAAGAATTTTGCTATAGCAGCCGGGAGCAGGTTAAGACACCACAGAACTATTCGAACGGAGGAAAATTTTCCGATAGTGTATGTATTTCATGCACCGCCTGTATTTAGGCAACGTGAGGGAAAAGGGACCAAGGACAGCCACATGCGTCAGCACAAAGGAATCTCAAATATTTTGAGCCAAAAGGCAAAATAATACATGCATTTTGACATTATATAAAGTCCATAAATAAATAAATAATAAATATATATATTTATATATGTAAATACATATATAAATATATAAATAAATATAATTTATATAAATATAATTTATATAATATAAATAATTTGTATAAATATAATAATTTATATAAATAATTTATATAAATTTAATATTTAAATTGTTTAATAAATTATTTAATTTATATAAATATAATTTATATATAATTTATATAAATAAATGTATATATAATACATAATATAAATAAATATTATATATATGCTTATACATATGTGTGTGTATATATATATATATATATATTAGTTGGAGATACATACATATGTGACAAACTCAATGAAAAAGCATAAGAAAAGAAAGCCCATATTCTAGAGAACGATGCTGATGGGAGAGGGGGTGGGGGTAAACTTGGTGGGGTTGGTCCTCAGGCAAGTTCTTCACTGGGAAGGTGGGGTCCACGGCTTTTCATGCTTTTGTTATACTTCACGCCTTCTACTACCCACGGGCAGATCTACCCAGAAGGTAATGAAGCTGAATCCAGACTCCCTCACTTTCCCAGACCCCAAAGGCCAGCACCTAATTTTGTATTCATAATTTTCTATTCCGCTTTTTACAGAAGTCTCCAAAAACTGCCTAAGCCTCAGGGTCCTCAAAGCATGGAGCCACCGCTGCATACAGTGACAACTTTTATACAAGCCAAGTACCCTAAATTTTAGAACGGAAAAATCAGACCACTTACCCTACCGGGCTTGTGTTCCAGGCCTGAGTGTACCTTCAGGCTCTCAGCCTTGGGCTTTATTAATGTTTAGCTTGTTACATCGAATCCTTGTCTCCCCAAACTCTGCATTTGTGTATAGATTCTACCTGAAAACTGGTGTTTGTTCTCCACTATAACATCCTTACATTTATTTCTCTCAGTGATGTTTTTGTGTGTCCTCAGTTATACCTAATTTTGGCCACCCTTTTTTCCTCCTTCCTCATGGTAGTTTTTAATCCATGTCCTACTCCCTGTTCCCCCTTCTCCCTTCCCCATGTTACGTGCTCCTAGCGGCTGTCAGCTGGGGAGTTACAATCATCTCCTCAGTCAGGTCTCTGCCCCCGTTTCACTCCAGGGACTCCTTCCTGCTCACAGCCAAGAGTAGCTTTCTAAAACTCGGATCTGACCACTCTGAACCCACCCACAGCCTCCAGTGACCTCCAGCTGTCCTGAAAAGCTAAATCCCGTCAGTAGAGTCCTGATTACAACCTCACATCTCCATGTTCTGCCTTAGAGACCCCTCCCCCAGCCACTCTGGGCAAGGTCAGACTCCATGGGCTTATGCTTTCATACCCTGACGTTCAACATTTCCACTCCTGGGTCCTTAAGACTGTCCCATGTGTTTTGCTAGTTAACATTCTCAGCTACTTGGAGTTGTCTTAATACTTAACATCAGGCCACGTACACACTCCTTTTTCACCAGGTCAGTTGTGGAAGTTGCAGTTTTGTTGGGTAAGGTTCCTCCTTCCCTCAGTGGCATTTTCAGAATTCCATAAAATTCCACATACCATGCTTCCCCAAAAATAAGATCTAACTGGAAAATAAGCCCTAGCATGATTTCTCAGAATGACATCCCCTGAACATAAGCCCTAATGCGTCTTTTGGAGCAAACCTTAATATAAGACCCGGTCTTATTTTTGGGGAAACATGGTAAAAATCAGGGCCACAAGACATTCTTTATGGCTCATAAGTATTGACAATGAAGTTACCGGGCCCAAAAACCACCAGGCAGTTCTCCCACAGCCCCGGACCCCTTATTGGTGAAGCCGAAAGCTTACCAGACATTGTCTCCTTTGGTCCTCGCAGCCACGTGGGGTGGACCAGGGGCTCCTGCTTTACCGATGGGGAATGTGGGGCTCTACTGGTCTTTGGGAACCAATGCATCCAGTCTTCTAGGGCTTTTTAACACATCCTGTGTCTGCCTGACAAGGAACAAGAGCAAGAGGTCACCACCCTCTAGGGGACTGGAACTGACCTCATCTGATTCCCATCTGGGTTCACCTCCCACCGCGCCTCCCAGACCCTCACCATGTTACAGAGCCATGTGAACAATATGCCCCCAAAACTGAGGGAGAACCGCTAAGAAAATAGCATGTTCCTTCCTGTTTAGTGTGGTCGGCACAGAGCTGGTAGACACTGGGCTCATCGTGTAAAGAAGTCACAGCATGTGCATACAGCCGGGGCTGAATCGTATCCCCTACCCTGAAATCCAGTGGGACCAGGTCCGCGGCTGTGCCGGTTCGAGGCTGAAGCAAATAACGCAAGATGAACTCATCCTCACCAGATTCTCAATTAATCATACCTTTGCCTTAGAAGATACTATCCACAGGTTCTGGGCGTTAGAACATGGACATATCTTTTAGTGCCCACATTTCAGGAGGCAACCAAAAACGTCTGCAAAGTCAGTGACTGGCTCAAGGACATCTGCTTTGTGTGACCTCGGACCCGGGTAATTGACACCAGGTCTGTCTGAATCTCAAATCCTGGGAATTGAACCAGTACCTAATGTTGCCTCTACCCTTTCTTTAGCTCTCCACAGCTGTTTCCTCATGGTTCACATGAGGACAACAATATGACCTCAAGGTCTTTACAAGAATTCCACGAGCTGGTACGGAAGGCGTTTCAACAGTAGCTGGCACTTCAACATATTGCAGCAGCCGGGGAATCTCTCATCTTCCCTTCAGGTGGTAGATAGAGAAGGTGTCATTTTCATTTTTGTACCTCCAGTTCTCAGAGTATGTGGAAAATATTATAGCAGGTTCTCAAAAATTTTTGTGAAATCCAAGCCTTAGAAACATCTATCGTTCTAATACATGGGCAACACATTACTCAGAAGTGACTTGGAAAGCTGCTGAGTTCCTGGTATGCCAGCTAGGAGAAACAGAAGGCTGCAAAATTAGATGCAGTCCTGTCACATCCCAAGGCAGCCCTGCATTATTAAGACAAAATTACAGCCAAAATAACGTAATCTAATGCCTCTAGAGGGTTGGAACAACCCAGGAGCAGGGTTGGCACAAGGAAAACATTTATATACATGAAACAAATATATATAAAACATATATATATATATATATATATATATATATATATATATATATATATATATATATATATTTGGCAGCAAAAAATGGTTTATAGAACGAGCTTGTACAACCACTTACTTCATAATATGACAAAACAAAAATGCAAAGAAAAGAAAGTAAGATTCTGATCAAATAGATAGCAGGACCTCAGTAAATGCTTTGAATTGAGCCTAGAGAGAGTTTTGTGCACTTTACCATGAATGTTTTCATGGTAAACCATTTCTTTGATGACAGTGAAAAGGATGTAACTATTTACTTGAAACTCCCACTGAAGCAGCTCAGAACAGTCATTTGCATTAAGCAGACGTGTTGGATATTCCGTAGTTACCAATTGACTGTCCGGACTGGCATCCTGACCCCATGTTGGTTTTCACTGTGCAGCATGCGATGCTACCAGCAGCCAGTTGTTTATATGGCACTCGTAAGAAAGGTTCTTCCCCAATTCTCCCGACAGCCAGGTGACTCACGTAAGGCACTCTGCCCCTTTTCCACCTATTTCCACATTCCCCACCGAACCTAAGAAAAGATTCATCAGTGCTCCACTGGTGTACAATCATAATACTGAGATTTCTGATAAACTATAAAATGCCTCGCCCTCTCCTCTTTCTGTCCTCTTCCCTTTTTCATGGAATTTGTGACGAACTTTTGTTAAAAACAGTGCACAACAGACATGCAAATGCCTCATAAGATATCTAACATGTACCGACACCATTTGTTACTTTGAGATCTGAGGAATTAAATAGATACTAATAAAAGAAAGCATAACAAAGTGACAGTTTCATTGAAAAGGCCAAATTTATCGAATTGCGAATCCTGACTTCACACCTCGCTATTGGTATCAACAGCTGTGTATACTGTTCACACTTCTGATGGCATCGCATCGTGGCAGGGGAGGCACATCAATGAACGCAGAGAAGGATCGAAATGATTTTTGTCCACAATGATACTCGAGTCCAAAGGGGAGTCTCACTTATGAGAAATTGTCACAGTCATTCACTCAGCGTTCCCGCCACATGAGAATATGGCGAGGGGAATGTTCATTTATTTAAGCAAAATTGCCAGAAGTAAATGCTATCAACAAACAAATGCTGTACAAGGCCTATGGCTTTCTGCCTATAGAGGAGACTCAAAAGAAAAGTGTATTGATTTCTCTGTGAACCAAACAGGATGCCTTGTCTTTGGCACAGATGATGAAAATCAACTCTGTTTTTCCTGGAAGCCACCAGCTGCTGTGTGTGATGGACTGCCAGTAAATGCTGCTGATTTTATCTAGGAACAATTCAGATAAAAACCCTAAACTTATTAAGCTAAATGTCACAGTAGTTGATATCAATTTGCATTTAGCTGAAAGAGTTATGAAATGGACATAATACATAAAAATAATATATGTCCTTCTAAGTAGTTTCAAATAATATAATTGGATCGTAATAGGTTCCTTATTTTTCATGTCAAAGAGTTATAAAAATGTTCATTTTTGTCCTTATCAAATATGATGGCATTATCATTTGTTATTATTAATACTGATTTATTTTATTTCTAATTTATTTAATCCAGAAGTGCTAATGTGTTTCCTAAGACCCAATGGGAAGTTGTCATTCACGATGCCACCCAGTACCTGAAGCTCTTTCCGTGCTCTCCTTATGGGGTAGCAGTGGGGACACAAGTGCCGCTCGCACCTTGGCTGCATGCAGACTTGGATGTGTTCCTGATTTGGTTCCCTGTGGTTGCAACCCTGAGGTCATTTCTAAGATGGCTGCTGACATACCTCCTACATGACAGGCACCTGCACACTCTAGAGTCTAGACTAGAGACTTGGGATTCTGGGGTGTGGGAGCCCCGAGTAATAGTTACAGAGGGGCCAAACACTTCCCTACCAAGGTGAGCACACAGAATATCAAAGCCACCCCTCTCTGTCCCCCCACCACTAAAAGGATGCAGTTTCTAACTCTCGTTTAAAATCCATCAAGCCTCAGGTTCCCGCCCCCACCCCCACCATGTTTCTTCTCTCTTGTGTCCCGTTCTCTCCATCACTATCTCTGACTCTTTACCTCTCCTCTCTAGTGTCCCTCTTTCTTACTCCATTTTCTCATCTTCTCCCTATTATCTCTTTAACAGTCTGTAATAAAGATATCTACCTACCTATAAGCCATCTTGACACACCTTTATGTTCCTTCTTCTGGATTTAAATCAGGCAAGATAAATCTTGTAGGTCTCACTGGATCAGGAGAGACGAGTGTGACTGGTTGGAAGAAGCACAGAATTAGAAATGAGCCATTTCATTCAGTCAGCAGAAGATGCAGAGAACCCCACTGATCTCGCCACTGCTAGCGCCAGTACTCCATCTTTTTCTCAGACCAGCTCCTCAAATGTTTAGTTTCTTATTTGCAGTAAACAGATCCAAAGACTCCAACTACTTTTCTTAAGAAGCAATACAGTTTCTGATCAAGCATTTTTGCTCGAGACTCAGCCAGTCTTAGCTGAGTTAAAGTCCAGTTCTGCCCACCACCATGACAGGGAATTTACTTCACTTCTCTGTAAAATGGGATCCTAACAGTACCAATTTCATAATTTCTTCTGAGACTTAATTATATGTAATGTGCTTAGGAGACAAAATACCTACAGAGTAACACATCAAGAAGCATCAAGAACTTCATTAAAAACAACACTCTACAGAGGGAGGACAAAAAAGCTTGAATAAAGGAAAAAGGTATACTCTATTCTTGGAGTAAAATATTAATTCCTTATGTGGATCCCTTTCCTGTGTATGCACCATTGAATCCACTAAGCGCCCACTGTAGTTTGTAATGGTTTTCCAAGTCACAGGATGAATTGGCAACAACCAGCCAAAGGAACGTCCACCATTGTCTGTCACGGCTTGGGCAGCCTCATCCTTCCCTGAGTTTCCTGTGTGTGCTAGCTTTGTCTCTCTCAGTAGGCTATCTTTTTACTGGGGACACCACCTTAGGGATTCAATAAACACACAATCATAAGATTGCGATGTCTCTGAGAGACGCTACGCAGGGTTGTACTTCAACATCTCTTTCTCCGGAACTCAGACGTGACTGTCCTAACCAGTTCTGCTTCTCAGGGGTCTGCTGCCATCTGTTCACATGTCATCTCTGGTCATGTACTAAAACCCAGCACACAGAAGGAACTCCGTTTCTGAAGGATATTTAACCGGCTGCAGAGGTAAATTATTTGCCTGTACGTGGTGAGAGCAAAGAAAGTCGCCCCGAGCACAGCTTTCGTCAGGTTCCCTGTGTCCTGAGGGGAAGTAGGAAGCTGAGGGTCAGGCACGGTTTCCAAGCCACTTTCCGTCCAGCTGAGCCCTCTCCGTGCTCCAGGCACTGGGGAAAGAAAGGGGGAAAGAGAGTAGATTATAACTAAGTACTCCAAAAAAATCTCAGCTTCTATAGAGCTGTCGCTTTTTCCCCTGAAAACCATAAAAGCGCAAATAATTATTTGACAATTACGGTGCTCTGTAATATGGCTGATCAGATGCCAGGAGCCTGCGTTAGAAACGACCACAGGGACGCCACAGTAGATGGTGGCCAGTCACCCATGTGCTCAAGGTTAAAACTATAGTGAATTTCTTGAGTCCAAAAAAGTAATTCAGGTCTTTGTCCACCCAAACTAACACCTTTTTCTGACGTTACCATGAAGTCCTCGTGACATGACCGCCAGCGGGAAAGCTCGCATGTGATTTTTCTGCCTACCTGCAGCGGACTTCAGAAATGCCCTTTGGCTATTTACGGAAACGATGACACTCTGAAGGCGTATTTACGTAAATCAGCAGTACACTATCATTCGCAGGCCAGCCTTCCGAGTTGAACGTATTTGCAGGAGGAGAAGGAAGATCGGATTGTTCCATGTGCTTGACAGTTTTAGCTTTATTAGATTCTGTCTTTTGGTCAAAATAATTTACATAGCAAAAAGGAAATAAATCCTTGGCTCAGAAGCATTTTTAATATGCCATTCAAATACCTAGTTTGAAATTATATTGAGCAGAACTATTTGGAAAAGTATTGACACTATTTCCTCTGTCCGTTTTAAAACCTTGTCTGGAATTAAGGTCTGGAATTATCACTGAAAAGGAGAGATGGTTTCTTTATGCTACGAACTCTTTTCTCACACACTGCACTCCACATAAAACCTTTTTTTTCATCACTACTATCTCCCACTGTCCTTGATCATTATTAGGATTTTAGTTGCAAGAATCCTGTTCTGCCCTGCTCTGTGATTGCTTTCACGTGTGAGAGGACATCAGCTGCCCAATCACAGAAGCACCAGGAGTGGGGGAGGTGAGATCCCAGTGGACTGGGGGAGGTGAGGTCCCATCTCACTGGGGAGGTGAGGTCCCATCTCACTAAGGAGGTGAGGTCCAATCTCACTGGAGAGGTGAGGTCCCATCCCACTGGGGGAAGTAGGGTCCCATCTCACTGGGGAGTCGAGGTCCCATTTCACTGGGGAGTGAGGTTCCTCTCTCACTGAGGAGGTGCGGCTCCCACTCAGGGTGTGGGACGAGACCATGAGCCCAGCCATCCAGCTGGCTGGATAAAGAAGATGCTCCTCCGTGAGGTTTTTCTATGTGTGGCTGCAGAAACGTTGTAGAAATCAATGATCAAATAACCTATATTTCCACTCTTTAGAGAAAGAAGTCTTCTGAGAAATTTTGATAATACTGCAAAAATCAAGATAGAATTAACCATGATTTGAAAATTATGAAACTTCTTATGGTCAAGTATTTAAGGGTACAGGTTGAGAGCTAGACAAACCCAGGAATGAAATCCGTGTTCTGCCACTGACTGGTGGAGTGACGTGGATTATTTTACTTAATCTCTCTGAGTCTCATTTCCTTCCCAGGTGACATGGGGACCAAGAAATGTGAGGCTCAAAGGCAAACATGCATATCCCACTGAGCATGAGTCTGGAATATGGGCAGTTTATAATCTGCAATTACCACTTCTGTCTACGTACCTTTGCTCAAAACTGTTCACATTGACTAAGACAGATGTTTTGGAATTAAATGCCACATTTTTTTACACAGTGGAAATATGTGACCCCAAAAATTCAATTTTGCTTTTCAGGGACAGACTAACCCATGTAACCAAGTATGCAGTGTGAAAATGCCATATATACATGAACTCTCCCCACAGATGCCTGAGTCGAGTTTCTAACTACCAAGTCTCACTAAAAGAAAACAGAATTCTTTGCAGAAATGAATGATTCCCGGCCTGGGGCAGGCAAGGTATGACATAAGTCTAAAACATCTTATGCCAAAACACAAGAAACTGCCAAAGAATAACAGGGATATATCAAAAGAACACAGAAGCCAGCTTGAAGGGCCAAATCTGGGACAGTCTGCACATCAAAGTAAATAACAGTAGAGTAAAACCAACTGAATAAAATAGGAAACCCATACTGATAGGAACAAAGAAATTGAAAGTTTCAGAAGGAATGGGACTTTTACATAGTCTCACAGTACCTCCCCACAACACTCAGTATTTATTAATCGCACAGCAGGTGGGGAGTAACTTTGTAGGGGAGAAACCGACAGATCCTACCTTCATCACGTGGCTTCAGTGTCAGCAATGGGGCAAATGGAAGGAGGCAGTGAGGACACACCACCACTTGTGTGACGTTCCTGCCACAGATGCATAACATTAGACATGTCCAGATTCAGGGATATTCTACTAAATAACTGGCTTGTGATGTTCAAAAGTATCAAGGACATAAAAGTCAAGAAAATAAACACCCTGAGAAACTGTACCAGGCTGCAAGAGAAGAAACAAGACAGCCAAATGCAACACGTGATCCTAGACCGTTTCATTATAACAAGGAGTATTGGAACAACAGGCAGAACTTAAAAGGAGTCTGAGAATTAGACGGTGGTACTGAGTCTGTGTTAATTTCCTGATTCTGGTGGCTGTTGTATGGGGGTTGTGTTTGGTGGTTGTGAGGATGTAATAATTTTCTTGGGCTGCCATAGCAAAGTGCCACAGACTGAATGGCTTAAACAACAAAAATTTAATTTCTCACAGTCCTTGAGACTGGAAGTCTGAGATCACGGTGCCATCAGAGCTGGTTCCTTCTGAGGCCTCCCTCCGTGGCTTATAGAATACCGTCTTCTTCCAACGTCGTCACATAGTCTTCCTTATGTAAAATAATCGCCTCTTCTTACAGGGACACCAGTCTTATTGGACCAAGGTCGCCCCCCAATATGACTTCATTTTAACGTAATTACATCTTTCAAGACCCCATCTCCAAATACAGTCACTTTCTGAGGTCCTGGGAGCTGAGACTCCAACATATGAATTTTGAGGGGATACAATTCAACCCATAAAAGCAGGAGAATATCCTTGTTTGTAGGAAATATGCACGACGAAATATGGATGCAATGTGACATCATGCCAGCTGCTTATTCTCAGATAATGTAAGAAAGAAAAAAGAGTTCTTCTTACTCCACTCACTTGCAACTTTTCTGTAGGTTTGGAGACTGTTTCAAAAACTTGTTAAAGAAAAATAGTCAGTGAGGGGCATTTAAAATTTTGTTAATAGGTAGGTGAGTCTGCCAGAATGAACTAAATGATGCCATAGCACTTTGAAATCTCTGAATTTATTCGAGCTGTTTCTTCCTATCCTTTTACCAAGATAAATGTTGCACTAAGCATAGCATTCTTCAGATAAGCCATGATCAAATGTTAGCATGAATTCTTAATATTCTGAAAGAAAATGATCCTGGAAAGTATAAAATATTTACAGCCCGCTCACTGTCTGTTCTGCCTCACTTGAGGACAATTCTCATCTGTACACAAATGCTCTTTAGCATTTGGGAACAGATGGCGGAGAGTAATAAAAAGATTGAAAAATGGGATGGCAGGAATGGGAGCACGATGCCCAGCAGAGGGAAGCCATCTTCCACGCGGAGCCAATGTGTTTCTGTTCTTGAGATAAAGATCCTGAACTGGTATTGCAGCTTTAGGCCTCCAGACTCCGTCCGTTACTCCTCTGAATTTTATATCAATCTCCCGTTTCCTAAAGATGTGCGCTGACTGAGGGAAAGTGTCTGACTGCACGCTAATGTTATCATTCCACGGGGCCTCTGCACAGGGAGGTGACACCGAGGCATCATTAATTCCCTCACCTCTGCAGGACAGTGACATTAATGAAGAGACCATAGGTGCCTTCCCTGGTTATGAGCAGTCCGTGCAAAATGCCGTCACCTTCTTCACTCACCTTTGTTCTAGGGATTGCCAGCAGCCCCCACACCATGACCTACTCCGTCTTCCTTTCTTCAGATCCATCGGACCTAATCACGATATTGTAATCTTAATCGAAATACGCAATCATGAGACTCCACCATCACATATGAAGCTATGTTTAGGATTTCATTGATTCATTCACCTCAGCAAGACTATGAAACCAGAGCACATCCGTACTTCACAAATAGATATGGACCTAGAAAAAGAACCACAGACATGCACACATATACTGACATTCCCTGACTTTTTAAGACCAATAAAAATCAAACATGCCTTATTATATTCACCCTACCTTTGGGTGCATTTGATAGTAACTTATCCTTCCTGAGCAACCTTACAAATTTGCAGACTTTCACAAATTCATCTTATTTGAATTAAGGGTGTCATTGTCTTTTTGATGCTGAAATTGTTGTAATTAAATTAGCAAAAAGTCCTTTGTGCTAGTTCCTTTGTCCTGAGAACTCCAAATATGGAATATATCACCTTTCTAGGAGCACTGGTTGGGGGGAGTAATGTTCGAGATTATCACCGGAGCTGTGGAAGTTGGGTGAGTGAAAGCAATGCTTCTGCTGCCCTTATTGGGCCACTTCTCATAATGAAACAAGAAAATACTTATTTTCAAGGTCATAATTTTAAATTAAGTTTAATTTAATTCAACCGATTAAAATTGAATTTAAGTTTAAATACTTTAAAATTTTAAAGCTTTTTCTAAGTTTCTGTCTTATTTCCTCTAATACTTACATATTTTAATTTTTAATCGTTTTTCCAAAATGGTAACCATGTCTCCTTCTCTTTAATATGTTCCACATTATTAGCTACCGTTCTGTAGCCAGTCTATTGACATCTCCATTCATGAAGCTAATCATACTTGTGTTTGAGGAAATCAAATCTTAAACCGAAGTACTAGGGCTCAGAGTGTGAAATAAAAGGGCCCAAGCCAATGGGAAGGGAGGTGTCTTAGAAGAACAGGTCTTCCCTGTTTACCTAAGTGCCCCCCCCCCCAACTATGGAGCCAGTGACTCTTGCCATCATCACAGAAGAAGGCTCAGGATTCTCCCTGGAAAGTACCACCCTGAGGACTTCTCAGGCCATCATCCCAACTCAGTGAGGCCAATCCCCAAGCTATTCTCTGTCTTACAGAAAATTAGCAGAGCAAGATTCTTTCCTTTGGTTTCCAGAAAGCCAATGTAGCAGGTTTCACCTTTCATGTATTTTAATGAAGGGAAATAGCTTTTAAGTTTGTCAGGCCTTCATAAAGCTAGTGCACTAGGAGTGTTATATTCACTAGGAGTGTTTTAGAAGACCTTTTTCAAGTTGCCTCATTACTCTTTAACACATACCTGTATGGAATTGAGCTCTGATTCTTAGAAGAACAGGAGGGAAAAAAAAAAACCCTCTTCTGTAGGTTTGACCACTGACAGACTTGGAAGGTCAATGTGCTTTCTTTTATTTACTTCTACTTACTGTTCTTCTCTGAAGAAATACAAATGTGCAATTAGGCAGAGTGAATTGCAACGCAGGTCTCCTGTCTTCACCAAACATTTCAACTTAGTTTCTTTTAAAAAGCAAAACCCCTGACTGAACTTGGTGATGCATTATATACCACGGAACATTATTAATAATCATACAGAGGCATGACGCACTGATTTTCAAAGTGCTCATAGCACAGAAAGGTAGAGGATGCAGGTCTGATCACTTGCATTAACTGATGTCATTCCAGGTGGAGCTGGGGCCTCACCTTCTGCCGAATGCCTCAGAACACTCCAAAAGTTCTGGAGGATTGTCACACAGGGTTACTTTCAGTTCCCTTCCAGAAGGACAATCTGGTGATTTATATCAAAATCCTGAACAACATGTTTTTTGGAGCAGCCTAGCTGCTCCTCCTCTGTACATTTATGTTTAAAAAAAAAAAATCAGAGGTTCTCTAAACCCCAGACTTGTCAACTCGAGTTGACAATAACTGCTGTTAAAATTTAGAAGCATGTTGCATATTTTTACAATGTCACCATTTCAAAGATAAAATACTTCCCAGATATCAGAAAATAAAACTTAGAATCAGAAAAAAAAAACTGAAAGATATTAGAGACAAAAGTGAAAAGATGTTATTACTGAATAAATATTTGGGGATGATGAAATGTCAGGGAAAGCATATGTCACATAATTCTCACAACAACAGAGAATGAGGTTGAATGTATTACCACCATCTACTTCCTTGTCCACTGTAATTGATAAATTTCCTGAAATATTGCAAAAGGGAAAACAAACAAAAATACTTTTAGCCAGTTATTTTATCCTGGAGACTTTGAGGTCCTAATTATTTTGATTAATTTTTTTAAAACTTCTAATTGGGCTCAGTAATTTGATTTATATAATTTAAACAGAATGGTTTTATGTTTTTTAAAGTGTTGTTGTTGGGGGAAAATCGCATTTCAAATTTCCTAATTCTCACAAATGTGCTTTGTGGGCCATGAGTGACCGGGGCTAACCTATGTTAGCTGGAGTGGCTTCTTGGATATTCTCATAGATTTCTAAGGCTACACACTACTGCCTAATTTACCTTTTAACAGGCATAAAAAAAATAAATGGAAAGCTTTATTTGCCTTAGCTTTTCACAAAAAGAAAAAAATCTCAACCCAAGGAAACGCAACAGATGTTCATTAATGAATATCATGGATCCACATCGGGCAGGGTATTCGATGTCAACTCCAAAAGTAATAAAAATGAAAAAAAAGCAGAGTGGCATTTCCAAAGCATTTCACTTTTCAACAACTTTGATTCTCAAGCTGCCTTGGTAAAGGATAGATGAGGGTCTAGAACAAGGGTCCCCAAATTGGGTGTGGGGGTGGGGGTGGGAGAACAATAGAGCAAACAGCACTGAGGCATGAGGTTACAGAAAGATGCACGGTGTCAGCAAGGCTTCCGCTCAGAGCCCTGCCCCGTCAGCCACCCATCTCACAACATATCATCACCCTGAGCGGTTCTGCGCAAAAGCAAGCGCTAGGTCTTCTTCCTCTTTCTTGACTCTACGCACTGGCTTTTCCCTTGACTGTTGTTGGGGATTCTTCCACATAACTACCTCTGGAGCTGTTTCTTTCTGGTCACCCACTGCATAAGAGGCCTTTGCATAGTGCGACACACATGTCTTCTCGTCCTCATCAGAGGTCCTTGCCAGCCCTTTGCTGTTCAAACAAAGCTGTATTGTTTTAGCTTTGATGTCTCCCCAACTGGGGAGTCCAAGCCTCTCTTCTCAACCCCACACACCAGTCGCTACTTCCTCCAAGTCCTGGCCCTTGAGCTGTGCTGAGCATCCCAGCCCACCCACTGAGTGCCACGCAAGGAATGCTGGAGACCAGGAGGCATGGCTGCCCTCTGTGCTGCTGTCTTATGGCTGAGAGTCTCTCGGAAGTTTGTTACGACTACCTACACTCCCTGCTTCCTCCCACAGCTGAAAACTGCCATTATTTTAATGAGATGAAAAATGGTAAGAGAAAATGATCATGTTCTTCAAAATACAAAGGATTTCTTCCTTTGGGGGATCTTTCTGTGGCTCTTTCACTATCTCCATTCTTTTCTTCCTAAATGGGTATCCATCTGAGTTGTGTGGCACCCTGACTCCTGCCCAGTGGTGGGAGACTGTCAGACGCCATCAGATGTCAGCTTTCTCCTGTGGGACAAAATGGAGCGAAGCCTGTGACCCCTTCCATAACTCAGACCAAAGTGGGGCACAAACCAGACACAGACACACAAAGAATGGAGATGCACACACAGAATGGAGATAAGAGAAAAAGAGGGACACTGTTTTCAAGAATATCGTTTTCAAAGAAATACCTCACAGTCCAACAGGACAGGGATCTGTATAGCAGCAGATAAGGAACGGAACAGGGAGAGGCAAAGTCCTGTGTGACTAGAATGGAAGCTCTGTTCCAATGACACACCCGTCCTACGTAGCCAGTCCGTCCCCAGAGGTTCTGAGAAGGGCAAGAAATTCAGTCACATGGGCTCTAGAGAGTTCCAGGGAGATATGGGCAGGGGATGGGTTGGAGACAGTTGGTGACTGTTCTTACATACCGGGGTGAGAACTTAGACTTTATTCTCTGGGAAATGCAGGAGTTGTTAGCACTATAAATACAATTTTAAATTTATTTTAGGGAGGTTACTAGTGCTCAGCTGGGACCTTTAAGTGATCTAAAAATGCAACCTTCTTTCTTATAAAAGCAAGATGTACAGGCACACTCAAATATTTGGAACGGCCCCACTGTCAGGGAAAATTCTTTGATATTAAGTCACGGCTTTGTTTTGTGACGAATATTTCAATTGCTTCATGTCTTGCTACAACTATAAACTATAGTTGTTTCTTCATGCTTATCAGTTTTGTCCAACGTAAATTATTTGTCACCCTTGTAGCATAGGGTTGTTGTAACCTTGTGTTCGTGGTGAAAGACGTTTGCCAGGTACCAGAAACACCTGCCTCCGTGTTTACAGACAGAGAGCTAAAGAACACACCCTTCCCCAACCACGAAAGCTTCATTTTCATGGCATCCGCTTAGACCATACGCCCTCCCGAACCACTGTGACTGGGAAAGCACTGTGCAGAATGGTTTAGGGAGGCATTCTTGTTCCTCCCTGAACCAGTAAACTGTGTGGCACCTACTCACAACCAGAGCTGGGTTTGGATCTCTATAAGCTCAAACTACATGGTTATTAAGTTATGGGGAGCGTGAAATGGATCTTAGGGAGGCAACGACAATTTGCCAATTTCCCCATCTAGTTATTTTTCCACTGTATATTGGAAATACATGTGGCACGAGGAGTCTACAGTCTTTTATCCTGCCTATGCGGGCTACCATAAGAGAGCATACAAAGACTGGTGTGGTATTTGTAGTGGGTAGGTGTCCTCTAAAAGTTCACGTCCACCCAGAACCTCAGCATCTTGTTCAAAAATAAGATCTTCATAGATGTGATTAGTTAGGCTGAGATCATACTGGATTAGGGTGGGTCCTAAATCAAACATGGCTGGTGTCCTTATTAGAAGAGGAAAGGGCACAAAGACAGAGAGAAATAACCAAGGAGCACGTGGAACCACCAGAAGTTGGAAGAGGCCAGGAAGGACTGTCCCCGAGAGCCGTCAGAGGAAACACGCCCTGATTCCACACTCCTGGCCTCCAGAGCTGGGAGCAAATAAATATCCATTGTTTCAAGCCACCAAGTTGAATAAATATTGAATAAAGAATAATACACAGATTGAATAAAGAGTGGGAAAAGCTTTCCTTCCAAAAAGATTTGGAAATGGCACATAAATATTAACGTAATGGGAGTGGCTGAAACTACTGAGGGAAATGGTAGCATGAAAAGAGGACAAAGATTAAAAAAGAAGAGGCTAAGGGAGTGCTGCAAATAATTAGCATCACGTACTTAATGACTTGGGGCTTCTGCCTGGATTCAGGAAATGCCAGCTTGAGCTGCCCAATGTGAAGTAGAAGGTTTCTTTCCAAGTAGATAATCTGGCACGACCTGTCTCACATGTGGAATAACTTTTTGCTCTTGTTTCTATTTCATCACTTTCATTTAACTCTCTACAATAAATCTAACTCCCCACTTTGAAACAGAAAGGAATAAAACAATTTTTTAGCATCACTACATCTGAGCTTTATAGTGACTATTTGAAATTTGGCCAAGTCAAGCAAAAATGTAGAACGGTGTCCGTAAGAGAAGCCATTTTCCATCCGCTACTGAGACAGCTCTCATAACATGTCCTAGGGTTTGGACAATGATTTCACTCGCTGGGGTCCACTGGTGAACTTTGAAAGCATACCTACTTGGAATCCAAGATGAAGAATGTGTCTGATTGCTGCTGGCAGGTCCCTCCCCACTTTGTATGTGCAACGTGTGTGTGCAACATGTGTGCGTGTGTGTATCTGTGTTTCCATTTTGTTCACTAAAAACTGTGGTGGGCAATATTAGTACCTACCCATACACCCTCACTGTCACCAATTTAGTGTCATTACCTAGTATTAACTGCCTGCACCTGTAAATGTTGGCAAATCACAGGTAACAAGTTCTGAGGCCCATCCCAGCTTCTGCCATTTGGAAACCGATTCATTTTCTATGGCTGCCAGGACAAATTGTCAAAAACTTAATGACTTAAAATAGCACAAATGTATTATTTTATAGTTCTGTGGGTCATTAATCCAACATGGGTCTCACCAGGTTAAAATCAAGGTGTCAGCAGGGACACAATCCTTTCTTCAGGCTCTCAAAGAGGATCTGTTTCCTTGCTCATTTGGGTTGTATGCAAATTGAGTTCTTAGTGGTCGTAGGACTAAGGTGTCAAGCAGGGCGGCCTGCAGGGTCTCTGGTCCCACTCTCCACATAAGAACGCAGGATACGGTGAGGCCAAAAAGGAACACCCATAGAGCCATAGATAGGGGAGTCATACTACCATATTCTCGCTGGTGGCTGGGCTGGAGACCCAGGAAGCAGGAGCCACATAATCCACAACCTGCCGTCCACTTATGTCTACCAACCCACCTCACTTGCTAGCTGCAATTCGCCGTGCTAATTGCAATCCGCTCTTGCTAGCTCAGCCACCATCTTCTCGCTAGCCCCCATTTTCTGCTAGCGTAGCCACAGCAGTTCTATTAGTGGTTAATGGCTCACTGGTTACAGCTGACGGCCAACTAGCCACAGCTGATGGCCATCCAATCACAGTTGATGGCCATTTACTACCAGAGCCAGCACCTTTCCATGTGAGGCCGAGAGCCTGGAAACTGCACTCCTGGCTCTGTCCCCAATAAGATCACCGTTTTCTTGCTAGCTATCTTGTGGGGGCCATTCTCAGCTTCTAGGGGTGATTCCCATTCCTCAGCTCCTGGTCCCCTTCTTCCATCTTCAAACGCCTTGCACACTGTGACTCTCTTCTTTCTGACCCAGCCAGGAGTGAGCCTCTGCTTTAAGGGGTCACATGACGAGGTGAGTGATGAACTTGGCCCCGTGTCAGGCACCCAGTAAGTAGGAGCATCTGGTTTGAAACCCAGGTATTTCAGCTACTGAGGCTGGGCCTTCACCACTCAGAGACACTCTTTTCCTAACAAAACTCATTTTAGGCAAAGAGAAAACACCGCCTTGACGAGCAGCACTGGAAACTGAGGTGAAAAGGAAAACCAGCACTACTGAGCCTACATTTATCTAAAATGTTGATATTCCATTCATCATGGATATTTTGTATTAATTTTTAATTTAAAAAATGTATCTTAAATCGTTTATTTATCTTGATTACTGTGTTTTTGGCACACACACACCCTTCCCGCCCTCCCCTGCCACACTCTCCTCACCACCCTCTCAGAGCCCTGAGAGAACACCCGGCTGATTGCCCTTTACTCAAATCTACGGGTACAAACAAATGCCCCAGATCCAGACTTATAAGCTGCTTAAAGGAACAAAATGATTCTACATCACAGAAAATGAAAAATGGAACCAAAAACTATTCATAACATTCTGAAATGTATGATGTAATAATTCAGGAGAAGGGGGCTCTGATTTTTGTTTCCCCAGCACGTAAGGTTTTGGGGTCTTTGTTTTTACTTTGTAAAGGAATTGTGTGGGGTCAGAGCCCCAAAGAGCAGTTTCCAGGCTCTCGGCCTCACGTGGAGGGGTGCTGGCTCGGGTAGTAGATGGCCGTCAGCTGTAACCAATGAGCCATTAGCCACTAATATAACTGCCGTGACTACGCTAAGGGGTTGGCTGGTTGGCAGAGAAGTGGACGGCAGGTTGTGGGTCATGTGTAGCCTGCTTCCTGAGTCTCGAACCCAGCCTCCAGCGAGACCATAGTGGTGTGACTCCCCTCTCTATGGCTCCGTGGGTGCTCCTTTTTGGCCTCACCATGTCCTGCGTTCTTATGTGGGCAGCAGGAGCTGAGACCCCGCATGACAAATAGTGTTAAGGATTCTATGACAGTAGGCCAAGCTACTGTTTGAGTTGATCACACCTTTGCTGCCCGAAGCATTTGTCTTGAGCCGTTGTTCTGGTCTGTCTAACGGAGAGTTTCTCCTGGTGAGCAGCCATCTTGAGAGGAGTTCGGTTTCCTGAGCCTGCAACTAATGCTTTAACCCTTTGGGGCCACTAGAGGGCCACTGACATCCACTATAATGAGTTTCATATTCATGGAAGTTAATAACTTGGAAATTATTTACTCTATAAAGGCATTCTTTAAGACAGTTGTTTCTTTGGGATAGTCTTTTAAAGATATCCATTTCTTTAGTATTCATATTATATAGTGTTTATTTAAATTTTAAGATCCCCTCGTACGTCCAATTAAACAAAAGTTATTTGCATAGCCTCCGTGTATTCAACAAATAATTAAATGCCGCAGCCTGCATTCTGTAAGATTCTGCACTAGACAGTGAGGCCACAAATTAAGAAAGGCTCAATCCTTGTCTCCAAGAATAGATGAATTAGAAGCATAACTAAGTCATTACAATGGATGGTTAAGGGTCAGAGTAGACCTAAGCACAGAAAAGGTAGGGCTGGCGAGACAGTAACCCACTAATGACGTGGAACCCAAACGGAAAAGGACCAGTACGTAAGGCAGCATGCATTTGCTGTGGAAAGGGATGCAATCTAGCCACTCTTCAAGGTTTAAAGTCTGAAGTCATTCCCACACTTTCCCAAACAAAAGATTTTGTCCACCATTGGAGTTTTCAGAGAAAACAAACAAACGGGAACTCCCTAAGCCCTGACTGCACCAGAAACCTAAAGTGACCTACCGAACGCCATCGCGATGTTTTACCCCCACAAGAAACTTCACTTTTTAAAACCCTTTAAAAAATATTTTTAATTTTAGAAAAGGTAAAAGCAAAATGTATTTTCTCCAAAAGCCATGCCTGTTGCCTGGTCAGGGACTCCCCTCCGCTCACTCTTTGAGAAGCCAGAGCCATTGGAAATAGGCCTGGTTGTCACTGTGTTTCCCACTGAGTGAAGTAGGACATATTTTCTCTTCTGTTTTGCATAAGGGCAGCTGAAGGGGCCATTGAACAAATGGGGGCACAACGGGAGCTGGAAGCTCCTGCCACTCCAGAGGTCTGAGTGCCACCCTTTGTCCCACTTTCCTGTGGCTCGGGCTTCGAGCCAGCTCAGGTCAGAGAGCGGTCAAGGCTGCAGCAGGACTTCGTTCAGCGCCCTCTGTCCCCAGGAGCTCCCTGGGCTGTAAACTGAGGACAGAAGTCAACAGGATGTATAGATAGAGACCAACCTGGAAAAGAAAAGTCTTGCTCTCAACAGTCAAAGCTTGACCCTGAGCCACTGGGGATTCGCAGGCAGAGGGAGAGACCAGTGAGCCAGCCCCTGGGAGGGTGTAAGCAGGTATCATGCTGAGGAACGCCGAGGGAGTGCAGAGGGACAGACAGCCACGGAGGGACAGACAGACACCCAGAACGCCACAGTTTGGGCTCCTGGATGCAAATGCTGCTAAGCTTTCAGGCAGGAAGGGCCCATGGGCAGAATAGGGGCGGCTTACGGAGCTCTGAGCCAGAGGATGACCAGGGAGAGAGGGGAAACAGTGAATGAGGGTGCCCCTGAAGGGAGGCTGCCTCGATGGCACCATCCAGCAAGGGAGTGACCTCCAGGCCCTACATACTGGCACCAAAACCCTAGGGCCCTAGGGAGCAAGGCCTGAAAACACACCTAAAAATCATATCAGTTACGTGTGGTGTGCAAAGAATAAATGGCTTTGCAACAGTTGGCATAACTGGACAAGAGACATATGTTCCGGTATAATGATCTTATCTCGTGACAGTCAGGTTTTGTGCCAGGGGGCACTAGGCTCTCACACTTCCTCCACCGGCTGGCTGTGTAGGAGGTAATAAGCCCCACTCTTCGAGACAAGAGCGAGGAGAGGGCTCCATGGCAACGGTTGAGATTCAGCCAATGGGAGGGGCTCTGCCGCCACTGTCTGCTCTCTGTCCTGCAGAAGGAGCTTGCACTGCGTGGCCATCAGCCACGTTCTACCCACGGGAGGCCTGATGCGTGCGTGGTCTTCCCTGGGTCCTGGGGTCTGGGGCGGGCAGGGGGAGAAGGTGCCACCTGTTCACAAATCTCAAACGCATAGGTCTCTTTATTTTCGTCTGAAGTGGCTGGTGTAAAGAGTGCTCAATTTAGCCAAAATCCATGGGGGAAAACAACAAACTTTTTTTTTAAATCTGGGAGAAAGCAAAAAATGGAAATATGGTGTCTGTAAATTCTTCAGATTACTGGCACAAGGAACAGAAAACGGAACGGGAAGCTGATCATAAAATCTCCCCTTCTTGTCGCTTAGAATGAAACCTATTGTGCTGGTCACCTTTCTCTGGAAGGCACAGGGTCTGCAGGTCAGAACTCGGAGCATCTGTGTTTGCTGAAAGGCTTGTTACATAAGGCAGACAGCTTGCCCTCCTTCATGTTCCTCTTCTGATTTGCTGTACTTCGCATACTCAAAATAAAAGGTTTGGATTCAGTCTCCTTCTGTTCTTCTGTCCCCCCCAACAGCTTCTCTTTCTGTTCCCAGAACTTCAAGTCACCCCGAGGGTCAGCTGGAAAGCCTGGGTAAGCACAGAACAAGGATGCAGTGGGTCCTGTTTCCTCTGCTCTGAAAGCGCCTGGATCCTGAAGCTCCCTCTGCGTATGCGAGAGGATTTTGCAGCATCTTCACCTCGGCCTCCAGCCTGGCTGGCACCAGGCAAGGCTGCTGTCACAACCCACATTCATGCTTGGGTATCTCCTCCTTCCCTTATAAGAACACACAGAGGTGGTTGTGGAGAAACGTGCGTGTGTGTGTGCTCCAGGAGTAAAGGTGGGCTGCAGGGGTGCAGAAGGGCAGGTGTGAGCCCTCTGTGGTGGGCTGGCCCGTAGGCGGAGGGGCACTGGCTCTAAATGGGACAGAATGGCCTTTGTGTGCTGGCTCTGCACCTCTTACAAACTCAAATCTGGAAAATTACTCAACTGCTCTAAACTTGGGCTCACTCATCTGTAAAACGATGGTAACTGTTAAGGGTTAGTTATGTCCCCCCAAAAAATGTGTGGATGTGGCCTTATCTGGAAATAGAATTTGCAGATGTAATTAATGTGTAAATTAAGGCAGGTCCTACTGGATTAGGTGCACTTTAAATCCATTGACAGGTGTCCTTATGAGAAGAGGACACATATAGGGACACAGGGCAGCAGGAGGCAGAGACTGGAGTGATGTGTGCATACGCTGAGGGGCACCAAGGATGGAGGTGACACTGGAAGCTGGAGAAAGCAAGGGCAGACCCTCCCCTAGAGCCCTCAGGGGAGTGTGGCCCTGTGGACACCTGGATTTGGGACATCTGGCCTCCAGAAGTGTCAGTGAATAGAGCTCTGTTATTTTAACCACCCAGTCTGGGTACTTTGTTATGCAGCCTGAGAAACTCATACAGTAATAATCCTAGTTCACAGGCTACTTGTGGGGATTAAATGAGGTTATATAAGTAAACGCTTATTAAGTGTTAGATATCATCCCTTTTCTTTCCTCTTGCCAGGGGCTGAGAATATAAGTAAACTCAGGAAGGGCTTGCATAGCCCTGCTGTCACATGAGAACCCAAAGGTGAAAGCTCCTGGGCATCCAGTAATCTGATTTGAAATGTGCAGCCAAATGACACAGAGCTGCCGCCTGTTTCTGCTGACTTCCTGCGCACAGGACAGGTTCTTGGCCTCGGCTGGTGGCTGGAGGCTTCCTTTGGCCCACGGCGCGGCCAGCTTGGCAGGAGAAGCTTGGTGATGATCGCAAAGCTCCAGAGCTGACCGTCCTGTTCTCGATGGCACAGAGAACCAGGCCAGTCCCCTCCCAGGCCTCCAGTGACATGTCTGTAAGACGAGGCACACCAGCCAGATGACCTCCAAGTCCCCTTCTACCTCTGGCTTCCACGGCAGTGTGAGTCCAAGATTTGGGGGTCCAGGAACCCAAAAGTCCAGGCCCCAAGGTGGTGGCACCTGACAACTCATGTTATTCCAACAAGAACATCTCAGAAACATTCAAATCATCTGCGTTGTGCCAGGTTTTGAGACAAAAGTATCCAACTTATTTGAAGATGCAAACATATCCAAATATAAAAAGTACTAGCGAAAGCAAATTAATGTATCAGGGAGCGACTGTAGTTTCTTATAATTGAGCAGTTAAATAATTTACAACAGTGAAAGACTCCCCAAAAGACGGTTTCTCTCGTGAACAAGAGTCATGCAAGTGAAGCACTGCTGAATCACTGAAATTCAGACAACAGCCATGTGCTTCCGTCACGGGCACCTCAGCTTCCTGGATTTCATTGCTGAAGGGAAAGAGGCCTTATATTGAGCTTTTGTTAAAAAATAAAGAAGACACCCAAGTAAGTTGAAGTTTGAGGTCCCTTTAAGCTTTGAAAAGATTTAGTCAAATATCAGTCTGAGAAGAAGGTTATCCTGCATCTATACCCTGGGAAAAAGATCAAGTACATTCTAAGAATGTTTCTAAAAGTAAAGTATTCAAGAAAGATAAGTTTAACATCTCCTCATACATCTTTAGAAAGCAATCAACTCATCTTAAAATGTAATTTAACAGTTGGTGAATATAAGAACAAGTTTTTGCAAATGGCAGGACTTCTTTCTCTCATGGCTAAATAATACATATACATAAATGACATTTTCTTTGTCCATTCATCCATCGACAGATGCTTAGGTTGTTTCCCTGTCTTGACTGTTGTGAATAAATACTGCAGTGAACATGGGGGTGCAGTCATCTCTCCCATATCCTGATTTCATTTCCTTTGGATAAAAACCCAGAAGTGGATCATACAATAATTCTATTTTTAATTTTTTGAGGAAACTCCATACTGTTTTCCACAGTGGTTGCACCAAGTCACATTCCCACCAACAGTGCACAAGGGTTCCCTTTCTCCACATCCTCACCAACACTTGTCACCCCTTGTCTTTTTGGTGATGGTCATTCCAACAGGTGTACGGTGGCATCTCGCTGTGGTTTTCATTTGCATTTCCCTGAGGAGTAGTGACACCGAGCATCTTTCCATGTGCCGTGTTGGCCACCACATGGATGGACCTTGGGGGTATTACGCTCACTGAAATAAGTCGGACAGACAGAGACAAAGACTGCATGGTATCCTTACGTGTGGGTTCTTAAAAGAAAGTCAAACTCATAGAAACAGAAACCAGAAGTTGCCAGGGGTCAGGGTTGGGGAAAGTGGCGAGAGGTTGGTAAAAAGGTATCAACCTTTAGCTATAAGATGAATAAGGTCTGAGGATCTCATGTAAAACATGGTCATTACAGGCGATAACACTGTACTGAATACTTGAAATTTGCTAAGAGAGTAGAACTTAAATGTTCTCACACATAAAAAAAGATAAATATGTGAAATGATGGTTCATTAACTAGATGGGAGAATCCTTTCACAGTGTATACATATTTCAAATCACCGTGATGTACACTTCAACTATCTTATAATCTGATATGTCAGTTATACCTCAGTAAAGCTGAGATTTTTTTTTTAAAAAAATGTTTTTAAAATTTGTCTAAATGAAGGAGGGTGGTATGATACTAAGAAAGGTGCTTAGGAGGGTGGTGTGCTTCACAGATTCCAGAGGAAAGAAAAAGGGAAGGGAAGAATTTGCCAGCTTGTGTATTGTGGGCATCAGCAGCACAGTGATGAGAAGACGTGTCCCAGGGACAAGCACGCTGTACCCCTCCCATCATCCAGGTCCCTTCTCACTGACATCTGCTCACCTTCTAATCATTAATTCAGTTTCTCGGGTCAAACATAGCAGATATACGTGTCTGTATGCGACTCGGGAATAAACTGACATTATGCCTAACAAATTACTCTTGTGTAAATCAGGCTTTGGTAGCCTCAAGTGTCAGAAACCAGCTCAAGCAAGTTTAGGCATAAGAGGAATTTAACAGCCCTTGGAGCCCCAAACAAGCTTAGACAGCCAAATGTTAGGAAAGTCACAGATGCAGCTGGGCCTCAAGGACATGTGAGGCCAGGCCTTGACACCAGCAGGAATCTCCCTGAACTTCGGCTCCATTCCCTCCCATTGCAGCTGGCTTCCCTCATTTCCCAGACACAGCTGCACCGCTCTGGTCTTGGGACCTGCAGCCCCCGTGGGACCCGCAGCCTCCGTGCTCAGCGCCCGGCTCCTCCCCGCTGTCCAGCAGAAGTCCCAGGAGACAACCCCACATAGCGTCTGTGCTCTTAGTGGGGGCCTACCAATCCCACTAGAACCGAGTGCTTGGACGTGGGAGTGGCGGGTGGGGGTGCCCAGAGGAGGGGGGCTGGTTCTCATCAGGCAACAGAAGTCCACGCACCCTCCAAGGTACAGATGGCTGGCAGGAGTCACTGCCCAAGGCCCAGTCATCTCCCATGTTGCTGACTAGGGAGGTCACCCGTCTTGAGTACTAAGAATTCAGACCTTGGATAAGGATGAAATGAAATCGTCAGGGACCCTTATCACAAAGTCTGTCTGAAACAGCTCTGGGTCTTGCCTGTCGAGTTATGACGCAAATTGGACTGTGTTCTCCCAGTTTCATAGCAGCATCAGAACTGTGAGAAGTCTCACTTTTTTTATTTAGTATCTGAATGACGAGTAAGTAAGCTCACTTGCGGTGTTTGTTGTTTTAAAGACAACTTCCTGGGGTCAGAACACACATACTCTGTCTTCTATGCTTTTTCACCAAGAGGCTCTACATTGAGACCAGCTATTCAGAAACACCGTTCTCTCAACACCTAGCATCTTCCAGGTGTTATGACACATGCTGAGGGTCCAGAGGTCAGAAAGACGGGGCCCTCCTTAGGGAGACTTCTAACTTATTGGCTAAGTCACTGGGGGAGCTGGCCTCTCAGAACCTCGGCTTCTTCATCAGAAGAGCCGAGGTAATTGACACCCACCAACCCCTTTGTAATAAGGTGATACACAGCCTTCTGCCCACTACTCTAAAACATCCAAGATGGGTTATGTTCTCTTAACTTTTTGATGTTAAGCATGCATTACTCTGATTTATTTTCATTTTGGAAATCCAGTTACGACAAATGTCATTTACCTTTGGTTTTCCACAATATTCAATTTATAATCATAATTGTTATAAATTCCAGTAACATTTGACATGTGACTGACTAACAGTTTGGGACAACTTCAGTTATCTCACTAAATGAGTTAATTTACCAACTATATCATGCTTCAGCTATTCTGAACAGAGGCTTATAGTGATAATAGCAGGATGAGAACAATTAAGTCTTTGGAAATGAAGAAAGGAGCGTTTGAAAATAATTTTTAAATATTTTCAAGTTTTTTAATGTGAATAAGGTCACTCGAGTATAAGAAACTCCATATGAGGTGCAATGGGGCAGACTTTGGCCTTGTCGATGTGTTATTTTTTTTAGTCAAAACTAAATAAGTAATCAGTGATGGTCTTCAGATTTTAAGAGCACTTTTGAACATCATGGAAATTAAAAGCTGTCATATTTACGTGTTTTGGGAGTGAGCAACTCACTGTCTCTTAGAGCCATGAGATTAGTGGGAATTTTGTCTTTCATGAGCTAAGACTGAGCACCCAGGAATTCCTTCTAGAAAATTCTACTGCCTAAAGGCAGCAGTGACGGGGGATGGGAGTAGGAGGCAGTGAATAGTAGGATTTCCTGCAGACATTTACACCAGGGTAATATCATCAGGGGTCAAGTTTTTCTTTTCCAAAGAGCAAATGTTTTACAATCTTGAATGTTGTCAACCAAAAATAAATCAGTATGGAAGAATGAGAAATGGCATTCTACCAGAAAACTCTACCGGAACAACTGTAATAATATTGGAATATTATTTCTAAGCCTGTGACACATAATCAAAAGAGGGTACCATGTCATTCTAATAATAGAAATTAAAAGGCCTGGAAAAGACAAAGCCTGTCAGTGTTTGGTTCAGTGAACAGTGAAATTGCTCAGTTCAGCTCAGTGCTAGAAGCAAAAGCAACTTAAAAAAAATGAATACCCACATTTGATAATAAATATGCTGAGTATTTACCAATAATTTTACCTAGTTCCTTGTAAGTATGCATCCGTAAGACGATACAGGTTTATTATGCTGGAAGCACTCAGAATTAAGATCTTCATAGAAGAAACCTAAGCCAAAAATAACAGAATTATTACATATGTTTAGTGCCTGCTGTGTGTAACTCATATTACTTTTGAAAATGTGATTGTATATCAAAATAACCAGACATAGCTTTAACTGTGGGGAATTGATGTTATTTTTAGATTTGCATGTCCAATAATGGTTTTATTATTTCAATCCTGGCCAGTTATCCAGATTTAGAATATTTTCCACTCTCAGAATAGAGCATGTATTGGTGTGTGAACTATATCTCAGTAAAGCTATTAGAAAACAAAATAGGGACTACAATCACAGAAAAAGCAGGTATACCTTCAAGCACTATCCCCTAAGCTGTGGCTCATTATTTGGGTCTCCTCAGTCTAAGCATGCGAAAATTCCAGCACAGAATATGAACCTACAGAAACATCACCTTACTACCAAGACCCTAAGAATAGCTAACGTTTATTAAACACTTACTAAACACCATGAAATGTTCCAAACCCTTTCCACAAACTCATTGAATTCTCACAATGACTTGAACACGTAAATGAAAGAGGAAACGAAGGCACAAAGAGTTTGTACAAATTGCCCAAGGTCACCCAGTGAGGGACAGAGCTAGCTAGTATCTGTGCTCAGGCAGTGTAGCTGCCAGTGCAGACACTTGGTGCCGGCCTAGGTTAGGACAGCCCGAGAACTGGACACCACATGGCCGAGCTTGCTCTGTCATCCGGTCCGAACCCACCTGGAGGCCTCTTGGTGGACCAGTGGTCACACCCCTACACCACTGGGCACCCTTTCAAAGCACCACATAAAGACACCATGGAAAGGCGCTGAACTGGAGTCAGAGTAATGGGCCCTGGAATAAAGTCGCTGCAGGGTGGCCAGGACACCTCCGAGAACTGCCATCACTAACGTCTCACGGCCCTGCAGACGCCATGGACATCATTCTATCCATGGTTGATGCAGGTGAGGGTCCCCTCTAGGGCTGCATTTGGACCAGGGACTCTGGAGGTGACAGGTTGCGAGGCAGGACTGCCTGACTGGCAAGTGAGCAGGGGCTACATGGCCCTGTAACTGGAGGGCTAAATTCAAGGGCCTCTAGCGGTAGTGGCCGTGACCTCTGTCCCCCAGGGCCAGAAGCCTGGAGGATGAAAGCAGTGCCTGCTCCTGCCCTTTCCTGGACCCCGGAGAGGGAGCTCAAGAAGTTATCTATGCATCCTTCCCCTCTGGCAGTCCTCCCTAGAGTGGAGTGACTGCACTGACCCACATGGTGCTGTGATGGGTGAAAACTTTTTCTAGAGAAGTTACTTGGCTGGACCCCAAAAGATACACCAATGTTTAGCTATAGGAGAGATCCCTACCTAGCCCTGAGCCCCCTTCAAACCGTAATGTAAAACAGCATAAACCTATAAAAGTGCTGCCTTCTTCCCCCTCTGCTCCAACCGCCTGCTGCTGCCCTCACTGTTGCTTTCTCACTCACATTCAGACCTTTTTGTTAAGATTTATTGATATTTACCTAATTTCAATACCTCCCCCCAGGTGGTCAAAACATGGCATTACTCCTTCTTCAAAGCTTCTCGGTTGCCAAGAAGGTGAATACACTGCACTTGAAATACCACTCTATAAAATAAAAGATGGTAGATACACAGAATCTGAAATACTGCTCTATGAAATAAAAGGTACAGGAGAGCAACGAAGTGAGCGTCCAAAGCCTGAGTTTCTGGCATATATAATGCTTCTGTCATCTTAGCTCTGCTCACAGAAGCTATGTCATTGTCACTGCAGAAAGCTGCAAATATTACAAGGACAGACACAAAATCAGCTCCCTGGACAGCAGACTTGGATAAGAGGCACATCTTTTTGCCACTTCTACAGACTGCATTTAAAACACACGTACACACACACACACACCCCAACAAAAAGAAAACTCCCTCTTCTGGATTTACTCTGGATCTCTTGCTCTGAAACTTTAACTTAGTAAAGCTTTTTTCTCTTATATAAAGATTGATTATACCGTTATAAATACTTAACTTACAAATACTTTTTGGCCATTAAATTAGTCTGTAGTATCTTAACCAAATAGTGAACAAAACAAAATAAAAAAAGAAACTTTAAAAGACGATCATGGTTCCCGTTAGTGCTGTTGCTGCAAAACCTGTTCAGTGAAGAAATAATAATTTTTAAAAACATAAGTAACTTGGGTGATTTTTTGGTTTGATTAAATTAGGGATAAAATATAGGATGTCCTGCTTAATTTGAACTTCAGATAGACAACAAATAATATTTCAGTAAAAGTATGTCCCAAATACGGTATACTTTACAAATATTGTCTGAGACCTACTTATGCTAAAAAAAAAAAAAAAAAAAAAAAAAAAAAAAAGATTCACTATCTACCTGCAGTTTCAATTTATCTGGGAGGACTGTATTTTCATTTGCTAAATCTGGAAACCATAGGTTGTTCCTGTGTTTTGTCACAAAATATTCTTGACTGGTAGAAAATATTATTGAGAGCTTTAGAAATTAATTAACACTAATATGTATAAGATGCAGAAAGCCCCCAAAAAAACTTGTTTTGAGCTCAAAATATATTTTTATAAGTCAATAAGACTATACACGCAAGTTAGACTTGAGAGCTAACCCAACAATTGTTTCCAAGGTCAATATGGAGATAAAAATGACCTAATTCTAACTGGGAAGAGTTTAATATAGTTACAGAATTAGTGAACAATAAACTAGATTTCTTTTTTTAAAATCTTGAATGCTGGGTTTAAGAAGAGCCAGTCTTCCCTGACGCATGCAGAGTGCCACACACCTGAGAAGATGGAATGGAATCTAGGGCGTCATCAAGTCTTCTTGACTCACGGCTACACCGTTTCCTTTAGAGAGGAATGGTACCATGCTCACAGTCAGAACAATTTCGACTCTCAAAAGAAGCAAGCATTGAACGTTTAGGACAAGACAAGGGTTTCCCTACCAGGACTGGGAGAGAGGATGGATGGAGGAAGGAGCTTTTGTATTCCAGCGGGAGGAAAGACAGTGTGAGGTGAAACTAACTGGCCTTCCAGAGGGAGGCAGCCGGGACAGACTGTTTCTCACACTGGCCACCAGATGGTGGGACAGCCCTGGACAAGTGGCTGACAGGGCATGGGGGTGGGGGCAAGAATGGTCTTGCCCCAGAAATGGAGACTCTGATGAGACGAAATGTTAAAAAGCTAAATTTCCACATTAGGAAGTGATCATATCTCACACAGCCCACAGTCACTTTACTGTCCCTTTTGAGCCTTTCAGAAACGTGCATCAAAGTTGGCATTTACTGATAAGGAGCGGTGGGTTTTGAAAATCTATAAAAAAAAAAAAACAATTGGCTTCCTACATTCCTCTCAATTTGATTATTTAAAATCATGCTCTGTGTCTAAACCAATACATTTGGAGGTCCAATGTTATGGGAGAAGTGAGCATCAAATGGTTCCTGTCCAGCTTTCAGTGTCGCTGGACTCGAGGTGATCTGGTCTGTGATGTCTCTGGCATTAGGTCTGAAGCCCTGGCTTTGCCTTCCTGGCACCTTGAATTCGCGATGTGGTCTCCGCCTCCATTTCCGCAGCTGTAGAGTGAAGGCGCAATACCTACTGCATCAGTCAGGCTCAGAGCCACAGAGAGGGCAGTCAATGCGACAGGCTTTGCCAAGCAGGTGATGGACCTCAGAAGCCACTCCGCGCTCAGGGAGGCACAAGCTGACAGAGGGAAGGACGGGGACACAAAGGGGGGAGTGGCGTTAGGGGCCTCACTGGGCTCACTGCCGGCCTCAGCAGCGAGTTAGAGCCTCAGCGATGCCACCTGAGTCTGAGTCAGGGCAATGTGCCCTGTTTGTCCCCTGCCATCCTGCCCAGTGCTTCCCAATGACTGAGGTTGGCCAGAGCGGACCACCTGGGGACACCAGGAAGCACACCCTGTCTGGAACCTGTAAGAGTCACTCTCAAGTGACACAGAGCCAGACAGGGGACAGGTGAGGAATAGACCAATAGCAAAAAAATGCCAAGGACAAGACCTTGCGTGGCAGGCTGGGACGACCAGAATCCATAGAGCTAAAGCCAGTTGTGCTCAAAAAGCTGAGCTCTGGTGAGCATGGACCCTTAGGACCTGAAGCGGTGAATGAACTTGCAAGACTTGTAAACAGAACTACTGGATGTGACTAAGCAAGAGGAATGAAAATACGGTGTCGGGACAATCGAACAAGCGAATACTATAATATTTATGTCAGGTAAGGCATTCATGAGTCCAGATGGGCTGTTCTGAACACAGCAGACACCCTGAATGTGCATACAAAGGAGGTAAGCGTGGGCTTGCTCTGGGGAGGGGTGTCACCCACTGACCCTCACATGCATCCCTGGCCCTGAGACACCTCTGAGTTCACAAGCAGGTGACAAACTACACAACGGTAAACACAGGTCACAGACGTAGAGTTTGGACAATTAAGTTCGCGAACTTGTTGCAATGATGTTGATGTCGCTAACTTTTTTTGCTATCAGAGGGATTATTAATTATGAATTTATCCAACTGGACAGTTAACCAAGTTGACTATTTGGAAGTGCTGAAAAGGCTGCGTGAAAAAGTTACACGACTTGCACTTTTGGCCAACAATTCATGGCTCTTGCATCACAACAATGCACCAGCTCACAAGGCACTGTCCATGAGGGAGTTTTTAGCCCCTCATGTCCATGAGGGAGTTTTTAGGAACTGTATTGGAACACCCTCCCTGCTCACCTGATCTGGCCCCCACTGACTTCTTTTTTACCCAAAGATAAAGGAAATATTGACAGGAAGACACTTTGATGACATTCAGGACATCAAGCGTAATATAATGACAGCTCTGATGGCCATTCCAGAAAAAGAGTTCCAAAATTGCTTTGAAGGGTGGACTAGGCGCTGGCGTCGGTGCATAGCTTCCCAAGGGGTGTATTTTGAAAGTAACCGTAGTGATATTCAGCCGTGAGGTATGTAGTACTTTTTCTAGGATGAGTTCAGGAACTTAATTGTCTGACCTCATAAAACACCTCCTTTACAACATATCATTTTCAAGACAGATCAAATATTTCAAAAAATATCCTGTTAAACCTCAGCTACCACCTGAGGCTGGAATGGTGGCAGCCAAACTAATAAAGCTGCTAGAGGTCTTAAGGTAACCTTGTCTAATGAGCCGCCTCCATGCAACACACTAATTTCAGGAGAATGAAATCACACATACTGCATTCAAAGGCAGGTACAGTATTGTAATTCCTGATTTTTTTTTCTTCGCTTCTTCCGCCTGCCCCTGCCCCCCACTCCGGTCACCAGTCGGTGGCTCACAGCAGCTCACCGCAGCTGGCCGCTCACGATGGCCACTGGCCACTCATGGCAGCACACGGTAGCCTGTGGCAGCACACAGCACCACATGGCAGCCCATGCCAACCTCCAGCTGCTCACGGTAGCCCAGCCGAGCTCCAGGGTGAGCTGTTGTTCACAATCTTAGCTGTAGAGGGTGCAGCTCACTGGCCCATGTGGGAATCGAACCGGCAACCTCGGCGTTAGGGACGGTGCTCGAGCCACCAGGCCAGCCCCCAATTCCTGGTTTTAAAAGTACCATTTCTTTCCTTCTGTAAAGGAGACCTGTTAACCACGTTTTTCTTAAACTGGCTCTTGGGCAACAAAATGTGGCTTGTCCATTATTTTTGGATTGAAGAAATTTGGACCCAAAGAAGTTGTGTGACTTGTTGCCCAAGCCCACACAGCCAGTTAAAGGCAAAACACAAATTACAAACCCACTTCTCCTAGCCCCTAATCCAGTGTTCTTTCTGTTTCAGCCAGTGGTGGTGCCAAGGATGACAAATATGAGCTCACTGATGGCCTAGGAGGTCACAGTGAAGCAATAGCATGTCCCTTCTAAGTGTCCCTGAAGGGCAGTCAGTCCTGCTGGCCATGGCACCATTCCAGCCTGTGTTGCAAGATGGCTTGAAACACCAATTAAAATTGCAACATACTGGACTTTGAATGAAAACTTTGAGAGGTCAGACTTTGGACATCTCTAGTTCTCGTTTTGGAAAAAAAGCATGTGATGTTTCAGGTTCTACGTGTCAAGTGCATTTAGTTTGTCTTTCATCTGCCTCATGCTCCAGGCCCTCCTAGATCATGCGGCACACTTGTCCCAGCACATATCCCACTCCTCCATCTTCTTTTGTGTACACCCTTCACCCCACCTGCACTGGCTATTTGCAGTGTTGCATCTCCTGTAACAAATGGTTCCAACACAGGAACACTGGATAAATATTTGCTCAATAAATGAGTGGAGATCATGACCAATTATCATATTTTCTAGAGGTTGACAGTTCCTATAGCTGTACAGGTAATGTGTCACGTGATCTCTTTTGCTGATATATTCCATCAAATAGGCAGTATATGTGAATCGGAGAGAAATTAGGTCCATAGTCTTTACTACAGAATTCTAATAAACGAAGAGCTGACAAGTCTAATTCCTACAATACCTGTTGGAACATGATTTAGAGGCTTGCTATTATCATACAATAATATGAAGTATGTTAGTATGCCCTTTCATGTCTTGTTTTGAATGTATTAAGATTTTATTAAGAGCGATTTATTTCAAGTGTTGTTTCCAAATAGGCAAATGAAAAGGTGAAGCCTGTGAGCATGAGCACGAATACAGACTTCATGGGACCTGCCAGTGCAGTTGAGGTACCACCAGAGAAGTCTGTGTGTCTCAACCTAGGTGTTCCCTGCAAGCCGACCCTGGGACAAGCCTCGGAACAGTTGATGTGGCAGGTGACACAGAGAAGGGAGGAGAGGCAGCGAAGTTCGAGTTCATGAGGGACGTGGTCACAGCAGCTGGGGCCCAGCTTGGCAGGGGACTGCAGAGAGGGTATAGGGCATGCCTCATCACTGTCCCCAGAGAGGGAGGAAGCCAAGCTATTTGCCCACTGACTCCTGCGTTCTTGATGGAGTCGCTCCTAGGACCCTACCCCCCTGTCCACTAGTGGGCCAGCCATGGTCCCAGGCAGAGCCAGAAAATCCCTCAGGCAGAGACGCAGGAAGCCAAGCGCTCCAACCAGAACTGAGCCAAAGTGGCTTCCTGGGTAGGCTGGGAGGACACAGGTAGGGCACTAAGTACCCGCTCTGCCCCAGCTAGGGTTGGGGACCTGGAGCGTCTACACAAACCTAGGTGTCATGGAGACCTCCTGACAGGCAAGTATCAGCTGCAGAAAGCTCTAGCCAATAGCTAGCCAAGGCACAAAGGCTAGCTCCTGCCAGCATCTGCACAAGAGAATGCAAAGCATACTGGCCCACCAGAAGTAAAGAGAAGAGGGGGAAAGGCAAACTCACTGGGGAAGTGATGCTCCAAGAAGAAAATGGGGAGACACTTGTCCTGCCAGTCTCCAGGGCCAGCTCCACCTTGAGCCACCACACACTCTCCTGCCTTTTCTTTACAATGTCCTGACTCGACTTCTATGCCCGAAAATCAACATGGTCAAAATTTTGCCGTGACAGGAAGCGTTGATGAGATTTTTAAAGAGCTAACAGAAAGCCTCCTCCATCACTGGCTTGAGAGGTGGTGTTAACGAGAAGGTGAGCACTAGATGTGAAGACCTGTCGTTTTTAATCATCGGTCACAAACTCAAACAAAACAGAGCTTTAGGCAAAAACATCTAACACTGCATCCATTGCGAATGTCCTTCTCCCCATTCAAGGCTGAGAATCTGAAGTCAGTTGGCCACTAGTGACCTTCGGGGAGGAGTTGTTTGACAGCCACCTACATAGGCACCTGCCGTGGAGAAGGTGCCCCAGGGAGGACTGGCTTGATGGCAACTTTCGGCTGTGCTCCCACCTTGGTGCTGAGTCATCTGCACGGGGACTGCCAAACACGCAGGGCGTTTTCAACTTGGAATGGTCGCAGAGCCTGATGCAGCCACCGGTGGCACCAGACCGACCACATGGTGGAGACTGAACAGCGTAGAGGGCAGATGGAGGTTACTCTGGGTTCCACCTGCTCTCGCCTTGTAGCTGTGTTCTGTGTTCTGTGATAGCTGACGTGTGTTTCCCTTGCGCCGCCTGCCTACCTGCCCCGCTCTCACCTCACCTGGTTTTTCTAGGGATACCTGCAGCATGCCCAGGGTACCCATTCTGTGTATTCTGAACAGAAGTGATGAAGAGATGGCCCATTAGCCGTTCTCCTCTAGGAAGTAACCCTCACCGACTCTGACCCAGGGTCACCAGTGGAACGGAGTAATTGCCAGCTCACTACTTGGTGTTCAAATAAGCGTGATGTCAGACGCTTCCCTCTCGCTTGTCCTCTGTTCTTGGACTTTTCCAGGAAAGGTGACTGTGACACAGGCGGCCTCGCATCCACCCCCCAAATAGCTAATGCTGACCTCTTCTGGTCTGGGCCACAGGTTTCATACCTAGTAGTCATTTTGTTATCATGTGTCTTCTGATGCTGGAGATTCATGGTCGTTAAAAAAATTAGGTCCCAGGTTGCCATTCCAGCTTGCACGATTTTGGAGAAGGTTTTCCCAAAAGGCTTTCTAGCATATTTTCTCAAAAGACATCTCAGCCAATTATTTCTTGATAGCTACAGGTGAGGAGTTCATGTCCTCGGAAATTATAATATTTTGATGGCGTCCTATGCAAAATCATAATGTAAATCTTGTTGATTATGTAATGGTGTGGCTGTCCTTAAGACCAACCCTTTAAAGCAGGCTCCCTTGGTATCCAGTATGCCATCCTTCTTGTCTCCTGCCCACACAAGAATCACAGGCAGCTTAAGCAGAGCTGAGCGAGGCAAAGTGCTGCTTCATTCAGCCTTTACGCTCCAAGGGGAAGAGGTTACGAGAATGTGGGTCTCGTCTCAGTATCGAGCGCTACCGCCATCCGGAGCGATGTGACGCATACATGAGAAAGGCGAGTGCCAAGAGACGCTGGAAAGCTGACTCTCACTGTTCAACTCTCCTGCAGTTCTTCCCTGTCCGCGCTTAGACAGAAGGTGCATGGATGTGAACAGCTACTTGAACTCCAGCCCTGGTGAGGACAGCCGTTACCTAACTGGCATGTACCAACAGTTGAGCTGTCCTGGGAAGGTTTTGGCTCAGAAAGGAGCATGTGAGCTCATTGCTAAGGACAGAGTTTAAAAACCAACAAATAGGTCGGGGGAGTGACAGACAGGTGACTATGTTTTGCTAACAAACAGAGTTAAGTAAATCTCCCTGCCGGGAGAGAGGCCCTTTAGTTTGAAAGGTTTGGACTCTGAAAGTGTGTCAGCAACGTGTTTCACCACAGTGTTGTGTTCAAGGTATGATTTGATGATTGGGAAAGCAAGAAGTGCTAGCGGCCCCTGCTCACCTTTGTGGGACTGAGAAAAGCCCAAACTGTGTCTTCTTCGGTTTAGGAAACAATTGCTCCTGCTGGGGACCAGCTCCCATCTCAGCAAGACCCGGGTGGCAGTGAGCGGAACAGGCAAGTGGCCCTGCCCCATGCACACGGGTCCCCTCCCCCTTCCGCCTATGAACTCCTGCCTGCCCGCCTGCTCTGCCAGGAAAGGAGCAACAGTCAGGATGGAGGAGGAAGCAGACATACTTTGCATAGGAATTGCATATATGCCAACTCTTCCCCTAAATAAGCATATGCCTAAGACCTGATGAAACAGGACAGGTTAATACTAACCAGCTATGAGTTCAAGGTTACCTTACAGTTTATTGAGCAGCATGAGCAGGAAAAACCAACGCTCTAAACTGTGTGTGTTCTAACCTGGGAAAGCTTCCTTTAGCCCGCAGAACTGGCACTGGTCTCACTTAACTCACCCAAGTCCCTTCTGGCTACTCCCAAATATTCATTAAAGTTAAAAAAATGCCAACCTCTGTGTGGACCTTGCAGTCCCCTCCACCCAGCCTCACCACACTTGTTTCCGGCCATGCTGATGCTTAGGCTGAGGGCCCATCTGCGTCAGAGACAGCCGACCTTCCCCGAAGGTAGGTTTCCGGCCCCCCGATCCCCTGAGCCTGCTGACGTGCCCCACATGAAGGGGGGCTCCGAGAGTTAGCTCACGCCCACTTGCTCACCTGGCGCCACTTCAGCAGGGCCAGAAGTTACTAGGAAGATGGTTCCTTTGGGTTTCTCCTGCTGGGAGGCAGACTACTGCCCTCATAGAATGGCACTTGTTTGTGAGGCAAGGCGTGTGATACCAACACAAACTGTAAATGGAAAATTTATAACTTGAGCTTGAGATGGGTGACAGCAAGTCAACAGTCTAGATTCAGCAGTATAAATTATACTGGTGGTCTGTCAACCCATCTCTACTTAAACCAGTTGACAGATGAACCGTCTCACTCTCCTCTGAAATACACAAAAACCGACGCCCACAACACTTAAACGTCTGCCTCCTAGAATGCACCACCCCCAACAGGAGAGTGAGTGTTGATCACTCATGTTTGTTCCCAGTCTGCTTACTTTACCTATACCTGTAATTGCATTTACACTGTTTCATTGACTATTATCTAAGTTAACAAAAACTAGGGTGCAAAGGGACAGATATTCCAATAAAGACGGCAAAGGCTGAGTTGAAAGCTGTGATAAAGGGGTCGTTAAAAGGACTGCTTAGGTGTGGACACAACCACTGTAAGAGACCAGGTGGAAAATTCTAAAACTCTAGGAATGCTGAAAGCTTCTCTAGGTTGGATTCCACCTTGAAGTAGGAGAAAGAGGAATTTTAAATGACCCCTTGTTGATGCAGTCAGTGGGCCCACACCCAAAGAGAAGCTCTTGACAAATGAAAGGACATTGAATGAACTTAAAGCAGGTTAAAATAAGAGGACGATTTCTCCACTTTACCTGACTTTGAGTAATCACTGTCCAACCATACCATGAAGGGGGCTTCTACTACATTCCAGAAACAGGGAGATGGGACAGCCAACCTGAAATCAGAAAGGAAAGGGAAATGCTGTCAGCATTATGGACTGATTGTCATAAAGACAATCTCCGTCACAGGAGGTTTATTTTCCTCCTGTGGGACTCAGCACAGTGATAAGAATGGTCTCTGTGACGGGAAGGAGAGAGCTTTAAAGTGAGGGGAGTGCAGTGAAGACAACATATGAGAAGAGCCGCATGAGGAGAGAAATGAAAGAGTTCTGGAATCCGGTTTAAACTGGAAGAGGAAAGGGAACTAGCCAAGAAAGGACATAATGCTCAGCTGTGATGATTCTGAAAAATAAATCTACTCTGTGGTTTCCCTAAAAGCATTGTTTTCTCCAATACATGAAAGCTTCAGCCAAAACCAGTGAGTCGCTCTAAATAGTATGTGGTAGGAATTCTGCGAGTTTCTCGAGTCCAGGGGGATCAGTGACCACACTCATACCCAGAGGAAAGAGGAAAATGCTTCCTCTAGTTATTGCGAGACCTCAGTAGTTTAGCCTCGAATGCTGAAATAACTACCATTTTCCCAGGAGGACTGTGTCACTTGGGACCTTCTGCCACCCCATCCCCCACCCCATCCCCCACCCCATCCCCACCCTGCCTTGAAATCAATGGGTTTAGTTCAAAGGGAGGCTTTTAGGTACCAGGCCTCCTGCCAAGTAAACTTCACCGGCTTGGAAGAGTCTACAGAGGCAGGTCTGGGGCGGGTTTGCTGAAGTCACAAGATAATACAGCTAGGCAGAGATAAGAGCGACGTAGCAGAAATTCATCAAATTCAGGTCCAAGAGCACAGAACTTCCCTGACCTTCGGGCCCTGCCCTCCATCTGTTTTGCTACTGATAACCTTCCACCTTCTCTCACCCTCGCTGTCTTGGACAGGCTCCCAGATCCAGGCACTTAATGGAGCCTTCCACGGCACTTCACCAGCCAACAGGATCTGAGAACATCAGAATATTAGAGCTTGGGCAGACAACATCTTTCTCTGCTGCCTGCCAGGCTGAGAAACTGCTGAAGTTTAAACACACCTGGACTCCAGTGCAGAAACTGAGTCAGCACCCTGGCGGCAGCCCTTAGACTCAATGCTCCTCAACGGTCACGCAGCTCTCACTGAGGGCCTTCGGCACGGCCGTGGACTTGGTGCCAAGAGTGACGTCAAAGTAAAAATAATCTGATGATGATGGGAATAGAGACTAGAAACAGAGATGGGAGGTGGGAGACCAACTAACGGACTTTGGTCATTTATTAGTTTAGGTATTTAGTCAACAAACACCTCCTACGTCCCAGGAATTGGACAAAGCGCTAAGGATACAGTTATTTCCAGCATTGCCTCATGGCTCCAAGAATATTAAATCAGGCCACTTGAATGGCTCCTTAAATCATGAGGACCGGAGGTGGGATTTTTGCGGGCGCCCATTTTGCATTGGTTATGTGGAGGAGCTAAGCTGCAGATACAGCGAGTTTGTTTCACTTGCTGCTTTTCTTCTTTAAAGGAGATGGCGATACGATAGAGTCAACTTCAACCTGGTCTTAGAGACTCCAAACACCCCCAGATGCCAAGAGACCACCTGTGGGATCGAAAGGATCCACTGCCCACCCACCGCCCTTGGAACAACGACCCTTTAGGTCAGAAGTGCCACTTCCAAACTTCACGTGGCTTTGGTTCATACTGACTCTCATGACGTACCGGGTTCTTTGTGTCATCAGCCTCGGGAGGAAGAAGTGGCGTGATCAGGGGGATTCTCAGCCTGAGAGAAGAGTGGAGACGAGCAGGAAAACAAGCTATTTCTCCAGTCTTTAGGACTTGCCCTGGCGGATGCATCGTTCCCACCCACAACTTGGCATTTGCTTTGTACCTTGATAGAAATGTTCACAGTGGGCAATCAAAAACAAGTCAGACTCTGATTTACGCTTCACCGTTTCATGAGTTTGCGATCTCTCCAATTCTCAAAGCATTTGCTGCGAAGCATGTTTCCTGATAGAACCCTCTCACCACCACCGTCCATCACTATGGGAACACCCTGGCCACTTCCCTATTGCTTCTGAGACTGACGTCCAGGCTTCCTGCATAAAACGTCTTCCTGCACGGCTGCCCCTCCCCAGTCTGCCCTGCCTCTGAGCAGCTGACGGGGCAGATATACTCATAGAAGCCCAGCCCCGTGGATGCCATTCTGTCTTCACTTCCGGGCCCACCCCTCCCAGGCACACGGGAGAGCAGGGACCACCTCATCTCTCTCACCTCACAGGACAGCTGGCCATTGCTAATGCTGGTGGCACAGGAGGGGACCCTGATCTCTCAAGGGTGACTATTATCCAAGTACCAGAGCTCCCCGCCCTGATAAGGAGCCAAAGCCAGTGGCTCCTCGGATAAGGTGACAGAGCAAACACACATGACGTCAGAGAATAGCAGAAAGAGTTTGGAGACTGGGTGGCCCAGCCTCACAGAGATTCTGGTACCCGGACATGACGTGGCTATTATCTGTAACTATCGCAATTACAGCTAGTTTTGCTCACATTGCATACACCAAACCTCACCCTGATTTAAAGCAGCCTCTTGTCTACGACCCCTGGCCAGGGAAGTGCAAACATTCACTGCCAAGCAGAGGAGGGCAAGCCTGATGGTCATTTAGTTTCAGTCCCCACAACAACTGTAAGAGCCGCTGTCCCCTCACAACCATGGGGCAGGGGTAACTACAAATGGAGGTCTGAGTATTTAATGTTATAAATCTGCTAAATAACACGCATCCTCCTCCTCTCTTGACAAATGGCCGAAAGGCTAGGTTTGAGTTCAGGATCTTAGAGTCCTCCAAGTCCTGTGGCAGAAGTGGTGATACCAGGAGAAGCAGCCCTCAGCCCTGCCTTCCCTTCTTGGTGCCAGCTCCACGCTGTACTGCAAAGGACCCCGAGTGCATGCATGTGGACCCCGCGGGGGCTCCCACACTGCTCACCTGAGTTGTCCACATTCCCTGAACACCACCACCCCTGGCCACCATTCGGGCCCAGACCCACAAGGGCAGGCTGGGTCCATCGCACAGGTCCTCTGGGGTCAGGGTAACTGGAGCGTCGCTTGGAAGAGGGGCCACAGGCTGAGCTGGGTGTGTCTCCTCTGCCCCCAGACTCCTTGCCCCACGTGGAGGGGCACAGCCAGGGGTTCAGAGAGGGACCCTCTACTGTGGGACAGGGACCCTCCTGGCGAGGGCAAGTGCAGCACTGCTCATGAGTTATGTAAATGGAAAAGGAAGCTTCGGAAAGAACAAGGAAGTTCCTCCAAGTCACGCACCTAGTAGGTGCGGAGCCAGCTTTCCAGCTGAGGTCTCTGGGACTAAGGGGTCCACTGTCTTCGATCCTGACTTAGTACTTAATACTGCAGATGTTGTCCCGAAAGAGGGGGTGGTTTTCATTTTATCCATGCTTTATAATTTCAAAGACGCCTGCCTCACCTTTATTTAAAATCCGGACTTTTTCAGATTTAGAGTTTCCGACTAAACAGTCTCCTCCAGTTCAGGGGCAAGGAGAGTTTTTTAAAACAAATCAAAGACTTGAAAGCCATGAAAAATATCAATGACAACTCACCATTTAGTTTCAACTCAAAACCTTGAATGCTTCCTATGAGTGAGGCTATGTGCCGAAGCCTTTTACTGACAAAATCTAATATTTAATATGTTGAAAGAAATTTTTTAAAAAATCAGGCAGCCTGGCATTAAAATTGAGCGCACAGCATGAACTTCACTCTATATACCCCGTCCGTATTGTAAAATCACGTTTGGAACTCATACTGCGGCCAAAGCACGGACCTGAGTAGAGAAGGTGTGCCAGGAAGGAGAGACGGAGCACGGCACCACCATGGTCTTCACGTGCTTGCTTCTGTTACACCGTAAGAGGAGCTCAAAGAAAAACCTTTCGCTGTCCTTCAGCATTTTTCATCATGAATTCAAATATTTCCAAAGGGATCATGTGGGCCTATTTTAAATATTGACATTTTAAAAAGAAAGCTGAAACATCTCTCTTTTAATATGCTCAGTAGAATTTAAATATCAGAGCAACTTGCTGTCATATTACCCTTTCGTCAAAAAGGCTTAGTGACTCGACAGAAATTTCACATTGTCCCTTTGTTCTTGACCTCGTATTTCCATTTCTTCTCCCTAGGATTTTATCCTAATGAAAACTACTGTTACGACTGAAAGCCTTGGTCACCCTATCATACTTCTCTGCAATAGAAATATGTATGTATGTACCAGTAAGATAAAATTTTATTTTGATTTTCTGTGGACCCGGGAGAAAAGAAATTCATACTATTATCTCTCTGACAGTCCTCTTCCAGGACCATCCCTCTGGAAGGAGGCACGCTTTCAAGATAGTGACGGTATGGGAGAAGAGAAATCATTCAACTTGTCCTCACCCCACGGCCCCGTCTGTATCCTACCTGAACTGAAACCATCCCAAACAGGCCTAATTGCCCTATTCCTAGGCCATGCTTTGCTGTCACCAGAGATCCACGTCAGAACAAGCAAGCACAGAGCCCGGTTTGAGGTTCCAATACCTTGGATGAAAGAAGAGTCTCAATGAAAGAAAGCTTCCTAGACCCAGTATTTCCAACCAAACTTTGTTTGATGGAAGTTTTCACTCCCTGGGGCAATGCACAATATTAAAATATAGGATGGGTGAGAAAAATGCCTCTTTTCTGATCATCAGTTGTGAGTTAAAAGGGGAGTTAGGAAGAGCCGGCGTGACCACTGGCCCACTGCCGTACAAACTGATTTTAGGAAACCATGTGCAACGAGTTGTGTTCCACCGAAAGACATGAAGTCCCCACCCCCAGCACCTCAGAATCTGACCTTATTTGGAAACACATCACTGAAGATGGAGTTAGTTAAGATGAGGTCATACTAGGACCCCTGACCAATGTGAGTGGTGTCCTTCCAGAGGCAGAGAACAGAGGGATGCAGCTGCATGCCAAGGACCACCAGGGACTCACAGCCACCACCAGAAGCTGTCAGAGACAAGGGAGGACGCCGCCCTGAACCTCAGAGGGAGTGTGGCTTTGCTCACACCTTGCGTTTGGACTTCGAGCTCCAGAACTGTGAGATAAAAATTGCTATCTTAAGCCACCAACTTTGCAGTACTTCGCTATGGCAGGCTTGGAATACTATTAATTCCAAGTCGCAATTGAGGGTCTGAAAACTGATTCCCCTAACACCATGTGCATCTGCAGACCCCGTGGGAAGTCTTCCCTTCATAAGAGAATCAGCTTCCAGAACTCCCACTGGATGTTGCCTACACAACTCCGAAGGGAAGGCAGATGGCGCCTGGTCCAAAAAGAGCAGTTACCATGGATGCAGAGGCAGGGAGGGGAGGAGGCTCCGGGTGCCACCTGCTGCATCCTGTCCAGCCTGGGCGTGGTCCCAGGAGCAAGGCTGCTCAAGCTCCCGGCTAACTCCCCTTCCCACCAGAAGTTAAGAACCATAAACAGGGAGAAACGATAGCTTCAGCTTTGTGAAATCTTTAGCTCTCCTAACAGAGCAGCAGAGAAAAAAGGATCAAATCTCTCTTCTTACTTGAGATTCTGGCTGCACAAAATCAGTTAAAAATGTGATATAAACCACATCTTTCTCCCCTCTACATTGTTCCCAAAACAAATGAAGAAAAATTGACAAAGCAGCATATTGCAGAGTCAGTGATGAAAGTGTCAAAGTACAACTGTTAGTTATGGTTCCTAAAAACTAACGGATGTAATTGGCCTGCTTCTTAAAAATCATTTATAAGCCAATCCTTTCAACAGTCTCTAGGATATGATACATACACTTCATTTCAAAGCTGATTTAGGAGCAATGTTTTGAAAAGGACTAAAATTGTAAGCTTTGTAGTTTACAAGTGTTATAACTTATCAACTCCAGATTATAGCTCTTTGGTCTTCTGTCTTGAATGCTTTATTCCAATAGCACATCCTTAGCCATGTAAGGGAGGAGGGGAGTGGAAGTGAGGTGAACACAGAGGAGGGCGAGAGGAGGCAGCGGAGAAACCGGAAGTAGCCCAGCTCTGGGCCTGGTCAGATTCCTTCCCAACGCTGTGGGCCTGGCGGGAAGCTGATGGTTAGGAAACACCTGTGGGATCCAAGTACTCCAGACGTGCTTTGTGGCTTCCTGGTATACCACCAGTGACAGGGACTTGTGCAAACACTTACCTCCGTTATGAGACAGGAGCTCCCCAAAGCATCTGTTCTCTGTGTGTCCTTCAGAGCTCCTAGCACAGGCCTGCCCCGGCAGCTCAGCAAATAAGCATGTAACCTGCATTGATTCTTGGTCAAAGGAAATGCGCTTGGGAGTCACATCGAGTTAAGCTGTACTGTGTTTCCCCGAAAATAAGACCTAGCCGGACCATCAGCTCTAATGCGTCTTTTGGAGCAAAAATTAATATAAGACCCGGTCTTATCTTACAATATTAATTTTTGCTCCAAAAGACGCATTAGAGCTGATGGTCCGGCTAGGTCTTATTTTCGGGGAAACACGGTAATCCCAGCTCTGCTACTGCAAAATTGGAGTTCAGCAGTAATTCCGAAGACAAAACGAAGATTCCTGTAAACCTTGAGACAGTGTCTGGCACCCAATAAATACTCAAAAATGTCACTTAATAAAAATGATGGCAATATTACATATGACCACAATGACCACATACTTTTTAACTATGATACATTAAATTGTATTCATCTGAATTTTCACTGACACTGAGAGTAGTAAGAGATTAATAAAATTACCATGACAATCTCTAGTATTAATGATCTCTGGTTCTTGACTATATACTTTAGTGAACTTAACTAATTTCACAACTAAACTTTTTCTAGATATAAATAAATGGTAAACTTAACCCACAAAAATATCCCACCTGGCATAGGTTTAAACTTGAATATACTCAAGAAAACTTTTCTAAGCACTTTCCAAGCTTTGCCTCTCTACCAGGGAGACGTCGTCAACTCTCATTAGCAACGGTTGACAGGAGTATGTTTTTACGTTACAGAAAAATCTGGTAGTAAGGACTAATTTCTTGCTTTAATGTACTCCTTTGGTTAGACTGCTTAGGTTGCAGACGCACACTTCAGAATGATGCTGAAAAACACGTCTTGCGCAGTTAACCAACTGCTCTCCCATCCCAGAGGAAAAGCTGACGAAGTTCACAAGGAAATCCTCGATGTGCGACCGTGAAAAAGCAGGATGAAGGCCTTAAGGTAATTTTTAGTTCGCTTCTGCACTCTCGTGAACAAACGGTCGTCACAGCACGTAGTGTGTATCAGCGCCTGCCGACCTGTCATGTCGGTGGACATACCAAACTCGGGTGAGTATTCCAGAGCACTTCAAGTCTATCACAAAAGGCGTGATTTCATCCCAGGGATGTGTTTATCAAAATTTGAATAAAGGATTCCCTGCAAAGTTCCTTCCCCTGTGATAGAGCCACCTTTCCCCACCCCTGACGTTCACTCTAACTTTCAGTGACAAAAAAAGACAAAGGATGATACGTGTCAATGGTCACGACAATTCAGACTCTGTGATAATTTTAAAAATGCCTTCCCAGTGTGTCTGGGTTATTTCTGAAGAACCCCACCGCTGGCCAGTCAGCCAGCATGCCGATGGAAACTTGCGCAATCATAGCTAACTACAAAGGACTTGGAGTCCACAAACCCATCCCCCAGCTTCCACATGAGCGACAGAGCACATGGGGCAGAGAAGAGAAGGACAGTGAGTCTGTGCTCCAGAGCCACAGGACGGCCCCTCACGGCTCACCACCAGTGGCCAGTTTCTTCAAAAACCAGATTCCAAAGGTCTCCCAATCTCTTTCACATTTCTGTGTTTACAGATTAGGAAATCCACACTTCTTTCCAAGTGTACATGAACAGTTTTCCCCTACGAATGAGGAATTTTTTATGACTTTAGAACCTACATAACTGAGAACTTCTTTGGAAAGATATTTTGAAGCTGAGAGAAGAGACAGTTGTAATGTCCTCTCCTGGGTCGCAGTTGGTTGTTTTGTTGCTGGCGCTTTTTAATCAAAGAAGAGGAGTCTCTTTTCTAGGTCCTATAGGCCACTTTCCCTTTTTTCATCCTCTTCGGGTAGGATAATTATTAGAAACCTTTATGCTGTCATTTCTAGGCCTTTTTTAATTTCCTTGAGAAAGAAGTTTACATTGCAGATGTGTGACACCGCGTTACTCTCTGGATACCCCCTGCCTCACGTCATATAGACTACACGGGCCTGAATGATTAGCCCATTAAATGACTGAGAAATAATCAGACATTTTAAACACTAAAGATAATTCTATATCAAATAAACAGGCACACGTGGGATATTTTAAAAGCCAGATATATTTTTAAAAGCTCATGCCTACAATATGTAAATTACATAGTCATGGAACATCGAAATAAAGTTGATGAACCGAAAGGCACACCACAGAAGGTCAAGAGCAGAGAGAACAGAACAGTTCTTTTTTGGTTTGTTTTGTTTCCAACGTAGGAGGAAAAGGAAAGAGGTGTGTTAAAATCACTTTTCAGGGCAAGGTTTCTGTGAATTGAAGCAGTTAACATTGGCTGCTTTCCTGCTGATCCAAAGCAGTCTTTTCCGTCATTGGCCTCTAAGGATGTACTTAGTCTTCTGCTGTGTAGAGATGATACATCACGGCCACGGCCAGTGCTGAGATGGCGGGGATCACCCAGTTGGTCCACCAGCTGGAAAGGAACAGCAATGATGCTTGCATGGTGTTTGATGCAGGGGACTCAGAACCTCTGCTCCTTCCAATTACCAGGAAAATCACCATGGCATGTTTTTATTACCTCTCTAACCTCTTTAGATGAAAAGGCAACTCTGAGTTGCTAAGAATGATGCACACAAGCTGGTATACTGGCGATGAATTGCTCTCTCCTTCCAGCCTTATAAGAAAGCTAGTGCCCCCACCCCTGCCCACTCCCACTTAGATCTAGTTCTATGAGCTCATACAAAGAGCTATGAACCACTCGCCCGAAAGACGCTACCTAGGACTTATCTACAGGACGTCGACTCTGGGTTGCACAGCACGAGCTCACCAAAGGGAATACTCCTTATAGGTTTTCTTTTAGCTCCATACATTCATTAAGAATTTAGAACAGCACTAAGCTGAGGACCAGAACACCAAGGTGCTCACCTGGGGAGAGCTATAGGCTCTCTACAGCCCAGGGTGAATCCCGGCCCCTGAGCTGTGAAGGTGAGGGCTTTGAACCACCAGACGACTAGGGCTGCTCCCAGCACCACAGCTTGACAGTCTATGATTCTGCTTTGAAAACGTGAGCCTGACACGTGCACAGTAAAACAGCTCAAACACCGCGCTATGGCCTATGGGTATAAACCCACAAAGCCCCGCACTGACAAACTGCTCAGGCCTGAGGTGCAGAGTGTGTGATCTCCCATCAATGACAGACGATGGGTCAGACCAAGGACAGAGCCAGGCAGACCTTCAATTGAGATCTGAACCTATAGTTTCTCAGAAAACAGAAATGTACAGGTTTTCGACTCTGAGCAAAGCCAGACAACACCTATGTACACACCCATTTTCTGTCATCAACTTTCCATCCTTCAATCCTCGGCATGCCTCAACCCATTCAAAGAGCAAGTGCAATACAAAGGTAGAAATTGTAAAAGAATCACAAGTCAATTTTTATCTTGGTGGGGCTTCAGTTTCCATTTTGAAAGGAAACTGACCTGACAGTGAAAAACAAGGAGAATTGCTTGTAGGCAGAGAACACGCCAGAGCACCTGCTAATGGGGCACTTAAATTCCACAGGGTGAAATAAAATCAGCATAAATGTGTGGTTTTCAGATTGGGTCCAAAATATATATACACATATATGTTGGCAATTACACAGGCAGTGTGGTAGAGCTGCCAACAACCTTAAATAGGACCTTAAACTAACTACAGAAACCCAGTCCTCAGAACAAGCAATTCATGCCATACTGGGATTGCTGGGTTCAATTTTAGAGCCAAAGGGAAACTGAGCCATGCCTGGGGAGACATAGTCACTACAGCTAAGAAACTGACCATGTATTAGATGAGGAAGGAAATACAATGTTTGCCTAGGGATTAAAAGGTGGTGCAGGCCATCGGACCGCCCTGGGAGAAAGGAGACTCGATTTGTTCCATCTGTTCCTTTGGGTAGGTGCAGCTGGAGGCTGAGATTTGGGGTCATTCTGGAGTGTCCACAGTCGGAGCTGCCTGACAGCTTAGGGGGGAGGGCCCTGAGCAGCCTGGCCGCCGAATAGAGATGACCCCTGGCTATGCACTCAAAGGGGGCTCAGTGGGAGCGGCACTCAGATCAGGGAGAGGCCCCTAGGCCAACTCTGTGTCCACGCGCCTTCTGTGCACAGTAGGACTTTAAAAGGAAACTGCCACATACCTGGAATTAGAGTCAACGGTAGTAATAAGAGTTTCCTGAAACACAAGGAAAAAGTGAAGTCAGGGAAAGGGAACAACTAACGCAAAACCTGTTGTGAAATAAGATCACAATAGGTTATTCAATGCATTTTCCAAAAACATTAAAAGGGAAAATTACCTCAAAAATTTCTTTTCACTAAGATGCCTAATTTCACCAGTTTTTCAGAAGAAAAAAATTTAAGAATGATCTATATTTAAATTACTTATGAACATAACCTAGATAATTGGAAAGAAAATGTTAAAAACTAATAGACAACAGAAGATATCCTGCACACAATAGACATCTACATACTTTAACCTCGAAAACAGGAACAGACGTGAGTTACACATCCACACAACCCATCATTACCTTTAGGAAGAACAGTTTAATTCTTCAAAAGAATGAATGAACTGTTCAATGAACACATCAGTTATTTCACTCAAATCTCATATGAAGTAAAAATCTACTCAAACTATATTAAAAGATATGTCAACCAAAAAGAAAAAATTAAGAACTGCCATTTAAATGATAATACTCTGGACGACCTTTCCTGGACTTCTTTAAACTCTGACAAGGCAGTTCTAGAAAGAATCATGAGCCCTTGGGGACTGACTTCACGTTGTCACCTGCCAAGGAACCTCCAAAAAGGCCACCCTGTGTGCTGCGGTCTCTCACAGCCTATCTGACCTCCCAGCAGCTTCTGAGAGAACTTCTTCCCCTCAGTGCCAGGAAAGTGAATTAACAATGGCTCTGGAGAAAGGCACACTTCTCCAAGCAGCTGAATAACTGAGGCCTTGTGAAATATAAACGTCTCCAGGTTTGGAAATGTGTTAAGAATCATACTTTGAAATTCCACACCAGCAAAACGGTTAGTGCTTCAAAGGAAGGCAGCCATAAATAAGGCAGCGGCGTCAGTTTTGTGTCTGCAGCTTCCCAAAGCACAGGACAAGGGACTGTTAGCAAAACCAGCGGCGGGTGAGATGAGGTGAGGCAAGGCTCCACACAGCAAGGCGCCAGAAAGCTCCAGAGAGAGAGAGAGAGCAAAGCAAGCGGGGCAGTTCTAAGACCCACCAACCTGGGAACACGGCCATTAAGATTCCTGACACATTGGGGGGAAGGGGAGGGAGAAAAAAAGACAGCATTTAAAAGGCAAGCGTCACATTTTTTATCTTTGTAAGCAATGCTAACTCTCAGAGACTACAAAAAGTACAACTACTGCAAGATGATGTTTTAAATTTTGAATATTATTAATAAAATTAACAAGGATTCTTAGAGGCAACTGGAATATGCAACAATGTTATTCAGCTATTAGAAGAAAGACATAATCAGTTCTGAAACTGAAGCACAACCGTTCACTGATGGTAAGATACCATTGTCACGCTCGAAAGTTAAGCCTGAAATAGTAAACAGCAGGCCCACATGCATTCGTTATTTCGTTATACAAGCACGGAGCACATGCACATGCGTTTTACCGAGCATGCTGACAGCTCTGCAGGGACACTCCTCCCCCACATGGTCTGAGAGCTAACGCTTCAACACTGCTGGTGTGTCATCACCACGAGCAGCAACAGCGATCTTCTAAAGAGCTGAACTTAAAAGATCATGTACAGTTTTGATGGCTTATTACCTGTTAGGCTTTGACCCAGGGACGCTGCAGAGTTAAAGCAAGTTGGAATGACCAGTTAGCACTCTGATGGAAAAGGAAATGGCCTTTCCTGTCCAGGGCCCTCAAGGGCCTGAGTTGGCTTTTGGTAACTAACCAACATGTCAGCAGTGGACAGGGAGGAAAGACTACGGTTTTTATTACAGGCTGTGCCATCTGTCCATTCCATGATCTTGAGGGGTTCAATTTCAAGTAGGTTAACAACTAAATCAGTGCATAGTAAGCACTATGTAAAAGCATGCAAAGCCCATTGAGCTTTTGCAAATCAAAGTCATCTCACATATAAGTTCAACTAACTTAGCCCATTCCTTCATCAGAAGACTTACCTAAAAATAACACTGACAGAGTGATGTCATGAGAAGTCTAGAGCCTACATAAGCCTGAAACACTGCAATTGCCAAGCCTGAAATGGGTGCTGGCCGTGGTGCTGCAGTCTGTGACCTTGAACAAGGTCAACGCTTGGAACAAGGTCTGAGTGTCATTGTCTTCACTTTCCCTGGGTCCCACGGGCTATCGTGAGAACCAAATAGTCATACCTACAGCAGAGTTCTGAAACCTATGACCAAAAAAAGGAGCTGCCATTACTAAAATCTTCTATGTAAGCAAATTTGGTAGATAAGGATCTGTTTAATTAAAAACGCATCATTTCTATGTCTACAAATATCTCATTTTGGCAAATTAATATCATGCTTTCCTTTGGGCAGGTTCAAGCTAATAATCTTTGGTGAATCTTATTTCTCAATTTAAATAGATATTTTCAGTAGGCAACGTTGCAAAAATTTGGACCATAGCATACATTTTATCAGTCTGGAAATAGACAGATAGTTATACAGACAACAACACAGATGTCTAAGGACACTCTTCTGGTAAACCAGAAGCACAGGAAAGAGAAATCTAGAAAATTGGTCATGTACGTTCTTTTACTGTATTTGCTTACGGCCTCTAAGAAAAAGGGCACATTCTCATTCTACGTTCCTCCAGTTCTGCTCTAATGGACGCAAAGTCACAGATGTGCTAAAACCAAATAAAGGAGAAAAGAGTGTCTCAAACATAAAGCACTGCCGGTAGGAGACCTTAGCCCTGCTGGGTGCTTTCTGCTTGCAGGCATCTTGGTGTGGGACATGGTCGGACCTACATCGGATCTAAGTTCAGGTAATGAATCCTACCAAATCCTTGTTTATAGCATCTGAATGATTTGCAGCCAGATTATCAACTTCTGAACACATAACAGGAAAAAATACACTTTTTCCCTGACAGACTTTGGAGAAGAAGCAAAAACTTCATGCATCACAGAATTTCAGCACTCCAAAAAGTAGCCTTGAGAAGGTGCTCAAGTCCTATGAACTAACAGCAAGGATTCTAAGTAACTGTTACAGAGGCAACTCAGAGTCTGAAGTCCATGTTTTCTCTTCCAGAAGCACTGAGAACACCACCACTGAACATGAGTCTTCCTTGAACAGGGAAAGGCGAAAATACAAAGGAAGCTGGTCCGTGCAGACAGCATCACACACAGTTGGACTGCACGATCTGGGGAAACGTGGACCTCATGCTCTGCTGGACCAGTCACTTGATTTTGTTATTAATTCAAAGAACATTAGATTCACCCAGTAAGTATTTGTGGAACATCTACTGTGTCCCAGAGATGCGGATGTGAGGAAGACACGGGAGGCGTCCTCAAAAGTTGAAGTACTAAGACCTCCGCTCAAGCAGATTTTAAGTTCTCTGCAAATAGGGTGTGTGTGAAATCTTTCAGATCAGAAGCACAGTGCCATTTATTAAAAGTAGCTCTTCCAAAGGTGTCCACTGGCAATTATGATGAAAAAATTATTGTAAGTATTGGGAGTCTTACCTAGAGAACACACAACTACCCTAATGAAACCAAATGACAGGTATGTACAAATGAAGTTTTACTAAGCCAAAAGGTTACATATTCATCTAACCCAGAACGCCTGTGCCAGCCCCAGTCAGGTCAGTAAGACACCTCTGCCGTCCAGTTTGCAGGTACGAAAGACAGTGACAATAACTATGGCCATTCAGACACTTGACATGGTCACACTTACCGCAGGCTTGGTTATCTTTGATCTGTCATCCTGTAATAAAAAATAAGGCACATTGTGGAATGAAAACACATCTATGGAAGTGCTCGCTTTCACTGAGATTTTCTAAAACCACGTTACTGTTCAGTAATTAGCATTTTAGGTTCATCTATCTAGGTTGTTAAACACAAAGTTTGATCCGTGCGACTTGACTGCAAAAATTAATAGCAGATTAAGTGCTGAGAGGTTTCCCATCCAGAGCTCCAATGTTTCGAATAACAGCCATGACAGTCATATTTATGTGTTGATATGTATATATATGTATGAAACTCGGATTCTGATTTTATTTCAGTGAGCAGCTGAGACCCAGTCATGTTCTTCCCTTCTGTCCTCAAATTCCCTTTGAAATGTGTATGTATGTGTGTACGTGGGTATGTATGTGTGTACATGTACATGTGTGTTATTTGTGTGACACTCAGTGAATCCCTACAATCTCCCAATTGTAGGGTCATAATCTGCTTAAACTTGCAGCCAAGGCAGTCCAAACTAAAGTGTGTTAAAGGCTGACCACAAGTGAGGCCAGTACGCAGGTGACACAAACATGCTGCCATCATGCCCCAAAGACCCACCCGCTCTACCCTCATAAGCTGTAGAATGGAAAGAATGAGGATAAGATGGTACGTTTTGAGGGGAAGCCTCTCAGATTACCATAAAACTACTTCACTTTGGGGAAGTAGGGAGATGAAGATGAATATATATGAGTGAATAAACTCTCCAGATAAATGAAACTTATTTTTTCAAAGTACCATCTCCTACCACAAAGCAAAATAAAAATAAAAACAAAATCTCTCCACTCAATGGAAATTGCTCTAAAACGGGTCTCCCACCTCCAGGCTTTCTTCCCTGGAGGGCCTCCTTCAACCTTTCCTTCATGCACAGCCATTACAAGAAGCATCGATCACATACACCAGAGCTCTTCGTTCTTTTTCTTGCTTCTCAGCGTGCTCACTTGGGTTGAGGCGATTGGCCTCTGTTTTTTCTTTTTAGAGAGCCTGCTTCTAAAAGTAGCCCCTCCCGGCTGGCTACTGGTCGTGGCAATAATCCCGAGCTAGGAGAGCAGAGAGGAAGCGTGGCCCTGGGGAGAAGCCCAGGTCCTCTCTAGAGGCAGAGAGAACAGCTACACACACGACGAGGGGGCCACCCACTCTGACTGGCATGCTACTTCTTTCCAAGTTTTCAGCTATTTTCCTGATAACTTCAGTGAAGTTTTATGTGGTCATTTAAAAATGCCACAGATGGGCCTAAATTCACATTACAGCCCATACAAAAGCTAAATTAGGTCAGTGTTTGCCCAAAGTCACCATGGGCTGGCACCAATACTGACATTCTCGAAGGTCTGGGGGGAAGTAAGAAGAGTAAGGACCATGTGTGGGTTTTACAGAAGGGAGAGTTTATTCACTTAACAGAGCTGATTATTTTTTTTAATTAAAATCATTTTTTAGAATAAAATATTCTCAAACTAATGAAAGTGAAAAGAAACTTCCTAAGAAAAACATTTTGATCAAAAATGAAAAATAAAATTATGCTGGTTTTATACCCCCCACCTTTTAAATTTGCTACACCATGACATTTCAGCGTCACACGGTCCCCAGGACATGGCCTTGGGGTTAGAGGAATCTGGCTCTAAATGCCAGTGAAAAACACAACCAGGGAAATGCAAAGAAATTTCTGGGCGATCTGTTTATGACCAAAATGGTGTTCTAAAATCAGGAAGAATTATTTTTGCTTTATTCCTTTTTAAATTTGCAAGTCTACAGATACAAATAGGGTCAACCCAGCCTTAAAGAGAAATAAGCAAAGGCCTCCAAAAAGGTACTTACTGGATGCACCTCCCCAATGATGTAAGTTTTGGATAATTCTCTGGCATCGGAGGAGTGTCCCACGTCCTCAAAGTTCTCCGTAGCATCACCTCCAGCTTGTTCCCTCAAGACTTCCTCCCCACCAGGATGCTGTTCAAAAGATCGATATTTAAAAACAAAAACATTTTTTTCCAAGCAAATGAGATAAAGGCCGTGGCCAGTTTATTGAACCAAAAAGGTTACTCCAGAAGTCACCGGTGACAAGGTATGAGGGTAACTCATCCACACGTGGATGAAAACAACATACTCCTTTGTAGTCAAAGACCCTTCTCCAACAGTGGAAGGTGTTTGTTTCTCCAGGCTACGGATATGGCCTTAGGAGGATTAGGCAGATATTTTCAACCCTTCGGGAGTGCACTCTTTGCTTTTCCATAAAGCTCTCAAAATTGCTCTTCTTAATCTTTAACCAGTCTATTTTTTCTTGAGTTTCATCTCTTTGACTTATTGGGTCTAAGTATGGACATACGCTATTACACCTTATATGATAATTCATCTTTGAAAAACATTCTTTGTGCCTCCCAAGTACAGGCAGGGTACGAACTACTTTTGCCTCTTGTAAAACTTACCTTCTAGTAGGAAGAAAAGGCAAGCAGGTGCTGCCATAGGAAGGACTACATCACTGATAGGGAACAACAGAGGCCAGGAGGAAAGCGTTCAATTCTATACAAAGCAGGGGGTGGAAAGAGCCTTTTGTATAATCGAAGCATTTTAATGCTGCCTTAGCTGCTTTAATTGGTAACCCCAAGGATGGTCACGATGCTGGGAGGGGAGACTGACAAATGGGGCCCAGTCACAGATAGAGGTGAAAAAGTCTAGAAATTCTCAGGCAAGAGAAGGCATTCTCAGTCCATTTTAAAAAGTGCTTGGTTATATCATCCTAAATACTTTTATGGACAAAAAAAAACTTTCTTAAATTGAGCTTCAGGGCAAAATTCACCCTGCCTTTGAGCAAATCGCTTGTAAGTGTCCAATAACTGCACATAACAATTCTCTCTTGCAATTGACTATAGTGTCTTCTTAATTTCGCCCAATAACAGACAGTGTAAAAGGACAGAGCATTTTAGGACGGGGGGCAATGATTCTGTTTCAACACCTGTTTCCCCGCCCCCTTGATTTAAACATATCTTATGCCAAATAAATTTACTGATTTTTCCTCTACTATTTGTAAAAGTTATTCATCTAGATTATATATAGGAAAATGGGAAAGCACAAAAAGAAAATAAAAATCACCTAAATCACCCAAAATCCTGCCATCCAGAGAAACCTGGGTATACATACGCATACGTGTGAATGGTTTCAAAAAAAAAAACTGTTTTGTTAGATGAAAAGCAGTTACACTACATGGCATAGAGACAGTACGCCTAGTGGTTACTACCATATGAACTGGGGAAAATCATGGCACTTACCTCCCATAGTTTCGGAGGACTACATGTGTTGACATATATACGAGGTCTGACAATTAAGTTTGCGAACTCACCCTAGAAAAAGTGTTATGTACCTTATTGCTGAATATCACCACCGTCTCCTTCGAAGTACTTCCCTTGGGAAGCTATGCACTTATGCCAGTGCCTAGTCCACCCTTCAAAGCAATTTTGGAACTCTTTTTCTGGAATGGCCATCAGAGCTGTCATCGTATTACCCTTGATGTCCTGAATGTCACCAAAATGTCTTCCTTTCAATATTTCCTTTATCTTTGGGTAAAGAAAGAAGTCATTGGGGGGCCACATCAGGTAAGTAGGGAGGGTGTTCCAATACAGGTATTTGTTCACTGGCTAAAAACTCCCTCTCGGACAGTTCCGTGTGAGCTGGTGCATTGCCGTGATGCAAGAGCCAGGAATTGTTGGTGAAAAGTTTCAGGTCATCTAAATTTTTCACGCAGCCTTTTCAGCACTTCCAAATAGTAAACTTGGTTAACTGTTTGTCCAGTTGGTACAAATTCATAATGAATAATCCCACTGATATAAAAAAAAGGTTGGCAACGTCGGTGCAATAAGTTCGCGAACTTAATTGTTTGACCTCGTGTATATATATATCTGGTATATCACATATGACCAATAAATAGTATCCAGCACTTTTATTAAATATTTTCCACCTTATTATTCCTCAATATGGCTTTTTAAATGGCTATGTAATGTTACACTGTAAGCATTTCCAAACTTTTTTAAATGTCATCTATTGGGGCATTCAGGATATTGGAAGTCCATTTAAATAAGCCTGGGAAGGCCCCTGGAGGTACAGGCAGGTGACAGGCTCACCCCCAAAGCCAACGAAAAGCTTCCTGATACATTGGCAAGGCTGTGGCAATGTGGTTTGCTGATCTGGAACAGTCTGTTTTGGGCATGAACTGAGAAGCAATAAAAGGGCGAGCTGAGCACTCACAAATTATGCAAATTCACAGACTGTTGTGTCTTCTGTGTGGGTGGCTTAACTCGTGAGCTCCTTAACTTCAGGTTCCTGTTAAGGATATGTGAGTACAGACAAATGTCCCAGACGGAGGACACCATGATTTTCCACTGACAGCCTACGCCTACCTTCAAGAGAACGTTTCCGCTGAAAACATAGACTGGCCTTTTACAAAGAATCGTAAAATTAGGCAAGTTTCAGAAATATAGAATTTGAGCCTTAAAGTGCTAAAATGGAGAAAGTAAATACCTACCTATCTATGATTTAGACTCTGCCTAAGCCATTTGTGAGGCAGTGTTCTAATGGGAAAGAAGAACGAGAGAAAGAGAGACAGAGACAGAAACATTCTGGGTTCCACTAATTTCACTGACCACTATTTAAGAAAGAAATGTAGTACAGAATAAATGAATTGACACTAAGATACTTTTGCCCTACCCTAAGGGATTTTTAAATAATTAGTAAGAAACACAAAGCTTAAAAGTTGACTCTTTGAGAACAAAATAACGCAAGTTTTGATAAGACAATAAAAGATACGGGATTGGCTTATTGCAACACCTGGTACTGTCCTTGAAATACGTTTATGATGTGAGGGGAGAGATGGACAGAGACAGACACACTGCCAATTAAATCCGTCTAAATCACGATGCTTTAAAACTTGACAATTATCTGATCACTTTCCTCCCGCTTGCTAGCAAACTTGTGCTGCAGTTTCAATAAGCACATATCACATGTGAAGACCAACGGAAACATACTTTCTTACCTGTCAGCACTCATAAGTGACAAAGAAAAACTGGGAACGCTGCTGGAAATGGGGCAGAAACTCTCAGAGAACGTATTGCTGTCTCTGGGGCAGGCTACAGAATTTGGGGTGGTCCAAAGGCAAGGCTTTGAAAAAGGAAAGCAATAGCCAGGTATATCCTTTGTTTGGTTCAAATAAATTTTTATAAAAATTCTCAAAAAAAAAAAAGAAAAAGTAAAATCATAGAACAGGTGAGCGAAATTATCTGAGGATTTTCTGAAAGATTTTAGGAAGAGATCAAAATGCCCTAGTCACACGCAAGCAAGATTTGAGGTGATGACAGAGGCAAAATTCTCTGAAAGACTCTGAGCCAAACTTGGTGGAGTGTGGATCAGAAATCTGTCCTGACATGCACACCACTCCTAGGATGTCACTCATGCCACAGGTGCTGGCAGCTGCTGCAGAGCCCAGAGAAACCAGAGGGAATGGCAGGGGTGACAGTAAGCAGAACGATGGGAAAACGAGCATTTCCACTGGAGCCGTCCTTCTTCCATAAAGGCTCCCATTTCCCTGAGGAAGACTTTGTTTTCCATTTGCATTAGTATGAGCCAGTTTACTGGACAAACACACACCGCATGCTGCGGTGTGCCAGGCTCCACAGTGAGCAAAGGTCAGAGCTCCTCGCAGTCTCGTAGGGACCCAGCAGGAATCCTCTGTGACTGTACAACTCAGCGGGAAGCAGCGTTCTGGAGTGACAGCACAGAGCCATGACGAGAACGTCACTGAGGAGTCAGGAGTGGCTTCACTGAGCTGAGATACAGAGCGAGAGGCAATCAGCCAGGAGCTGAGATGGGATGTCTGAAGGTCCCACAGACAGAGTCGGCGCGTGGGAGTTCAGGAACAGGGAGAAAGGACAAGCTGGAGAGGGCAGGCCACTCACGGCTCAAAGCCTCGTCGGCAATTTTGATCTTTATCCTGTGAACAGTGAGAAGCCACTGAGAGGATCGGAGCACGAAGGTGACAAAATCAGATTTAGTTTAAAAATATCACTCGGTGGACAGAGTGGACAGCAGCTATCCGGGCAGAAGAGGGTTCGAGAAGACTCTACTAAGGCCATTGCAATAAGCCAATCTAGGGAAGAAGTGACGGCAGCAGGCGAGGAGATGAAGGGGGCAGATGCGTGAGGGACAGACACATGGTAGCATTTTTTCGAGTGAGGGTGGTAGACATGAGGCAAGCGGCTTGTACAACTGAAGGGACAACGGTGCCAGACGCTGGGGGCAGGGCCCTGGAAGGAGACCAGGCATGGGGGCAGATGGCTTGCGGAGTACCTGCACACGCTCACTGCCCACGCATCTGCTGAGCCAGCCACTCCCCGGGTCTGCTTCTGCGGAATCTCCGTAAGGTCCCCAAACACACCTTGCTCGGACAGCGGATGCGCCGTGGGTACAAACCAGGGAGCACCAACAAAATAAGTGGAGACAGCTCTTGCTCGTGGCGTCTCTATTTTAAGAGTTCTTTCGAGGAAAATAAATGGGAACTATATTTGAAAAGACAGAAGACTGGCACAGTTCATACACAGAAGACATTAACCAGCACAACCCCTACCCGGGTACTCCTAAGGACACATGCAGCCAGACACGGTTAACTGGGTGGCATGAACAGTAGCGCTGGCTACCAGGTCCTGGAACCATCTAACTGCCCGCTGCTCGCGGCGCACGCGCTCTCAGTGCGTTGCTTGGCACAGTGGATCTCTCCTCCTTGAACGCTTTCTTCCCGTGGCTTCCGGGACAACAGGCTGTCCTGCTTTCCCTTTAATCTGCTGGCCACTCCTTTCCAATCTCCTGTCCCTCTCGGTGGCCCGCCCTTGGTGCTGTCCACTTTCTATCTGCACTGGCTCTCCCGGTGGTCTAGCCTAGTCTCCAAACTACAAGAATAATGAATGACCCCGCGGACGTCCCCTGAGCCCGACCCTTCCTACATGCAATGGACTACCTGACACGTTCACACAATGTCTAATGCACATCCCAAATGTAATATAAATAACCCAAAACAAGTACAAAATAATGCCCTCCCAGTCTCCATTCTCCAAAAATGTCACCACCATGCATGCCCCAGTTGCTGTGGCCAAAAACTGGAGGTTAAACTGTATTCCTCTTTCCTTCCCACTCTAATCCATCGGCAAATCCAATCGACTCCCATCCAAACATATTCCAAATCTCCCCGCTCTCCCCACTTCCCCCTCAGACCGAGCTCCCAACGGCTCCTCCATGGACAGCTACAACCATCTCCTGACTGGTCTGCCGCTGCCTCCTTCCTTCCCATAGTCAGCTCCCGACATCGTCCTGCCATGAGGACTCTTATTAGATGACAATAATCCAGAAAAGCGTTTACGTTAGTTTAGCCCGGGATGGTTGGTAGCAGTGGAGGTGACGGGTGGTGAAAGTTAGAAAAGTAAAACAGACACGCTTCAGTGACACCCCCAAAGATGACGGGTTTCCCCTCCCCTGGCAAGTATCCGACGCCGTCCCATTTCCTACAAGAGCCCCACTGCAAGCGGCCCACGTGAGTCATCGCTCACTCAGCCTGAGCCTGCCTTCCCACAGGCCCTCAAACTTGCCAAACTCGTTCCCCAACTCAGAGCCCTCAGTCGCCTCTGCTTGGACCACTCTCCGCCCCGTCCTTTGTGCAACTTCATCGAACCCCTCATCTAGTACACCCTGAAGCATGTCAGCTTTTCGGAGCCCTCCGCTGATTTCTCGTCTAAAAGAGACTGCCTGCACCCCCGCACCCTGGTCAGTACCCCTTCCTGTTGTGCTCTCCTTCACGGGCACTTATTAGTACCACCAGTCACACGTGCAGCGATTTAACTAGGAGGCAAGCAGAGACGGTATCTGTCTTGCGCATCACTGTTGCTCCAGTGCCCAGTTCAACGCCTGGCACGTGCTGGATACAAAGAAATACCTGTAAGTAATTTTTGGACAACTACATGAGGTCAGGCCATCACACGCTGGTTTTGAAACTACTACAGAGAACCCGTGAAGAGGCTGCCGACGACCTTCTTTCTCACTCCCATTACTGTACTTTATCCCACTCTCCTTGTCCTGAACAGTAATCGTTCTCACCATTCAGAGACCGTATCATTTCACATTTAATTGCTGTCTAATCCATTTAATCAAAACGTGTATTGTGTCCTATGTGCAAGACAGTGTGTGGGACACACAAAAGGACATGAAAAATAAGGTGATCTGATCCTGAAGAAGCAAGCAATGAACGTGAGGATAAAGAAAAAACGCAGAAACGACCTTTGCCCTTCACTGACATGCCGCAGAGTTCTGATGACTCAGGCATTACCCAACAGGCCCTAAACTCGGAGCGCAGTGACACGCAACAGAGCTGAAGCAGGAATGTGGGTCACTTTCCCTGAGAGGCAGGAGCTAAGGAATCACTTAGCTACCGAGCGCAGCCATGGACAACACAAAACTTTTTCGAGAGAGAGACAACCTAGGTGAAAACTGAAAAGGCATTTCATTTGCAGTGAAAGTATAAGTACAATTATCATATATGTGCACACGCATGCACGCACGCACACACACACAGATACACACAGGCACACCCTGTGGGTGTAAGTAGAGGTGAGCGTGGCATGCTGAGAAGTGTGGTGTGATAACACAAGCAGCAGGGGCGTCAGGAAGCCCACCTCCCGACAAGGCGAGGAGGCCCACAGAGGACAGTCAGCGCCAGAACCAACTGTGCTGGGAGCAAACGCCGACTTACCCACCGACTCATGGGGAGAGGTCGACAAAGGCTGAGGATGGCCGAGGACCAAACGACCCTTCGCTACGGTGATGTGGCAGCCGTTAGACTCAAGTCTCCCCTGCTTGAGCTCTTTGCCCGCCCTGGGGCACTAAAAAAGGGTAAGGATACCGAGGTCTTGTCTGTACACTGACAATGCCATAAAGCCTCGCGTGACACCGTTAATTTTCGTTTATCTTACTCTAACAAAAGTAATAGTTTTATGGCTTTAGTCCTCCTTTTACAAGCACTAGAGGTCTATAGTCGTCTCTTAGGTTTTCTCAGTTACACTTGATTTAATGTGAAAAATAAAGTTGTAGTCGTACTTGTGAATTTGAGGATTTTTTGAAGTCAAGGGTCTTCCAAATACATACGAACATGAGAGAACTACTAAAAAGGCAGAAAACAAAGTGTTAAATGAGTATCAATGAATTCAAAGAAAGGATAGGTCCTTCCATTGAAGGACAGGCAACTGAGAAGGAAGACCTCTGGCCCTCACTGACATACCTCAATATGCCCAACGCCTGACAGGTGGGGACAGGGAGGTCGCCTCGCCCCCAGTGACTGGTAATTCCAATTAGCGGCACTCACTGAGCCTGGCTGGCGTTCAATGATCTAAAAGGTATACCGCGTGTCTTCAAAAAAAACTTAAAAAAGGCAGAGAGTATTACAAACTTGATAAATTTTTCTTCACTGGACACAAAATACCCACAATGAGTTAAACAATGGGGACAGTCCTTTGGACAATGCTAACAAACGGGACAGGTCCGGATGGATTGTCACTTCATCTTTCACTGAGAGTGCCAACATGTATTAAACACTCAGAGAAACATGAATGGACCATCTTCATTCAGCATATGTTTAATAATTGGGCATCTGAGTAAATATCTTTAAAAAGGGACCTCAGCCCCACTAGGTCAGAAACCAGAGAAACAGCAGATAAAGGTGAACAAGCACACTCAAGAGGAGTGTGAGCACGAGTGGGGGCTTACAGGCTGAAATGCGTTAGAATAAAGTGAAATACGCATGGTTGTGAGCGCTCGTTCTGTGTGCCTGTCTGACTGGGCCCTGGGATGCCCAGACTAACAGTTTCTGCGTGTGTCCGGGAGGGTGTCTTCTGAGGAGATGAGCACACCATTGGTAGGTTTCGTAAAGCAGATGCCCCCCACCCCCACAAGGGTGGGCCTCATCCAACCACGGAGGGCCTGAAAAGAGCAACAGGCAGAGGAAGGAGGAATCGGCCCCTTTGTCCTGCCTCGATGACGGGGCTGAGACTTGTCAGCTCATCTTCTCCTGCCCCTAAACGGGGATTTATACCACTCGTTCCCCTGGTTCTCAGGCCTGCAAACTGAAACTGAATTACACCAGCAGCTTTCCTGGGTCAGCGTGGAGAAGGCACACCTTGGGACTCAGCCTTCCTCATAATAAATCTCTTCCAATCTGTGTATCAAGTGTGTGTCCTATTGGCGCTGCTTCTCTGGAGAACCCTAATCCAGGTGGGATGGTGACCAGGGACCAAACGATGTGGGGCCGTGAGAGGCAGTGTGACGAGGCAGACAATGAGGACGTCCTGAAGAGCAGACGGGCACAACCAGATGCGGCCCGAGCTGGGCACCGTTAGGGCAGACAGGTGCCCAGTGCAGGCAGGCAGAGCCCGGCGGCAGGGCTGCGGCCACCTGACCAACGTGGGCAGCACCGCGGCTCTCCATCTCCACCCTCGCTCCCCTCCACCCAGCACGGGCTGCAGCCTTCCTAATAAACCCTTCTGGCAAGTTCTGCCGTCCTCCCCCGCGTCTGTGGGCCTGGCACGACAGCATAAACGCAGCTGGAGAACGCAACTCCACAGCGTGGGCTGAAGGTTAAAATCCCGGAAGTTCAGAGTTTCAAAGCACCTTCAGAGACCCGACATCCTTACATTCGGATGGGACTAAATTAAAACTGGGACTCAGAAAAATGAAGCCCAAAGTCACACTGACTTTCCATGAAGGAAATAAGACCAGAACCCCAGTTGCTGACTTAGTCCAGCCTCCCCCTTCTTTGAAACACGCAAATTAAATGAGCCTTTGTATGTTTCTGAACAAAGTGACTTTAGGTAGGATGCCTTAAAAATGAAGTTTTTCTTGATACATTTCCCTTTGGGGAATTTAGAGAGAAATCTCTCTCCATCTTCTAGTCCCCAAGAAACTTTGTCATTTGTCCTGCCTTCCTGGGTCTAACCGACCAAGAAATATTTAAAGGACACACACACACACACCACACACACATACACACACACGACACGTGCACACACCACACACACACCACACACACCACACACACATATATACACACCATACACACACATACATACACACACACCACACACACACACCACACATACATACACACACACCACACGCACACACACCACACACACACACACCACACACACTCCGCTATCTCAGGGCTCTCCCTGGCAACAAGGTTGACCCTGTAAAAACCAGAAGGGTGTGCAGAACAGCAGTACACTGTCACAATATGCACCAAAGACCCTCCGAGTGCTCATGTAAACAAAGCAAAAACTAACAACAAATAACACTTTCCACTTAAATGTAATGCTATATGGACCCAAAGTCCACCAGTCCTGGAGTTTTAAACACGATCTTTCAGTACAAAAAAGGTGGAGTGAACAGATTGTCCATAAACAATGACTAGGCAAAAAAAAAGGTATGTGAAGAGATTATCTGCAATAGTTAAGCCAAAACTGAGACCAACTCAAAGACTTCGGAGAGCACACGACTTACGCAAGATTTAGAACAAAGACCGCCGGCTAAATGTTTCCCATCATCTCCAGATGCTGCTTTTCGGAGGGGGCCTGGGGCTGCTTGGGCCCCTCCCACTTCTGTGCTGTGTGGCCCCCACTGTGGACTCCTGGAGCAGCCACCCCTGCGTCTGCACTGTCTGGGGCTGTACGTAGCTGTCTCACTGAATCCCCAAAGCTGGGGACCAGGCTGATGAGTGTCGTCTGAACTGCTCTCCCGGTTTCACTCTGAAGATCATGGGATGAAATTGCAACAAGGCCTATCCATCATTGGCCCAGCGAGCTTGTGAGCTCCACCCGCCCACTTCAGTACTGCCAAGGGCCATGCCCGGCTCTGCTGTTGTCACCAGGATGGGGCAGGCCCGGCCCCAGCCTCAGGGGGTGACAGCATAGGGAGCAAAGTGACATGCAGACAAGTGACACTGAACACCGCAGCTCCAGGTACATGGGCCAGCACAACAAAGGGAGCTGGCAGAGAAAGGGTTAAGGAGGGGCGGCTCTCGGTGGGAAAGATGTGGCAGGCAGGCAGTTGTTTGCCAGGAAGCGAGCTGGACATGCTGAGCAAAGGAAAGAAGAGCACAAAAGTCTGGAGGCAGAAACAGTGGCACCTGGGAGCAGCCGCAGGCACTGTAAATAAGCGGGGTCACAGATACCAAAACGCACGGTTTCACTTACTGTGAATGGATTGCAGGGGCCAATTAAAGAGAAGTAAGCATGTGTCACCTCCCAGCTACACATCGAAATGTTAATCCAGGCCCCTCTGGACTCGTGGACTTGGCCCACACTCACTGCAGCCCCTCCGCCTTTGTGATACTGCCTGACCACCTCACGGGTTCCGCTATCTACCTGCTTACATGGCCCAGGTCCCCACGCCATGCTCTACAAGTATTCTAGAACTTATGGATTGCTCTCCAGGTGGAAAAGCTTCTATGTGCAGGCAGCACTGTGGCCAGAAGTGCAAGAACCGGAATTCGAGGTCCAGTTCGGCCACGTCTTAGCAGAGTGACCCAGGAAGGTACTGATCTTTCTGGGCTTCGATTTCCTCATCATCAAATACCTCCGCCATCTCAAACTGCAGAGGAGGGTGAATGATATGATTAGAGAATGCCCGGCATAGAAGAGGCATTCAAGCTTTCCTCCCCACCTCCGTTTCATCCTGCCACAAAACATTTTGTGCAGACCTGGCACAGTATCTGACCTCTTTAAATTGCTGAAGGCGAAATCCAGCGCCAAACACCAAGAGACCCCCTTCTTGACACCCCAGCTTTCATCTTCAAGTGATGTCTAAAGATTAAATCACCTGGCCTGACTCTTGTAAGCCACAGAACCAAATGACAAGAGTCAACAGAAACAAGAATCCTAAGGACCATGAACATTTTCTACAGGAGATAATCCTTAGCGGTCATTCGGGTGAGAACACACAAGTACTGCAGCTGGGAGCTTGAGCTGGCAATCACCCTGCAGAAAGCCGGTACGGTTTTCTCTCCTTGGAAAAAGAGAAGCACAATTCTCAGTTATGTTTAGAGTTGAGACAATCAACGCTTGGTCCAAACTATAAGACAAAGAGGTAGCTTTGCATTTGGTCAGTGTGCCCCGAACAACATCGTGCACTCTACCATTCCTACGCTCGTCTTGTCTCCTTAGGTGACAAAAAGCGAGGTAACCGGAGCCGGGAGTACTCGGACACATTCTCTGCCCCCCACTGCTGGCTCCTCCATGTACACAAGCCCCTCCTCGCCCCGACCCCCTCCCACTGCATGAGTCCCATCAATTCTCAATGGCCCCAAACTGGAAAGTCCCCACATGTGCCTCGGGGGTCAGGGGTGAGACTGGAGGAAGACTCAGCGGTGAGAAGGAACAAAGCAGCCTGAACAGGTTTCAAAGGCATTACGCTAAGTGAGGGAGGACAATCTCAGAAGACGGCACATAGTGTGACTCCATTTATGTGACATTCTCAAAATGACAAGACTGCAGAGGTGAACGACAGGTAAGAGGTGACAGGAGCGGGGTGGGGTGGGGTCAGGAGGAGCTCCTCTGGGGTGACGGAAGGCTTCTGCATTGCGCGACCCTGTATGCAGGGAAGTGCCCCAGAGCCAACACACACCAAAGGAGTGCAGGTGACAGCTCCCGGAGGAGGCTTTCCACAGGACGGGTGGGAACAGCATGCGCAGCCCTTCCTCGCCCTTACCTCGGCCCGTTCCTCCTCCTCACTGCATGGGAACCTTGCTCAATGTCCTTCTTCGTCCCATGCTCTGAGGCTGTTACAACCCCAACTGTCATAACAAAGTCCTACTAGCTTCTCAGCGTAAAGCGTCTGCGACAGAACTCCAGGCAAACGTCTACGGACCGAGAAGAGATCCCATCATAGTAACACAAGTATGTGCCATTGGTGTGGGAAAGGGGGGAACAAAGACCTGAGACAGTGGGAGGGATGGGTGTGTGTCTGGGTTCCCCTGGGGGGCCCTCCTCACCCACGGAGCTGACTGTGGCCAGGCCCGGAGCAGTGGGGGGATGGGCAGCAAGCAAACAAGAAAGACGATGACTGACGCAGGGGCTGCAGAGTGGTGAAACAGGAGGACAGGACAGAAAATTCCTCTTTCTGGGAAAAGACACTGAGCCGTGACCTGAGAGCTGCTGACCCCGGGAATGGACACCAAGCAAAGGGGAAACTCACACAAAGGTTTGAAGGCAGAAACAAGCCTGACTAGTTTGAGAAATAGAGGGGGCCCCAGTGACCAGGCGTGAAGGGCCAGAGCCAGTGTGACCAGTGCAGGTGGGGGAGGGAGGCTGGGGCCAGATCCCACAGAGCTCACTACACCCGGACAGTGAGGCGGGATTTTACTCTAAAAGCAACGGGAATCCACTGAAAGGAACTAATTGGGGAAACGACAATCTGTTTCTACGAGAAGAAGCTTTTTGTTTCTCTTGTAGAAATTACATTTTTATGTAATAATAATATACATTACTCAGACTGAAAACCGACCGCCAGTTGGATGGAAGCAGCGAAATCCTGAAGACTGACAGGACATGTGCTCTGAAGAGTACAGGACAGAGGACATGGTCTAACAACCACTGCCACGCAGCCGTGCGACAAGTGCAATAGGAAAGGAGCGTGACGACAGATGACAGCATAAGGAAACTGGGGGAAAGAGGCATCAATGGGGGTCTGCAGAAGGCGAAATTTAAGTGGAATGGGGAGGCTGGCAGACAAGGAAAGAGAGGGTGTCGCCCACAGAGGATGAGGACACACAATCAGCAAGGGGCGGGCAGGGCATTAGCTGGACGCATGGCGGGTTTCATCAGGCGGAAACCTCCTCGGGTTTCCTTCAGAACAATCTGTCCCAGGTCAGTTATTGAAGAAGTCTTCTGAAAACCACATTTAACCTCCTCACACGCGTCTAAGACGAATGCAAACAATGTCCTTCTTAAACCACACGACACTGATTCCTAAGCCCGTCCAGCTGCCCCCCGAGTTACGAACGGAGTCCTGAGGACTCTGCCAGGTCGCTCTTTCCTTAAAAACTCCCCTAAGAAAAACTGGGGTGAGGCAGCACCGTAAAACAACAGATATAGAGATATGCAGATATGCAGGCCAGGCTCAAGAAACCCTTGAGTGGATCCAGAGGCAGTCACGGCTGCCACCCTCCACCCCGGCGCCAGTGTAGGTCCAACGTCCTCACTCTGCACATGACATGCTCATGGTCGACGTGAGACACAATGCTACGGGTGTAAGAAAGTGACTTCCTGCCATCCTCCCTGAGAGGCCAGCTCTCACTAACCTCAAGTCATTTACCAAAAGGCTCAGCAGGCCAATACTTTCCCATGGGTATCTAGTTCAGACTCCATTACATTAAAAGGTACTTATTGGTTGTCTTCTGTGGTTTTGGAGAACTTTTGGAATAACAGACACCTGCATTAAGTAGAAATGAGCATTATTTATTCCTTGATTTACCAACCAAGTTGGCCTGCATAATCTGTCCTCCCTTCCTTATTTAGAATTTCCATCCACCTTAAAGATAAATAAAAAAATGAAAGTTAACAATCGCAAGTGTTCGTTTTGAAACAGTAAAAAACAACAAAGTAGCCTCACAAGCATTCTTAACACCTCTTCTCAAAAGTATCAAAAAGTTACGAAACAACTATGCAGCAATGTACAAATGCCGCCCTGCCCACAGGCCGCCTGCAGGCTCCCACGGCCTCCTGAGAAGAGGAGGCTCTGCTACCTGTTCCCCCACGATGCCGGAGCCACTTTTACCACCAAGGATCCCTTTATATTTTTCTCCTATGGCTTTCATACTTTCTAGTTTTTCACCAAACCGCATAGGTTAAATAATAATTATGTTCCCATTTTACATTCATCAAATACATATTTGCAACTATAGCTTTTTAGTAATATGAGATTCAGAATATAATCAAACTTCCTTGAGAAAAGCAAGGGCACTGAGGATTTTAGCCCTAAATATGGCAGCCCTATCAAGGGTAAAGATACACGGTCTTCTGTGTGTTTCAGAATTAAGGACACTGAGTTTCAAGCACCCATACTCTCTATTTCCAGATCCCAGGTTCACACGGAGGAACCATTGGTCTCTGCAAAGCTGGCAGCACGTTCAATGGAAAATAACAAAAAGTAAGTCCCTACCACAAAAGCTGCTCTAAAGAACACGGCCTAAGACTCCAAATGCACAAGCGAGTCAGGAGGCAACAGCTCCGTGAGGCAGAAGGATGCTGAAGTGCATCCAGGAACCAGGCAGAGAGCTTCATGATGTAAAGGACAGGGCACCTTGACACAAAGGCATTCTGCTCATCACATTCTCCAAGACGACACCTATTTCACAAATCAAACATCTACTGACGTGAAAGCAAGGTAATGTAACTGTCGTCAATTAGGTGCTACTTTCTTCTCTCTCTCCACAGCTCTTCTCAAAGCGAAATAAATGCTGCTGCCCAAATCACAGAAAGAGAAAAGCAAACCATTTCTCTTCCTGGCCCCAAATGCCTACTTTTTCATTTCAGATAACGGTCCCTCAAAGTTCTATAATCATTAACCCTGCTAATAATACAACCAGATATGACAAGACTCCACTTCACACCTACAAATTCAAAATCTAGAACTCAGGACGGACATAGAAAAAGCCTCACTCACAATACGTAGGCAACGAAGCTCATAATCTTTCAGGTTGGTATCAGGTAGTAACCCAACACCTGCCACTTCTTAGCTTGCCAGGTGCTGCTCTCAGGTTTCCACCATCCTCTTGAACAGTCAAATAGCTTCATAACGCCATTATGTCAGGAGACAGTCCACTGTGCAACTTGGAAATTTCACCTGGGTTCTTCACTGGGAGGATACAATTTTTATAATATTCTTTTCTTTCAACATCACCTGCCAGATTTGCACCTTTACCTGAAATCTCGTATTAGCACTCAGCTACATACGGTACTACAGAAAGTCCCCAGCCTACCCTGACCGCGCTGGTATGGCGGTTTGCATGTACTGCATGGCCCTCATGCCCACTACCATGTGACATGTTTCACCAGCATTGTTTTGTTTAATTCTTATAATAACCCCTGAAGCTGGCACTATCATCATCTTCCCATTTTACTTTAAATAAGGCACCTGAGGCACAGAGTGTGTTGGCAGCAGACCAGGACCCTGACATATTCTCTCAACATGAATGCAAACATGCATATAAATCTTTGCTATTCTGAAAGAAGCCATGAAAAATTGTGTTGCCACATGGATGGGTAAATTGACAGTATAAGAACATCTAGCCCACGGCTAAAAGTTCACTTTAGATTGATTCCCAACCCTTGCCCCCCAAAAAAATTCACATTTAGGTAAATTAGGGAAAACAGAAAATTCTTTAGTTAACATGCAAAGGCTTCATGAATTTCTGGGGCTTTTAAATAACAAAAGAAAGGGGGCAAAGCGGGGTGAGAGGGGAAGAGAAACCGATCTTCTGGGCTCCTTTCTCCATTTCAAAAATAGGGATTAGATACACTGTGCTGGCCTCGCAAGGTAATGGAACAGGAGGGACCGGGAAGAAGTACAACACCTGGCGGAGCAGCCTGCATGTCTCTGAAGGACAAGGCATGTGGAAGTGTAAAACGCAGGATGCCAGGGGCAGGGATCCCACAGGGTGGCCATGCTGGGTGTGGGAAGTCCACGCATTAGGCAGAGATGGTCACAGAAAGTGAAAACAAATAGTGAAGACGGCAAATGGAAAACGTATCCTGAGAAGTAGAATCAGGGTGTCCTGGGAAAGCTGGCACCATCCATGACCGGCTACAACAGGCTGGCAAGCCTCCTCCCCCTGCACGCCATCCTCCTTAGGGGTTGGGGGGTCCACTCCCATTGTGTCGGCCACCTTCCACTTCAACCTCAATGCATTCCTGGTCTGTGAGCCAGCTGGTCCTTTCTTTCCCTTCTTGCCCACGCTGACTTGAGGTCCCGTCTATTAGAGCCCGCCGGACTCTCCCATCACCGTCTGGGGCCACTCCTGACAGCTGAACACAGCTTTGTGTGTCACCAGTCCCGCCCACAGCATTGTTTTCTGTTATTCCTGCTTCCTGGAATGGAAATGGCTTCTCGGGTTCTGGTCTCCTGAGGGAGACGGAGGCTACAAGAGCTCAGCAGATACTGCATCCACTGATCAGAAGGAAGGGCATGAAGAGCAGAGAGCAGCGAAGGGCATGAAGAGCAGAGAGCAGCAGGGACCCAAACTCAAGTCCCAGGGAGGCTCATAAAAATGAAATGTCAATGGTTTATAGTCAGGTTTAATAATCTTCTCTAATTATCTCCTTCCGAGAAATTTACCCTTAGAAGTTATGCAAAACATATTTTAGGGCAAGGATTCCTGACTAGGAATGATTTGTGTCCCCAAGGGGACATTTGGCAATAACTGGACACAGTTTTGGTTGTCCCTAGTGGGGGAGGGGGTGCTACTAACATCTGATGGGGGAGGCCTGGGAGTCCAGTACAACACAACGTATAGGACAGAATCCAACAAAAAGAAAAAAAATGATAAATGCTTCATAATATAAAATAGCCCATTATTCGTGTATAAACACTATTCTTTTTAATAGACACAAACAAAGTAACACTGAATGTTAAAAACTCAAAATTACTTATATCATGGGGGTGGGTAACCACTGCAAAGTAGACATTTGGTGTCTATTACACCTGATGTTATATTTGAGATTGTTAGTTCAAAAAACTCTAATGCCAAATAAACTCCAGTTCAGCAGAAGGGACGGGGCAGTTCTGATTGATTCCCAACCAGAAACCACTCCTAATTAAACTGGGGCCCTATTTTATATTCCAGCACCCCACAGAATGGCAAGTTCATAGTTAAATATGTTTCTAATAAACTTCAACACTAACCTTTTTAAAAACAATTAAAAAGAAAAAATTCTGTGCAAAACAAAAGTCCGTGGATGTCCCCTGATTCAGCTAAGACCAGGCCTCTGTCTTAGCGATCCCCTCAAACTACGTAAAGAATTCCCATCAGGAAACATTCTCCTTTATTGTCTGGGGGGATGAAGGAAGGTAAGTGTTCATTAAGATTTATGACTCAGACTCCCCCACAGTGATAAAAGAGGTAGCCAAGAAAAGCCCCTCAGAATTTACTGCAAACATTCTTACCTACCGCAAAGAATCTTATCAAAGGAATGTTTTCAAGTTAAGCAAAGTTATTTCACAACTTCCAAAGTTGCTTAAGGAAGGATCAAGTCCCACTGTGCTTTTCCTTCTCTGTCCCTCTCCCTTCCTTCTTCAGCCGGGCCAGCCACACACCCAGCCGGGCAGTCCCAGGGGGCCGGTACTGTACCTCATTGCAAAGTCCTCAGGCGATGCGTTAACAATTACAGAGTGCCTTCTCGGTGAAAGTGGGTGGGTGTAGGCGTGGATGGTGGAGTGGGCCTATGCGTGCTGAGAGAGCGGGTGCGGCCCACACACTCTGACCTCTGAACCAACTCAGGGTCCCCTCTTGTGGGATCCCACAGCTCCCGAAGTGGGTAGTCTCCAAACTGCTCCTATTAGGAATCCACTCCTGGAATAACAGAAGTGGGACGACCCTGTCCCAGGTGGAGACTCCAGCTATGAATAACCCAAGAATAAAAGGATCTTTCCAAATGCTTCATCCTAGCTGCGCCCACTGCTCAGGAAGCAGTTGCAGCCGCGCCTTCGCTTCCCACTAAGTGCGGGGCGGCGCTCTCCCACACGCTTCCGCAGAGGCTCCAGAGGCAGCGCCTGCCCCACAGCGGCTCGCCGCGCAGTCGTGCTGGCCTAGGAGCCTCGGGTCGCTCCCAGGTGGGCGCGCACAGGTGTGCAGACTCCGGAGGCGCACAAGCGGGGACTGACCCCGGATGTGCAGAGATAGGTGCGCACAGAGAGATGCGGACTCGGGGACGCACACACAGGCGTGCAGGCGCGGGGACCGCTCCCAGGGCTGTAGCGTTGCGTGAGCAGAGTCGGGGCGCACACACAGCCGCGCACCTCATCCCTGCGGCGCAGCGAACGACAGGCTGGGAACCTCCACACCCGGGTTGGCGTCGCGCCTCACTAACTCACCTCCTCCAAAAATTTGGTCAAATCGTACACTTTGTGATGCAGGATCAGCCAGGTGCTCTTGCTATGGTTATGCTTCTGTATCTCTTCCAGGGTGTAGTACTTGACGGTCTTGTCCAACTGCTCGGCCATTTCGGAACGCGGCGAGCCTCAGGCCCTGCAGACACCAGCCGAGCCAGAAGGAGCACAGCGCGCGTCTCAACCAGCCAGGCCCGGGACATTCCCCGCGGCTCGGCCCCGCGCCGGGGGCAGGGCAGCCGACGCCACTGAGGGGACGGCCAGCGACGGCCTCTCATGATTGGCCGGAGTCCGTGTCACTCAAGTGGCCCGCCCTTGACCTACGCGCTCCACCAGCCCTGGGCGCCCCCCAGCAGAGCAGCTGTTGATTGGTTACAGAAGTTGCCCTCCAACGATCACGGCTGTTGGAATGCGTGGGGGGCGGGGAGAGGCGGGGCTTCCCTTGCGCCTGCGCAGAAGGCGGGTTGGTGGGGTGTGACCTGGGTGACAGGGTGACAGGGTGGGCAAGGCGGCGTGGCTGTCAAAGGAGGGTTCACAGGGGCCAGCGCAGAGTCCACTGTCCCGGGCAGCGACCGCACATCAAAAACGTCGTGGTTTTCCAATCAAGGCAGATCAGCCAGACCTGGAGGTTAATTTGTAACAAAGTCTTTCCTCTGTGAGTCTCAGGGATAAACTATTAGCGTGACGAGAGACATGAACGAGCCTCGTGGACGTTAAAACATGCAGTGCCGTCCCTTAGCCTCCGTGAAACAAGTGTACTGCCCAGAACAAACTGTAATTCTAATTTTGCTTGACTACCTCTTCCACCCCCCAGGACTGCCCAGTTCTCACAGGAGAAAAACAAACCCGGGAAAATTATTTGTTTATAAAAAGCGAAATGTTCTAATTATTTCTGTAACTGATGTACTCCGCTGTTACCCATTGGCTAGGCGAGTTCTTGTATTAGTGTCTTTCTTGGCTTGGCTCAACAGTATATTGTTAAGGTGAATCCTAAATGATTGACAGCACTTTGAGTCAACTCTGGAAGAGTACCTCCCCCGTGGGCACTCACGTGAAGGTTTACAAACACTCGAAGAGAAAACAAAACAGAAAAGTTGCAGCATATTAAAAAGTCATCTGATATTTATTAAGGCCCTTTTAGCAACGGTAGGTAATTCCACAAAGAGCTACACCACAGGCTGCACACCTAGGTCATCCTCCCAGGGACTGAGCACAGTTCTGTCACCATCGGTGCTTGTGAATGTCAGTTCCCCCATCCCCACCCCCACCCCTTCCCGCCTCTATATGAATGCATTCCTTTTGAGAAGAAAGCATTCCAAATATTCTTTAGCCTTTCACATGATGGAACACATTGATTTTCAAATACTAAACCAGCCTTGCACCTCCGAAATAAACCCCGCTCATATATCTTTAATACATTTTGATATATAAATGAAGTATATGTTGAGTTCTTGCATCTATAGTTATGAAATATTCATGTGTAATTTCTGTTTATACATTGTATTTGTCTGGTTTGGGTATCAGAGTAATACTGCTTCGTAGAATGAGTTGCTATTCCCGTCTATTTTTTCTAGAAGAGATTATGTACAATTGGTGTTACTCTTTAAGTTTCAAGAATTTTCCAGTGAAATCAGATGGGCCAGCAGATTTCTTTTTCAGGAAGTTTTAAATTATGAATTTAACTTTCATAACATTTATAGGTCTATTCAAATTATCTGTTTCATACTGGGGAGTTGTAGTAGTCTGTACTTTTCGAGGGTTTGGTCCATTTCATCTAAATTATCAAATCTATGTTTATATAATTGTTCATAATAGTCCTTTACTATCCTTTTGATATCTGCAGGGTCTGTAGCACTATTCTCTGTTTAATTCCTGAAACTAGTAATTTGTGACTTCCCTCATTTTTTGTTGTCAGCCTTGCTAGAGGTTTGTCAGTTTTATTGACCTTTTGAAAGAGCCAGTTTTTTTCATTGATTTTCTCTATTGTTTTTGTTTTGTTTTGTTTTTTCAATGCCATTGATTTCTGCTCTTTATTAGTTCTCTCTTTCTGCTTGTTTTGGGTTTATTTTTCACTTCTTTTTTTGTAGTTTCTTGAGATAGGAGTTTATTGATTTGAGACTTTTCCTCTTTTCAAATGTATATAACTAGTGTTATAATTTTCCTATACATTTTAAAAATAGTAAACCAAATTATATTATTTCCCTAATAGTTGTCAGGACTGCTGTATTCCCCCATGACCTCTAGTAGAGCAATGAGTCTCCTGAGTGAATGGCTACCTATATAATCCAATGTCAAGACTGTTTCAGAGTTCAGTCCCAGTTCCAAATAACTCTAGAAGTGGTTAAAAACAAAACTTGGGTGCCACTGACCTGAATCCCATCACATGTGACAACAGATACATGACTACAAGATAGTCTGTTAACTGTTCTAAGCCAGTCTTATTAAACGCTTGGCACAGGGGCTGGCAAATGAAAAACGATATACAGATTTTAGCTAGTGCTATTACTATTATGATTCAACAAGATTTCCTTATTCTTAAACACAGGTATGAGGAAACATCCTATCTGGCAAGTGCTCCAAAGTGATATAAATCTAGGCAAATTTAGAAACAAACCAACGTGAATTAAATACTTACAAACTCCTCCTGACTTACCCTCCAGCAAAGAAATTTTTGTCAACATTTAGAAAACCAACTGTATTTCTAAAGTTCCTCAGGTAAAAATATACCATAAAAAGCACATAGTCTTTTCTTCCATTGCAAGACAAAAATAAGCAAACATTAGATTTTTAAATTTCTAATTACTTCTGCCACTTGTGCAGAAGACTTACTTGAGCAGCTCTTTCCTGCCCATTGGTAGTTACATTTGTCATTCTATAGTTATAACCACAGAGAGCTGGTTCCTTCAACAAATAGGCACTTCTACAAAGATAGACTCCAAATACCTACACAGGTAATTTGCATTATATCCATGTCTTTTAAATATCATGTTACCATAGGTTATCTTTTCCCTTCCAAAAATATCTATGTCTCTATTATATATAGGCTCATTAGTTGATTTCTAAACAATTCCCCATCTCTTAGCAATAATTTCCAAACTTTTCTAAATTCTGAAAATTTTTATGTATTTTAAAATAAGTCACATGTGACTTAAAGTTGCTTTTATCCATGTATATTTATAACATACCACAATGTCAGTTGAGAATCTCTGATCAATTGTATTGCAAAGACAGAAATTAGAACCAAAGAGCAATGAATATATTATCTGATCACTAAGCTAATACAAATGTCTTAAATTCATTGCTGAAGCAGGGCAATTTTCCTCAGTTAACTTCAGACAATAAGTTAATCTTATTATAGGACATCTTTTGAATACATTATTATGCACATTTTCCTGGTACGTCCTTCTGTAAGTAGCAGTAGGCAAATAAGGAGAGTAAATGTTTAATTGTAGGACGTGGTTGATATCAAATTTGCTTTTTTAATCTCTTTTTGTCTTCAGCACAATAGAACAAGAGTGAAAGGGTGTAGATAAGGAAAATTCCAGATATACTATTTAACTTTGTAAAGGGTTCAGGGTTCCAGACAGTTCTATGACATATAGTTGATGGTGTTATCATTAGGTCACCCGAGTCAGAAGCTTGGAAATCATCCAGGTCACCCTCAAAATTGAATCCATCGCCCAGGCTTATGGCTATTTCTCCCGAAACATCTCTCTAATTGGTGCTCACCTCTTCATCCCTACTACCACTGCCCCAGATTGGCTTTTCACGAGTACCTGCCTACCTGCTTACAATAACTTCCTAACAAGTTCTTCTTGTCTCTAGTCTTCAACTCCTCCAACCCATCTTCCATAGAGGAATGGATCCAAAACTAACATCTGATCGCAATGGATCCAAAACTAACATCTGATCACATCATTACTTGCCTAAGACCTTCCAATGTCTTCCAATAATTAAAGCCCAAAGTCCTCACTAGAGCATCCAAGATCGTTCAAAATGTGCCCCTCCTTCTAGCTTCACCCTTTGTCATTCCCCCTCAAACCTTACAGTCTAGCCACAGTGAGCTATTTTTAGATCTCCGGACACACAAGTATCCTTTCCTCGCTTCCATACCCTTGGCTCAAGGGCTCTCCTTGGTCGGAGTACTCTCCTCACCTCCTTTCTCCCACTTCCTTTATTCTGGCCAAGGGTTGAGGACCCTTTTCGACTCAGCTTAGGAGTCAACTCTGGAGGAGGATGTGCTCCCCATGTACCGTCCCGCTCACACTAGTGCCCTCTCAGTAGTCCTTGCTCCTCTGACCATCTCTACCTCGCACTTACTACGTCATTGGTCCACGTGTTTGTCTTTCTCACAGGATCAAAAGTTCCTTAAGGGCTGGGACAGTTAGTCACCGTGTCTGGCACTCAGCGCATGCTCATTAAGTGTTTTTACTGAGTAAGAGAATAAATGTGATATAGAAGATGACGTGGAAAAATCATAATTATGCTGTCACCATACTGAGCAATGCGGACTAATTTATCTGTCCCTAGCAAGAGCACTAGCCAAGTTTTTTAACTTTTCCCAGGACATCTATTCAAGGCAAAACTTTTTTTTCTTTCCCAGTCCAGGAAACAGGGAAAGAGCGAATAAATACAGCAGTATGAAAAATAGTTTAAAATGAACAAGTGTGTACATCTAGGACCAGTCCAAGGTGCTCGATGCACCCACATAAAGAGTACAAGTGGATAAACAGCCCTTCCTTTGTTTTCTTACAGCAGGACCAGAATATTCAAATGAACTTTGCTAAAGGAGAGTAAAAAAGAATTTTCCACCTAGTACAATTATTCTAGAGCCTGACATACTTTATTCACCTCTGATAAAAGCAGTGATGCCAATTCAGCAAGTCTGTATGATTCTGAAGTCTCCTTAAGTGATCGTGAGGGGCACATCTAGGGAGGGACCTGTCCTTCTCAGTGCGAGTCTCCCTGTGTGTGTTTGAGGACAGGTGATAACACTGTACCCACGAATAACAATCTTAGACACGGACGCTCTTCAACATCCAGGCCACGGTGCATGCTGAGCCCGGCTGCAGCCGCGACCCAGCTCGTCCTCCTAGTTCCAGTGTCCTGTCTAAGGATCTGACTCTTCCCCAGGTAATCTTCCTCGGAAATCACCTTCGTTTCCTTATGGCAGTTGCCTAACCACAGAAAACGGCCTCACGTGTGCATGTCCCTACCATGTAAATGACTTAACGTAATTCAACAATCTTGACCTTCATGAAAGAGCTACACGCAGTCCCACCTCTCCGGCATCAGGCTGCTACTTCTCTTTCCGGCTCCCCGTAGCCAAGTGATCACACTCCCGCCTCCGGCCTTTGTACGCGCTATTCCCTCTCGCGCAACGGGCCTCCGCACGGTCGTCCCCTCCCGTCCTTCATGTCCTCCTCACCGGTCACCTCCTACCTAAGGCCTCCTGACCTCTGTAACGGCCTCTCCCAACACGCCCCGTCTCCAAGGCGCCTGTCGCCTCTACCGCACTAATATTTTGTTCACGTATCTTATTATTTGTCTCCCAACCCCCAAGTAAAACGTAAGCGCCATCAGGGCAGGGAATGTTTGCTTAATGCTCCGTGACTAAGCCCTAGAAAAGCTCCCGGCACACAGCAGGCACCTAAGAAATACCTGCCCAACAAAGGGCAGGTGCCGGTACCGCGCTCGGTCAGGCTTCCCCTCCATGCCACGCTCGCTGCAGGACGTTCCAGTCATGGACAGTTCGGCCACCGCAGGACTTTCCGGCGGACACAATGCGGGGACTTGCGCACCGGGCTTTGGTGCCTGTGGCTCCCCGGCGGCCACACGGCGTGGATGCAGCTTTCCTCTCCCACGAGGACCACAAGACCCTCGGGGCCGGACCCCACTGCTGCCAAGCCCAGCTCTTCTCTCAGGGGACTGCGGGGACCACCCGCCCGCCGTCAGCTTCACCAGTGATGGCTACGAAAACGGTGGCACCTGGGGGATGCTGGGAGCGCTCGGGGATGCTGGGATTGCAGGGCATGCCGGGAGCACGTGGTGTGCGGTGCGTGCTGGGAGTGGCGCCAGCGGTGGTGAGGAGGTCGCTGAGGGCCAGCGGACCAGCGGGCGAAGGTCCCACAGCGGTGAGGCCGGACCAGAGGCGGCAGCTTGAGGGAGCCGGTGAGGGAGCGAGGTCGGCCACTGCGGGTCCTGCCATCACCGGCAGCTTCCTCACGGGAGGGAGAAGGCCCTGCCAGGGCCCGCCTCAGGAGGCGACGTCTTGGAACGCATTGCTTTTCCGGTTAAAAAAAATTTTTTTTACAGGTTCTTTTTACCACTGTTAGGAGGCAATGCCAAGTAGGAAAGGGGCTGGCAGGACCCCCGCGCCAGCGGCCTGAGAAGGTCACTGGTCTGTGTGAGGGACGTGCTGGGGGAGCAGGAACAGGACGTGAATGCGCATGTGCTCGTGGGAGGAAATATTCCTGGAGACCCTCAGCGTCCAATCTTTAGAGCATCTTATTTTATCAGAAATTTATAGAATCACTCTTTAAAAAGTGTTTAAACTAAAAAAAGACCTTGGGGATGTTTCCACCCAATTCCATTGCTGTAGGTGAGAAAATAAGGCTCAGAGAGAAGGAAAGACTGGCCTGTTGGCCACAGAGGCCATCTGTGGAGCCCACGTGACATCTGACCTCTGGGCGTCCACGTGGTTCCCACCAAGGTCCCTTGCAGAGGTAGAAACACAGGCAGCTCCAGATGGGCCAGAAGTTGCTTAGACTGCAGTGGCTTCAGGGCGGGGTTCTCTTTGGTTCCTTGAGTCCTGGAATGTGTAATTCGGTAGGTACCTGTTCCTTTTGGTAACACCACCTGGACAGACGTGTGATGGAGCCATTCTCGGACAATGCGTTAATAATTCATCCATATATATTAACTAGACTTTGGCCCAGGTATTGAGCCTTACAATGCCGTTCTTATACAATGTAGGAAAATAACACTTTTAATCTGCAGTTTTTTTCCTAAGTAAATCTTTTTTTTTTTTTTTCAATTGGGGAATATTGGGGAACAGTGTGCTTCTCCAGGGCCTATCCGCTCCAAGTCATTGTCCTTCGATCCAGTTGTGGAGGGCGCAGCTTAGCTCCAAGTCCAGTCACAGTTTTCAATCTTTAGTTGCAGGGGGCGCAGATCACCATCCCATACGGGCAACCTTGTTGTTGCGAGCTCGCACTCTAACCGACTGAGCCATCCGGCCACCCCTCCGGAAGCTCAGTGGCAGCTCGATGTCTTCAGTCTAGTTGTGGAGGGCACAGCTCACTGGCTCGTATGGGAATTGAACCGGCAACCCTGTTGTTCAGAGCGCACACTCTAAGCAACTGAGCCGTGTGGCTGCCCCTAATCTGCAAATTTTGCTAATCATGAACCTAAAAAAAATCTTAAAGGTAATTCTAAATAATAAAAGTAAATAAGTTGCCTGTTCCTGAACAGATCAATGTTGTTTACATATTATACAATTTTCTGATCAGTCTTTCAAGATTGACAAAAGAAGGCAAGGCCCACCTACAGGAGTTTTTGGTAACTCTGTTACTAGATAGTTAAAGGAAAAAATGAGATAGAAAGTAATTTTAGTGGGAAATGTGTTTTAGAAATGTAAGTAACATGACAAAGTTTCACCCACATCTTTGACCTATTTTCTTTAAAATACACAATTTTATCTCTGGATCCAACCCATAATCAATTCTGTGCTCTATAATTTACCTAATTCATTATTGATGCCCTTTTCTAAAATGCTTTCAGAGGAAGTGAATTTTAGGTAAAATTCACAGTAGGTTGGTTGAATTTGCCTTGGAAACATTCCTGATTTTTCGTTTGTTTGTTTTTGGGTGTTTTTTGTTTGTTTGTTTGTTTTAACTCTTCACAACAGTAAGCATTTACATAGGAGACAGGGCAGAAAAGCAGAGAGAAGGAAAGAATATTTTTGTTTTTGATGGTACGTATCAGAAGTCATCTTGATTAGGTCATTAATACCTTATGTGAATTAGTTTGTGTTAACCATTGTTAGAGTACTTACACTTTTAAAAGAACCAGGTAATCTCTAATGATGAAAATTTCAAACCCGGTGCTTCTTGAGTGAGGAGGATGTGTTGGGCGAAAAGGGCATTGCTAGCAATCCTTACCTGGCACCATAAAGGCGTCTGGTTACTGACATCAGATTTAAGGCTAGGCGCACTCCAGATTGCTGAGCTGATGTGTGATTACATTACTTCTTAGAGAGAGAAAACACGTTGATTCCAAAAAGTTTGAAGGGCTGGAACCTGTTTTCTTCTCCTGATGTATTTGTGCACATTAGAGAAGTTGAGCTTAAATTGGTTAGTAAAATGATATAGGTTTCAAGTGTACATTTCTATAAAACATCATTTATATATTGTGTGTTCACCACCCAGGCAGTTCTCCTTCCATCACCATATTACTTTGTGAAAACCTACTGATTGAAACCCTACTGATAAGATAGTTTACTGTCTTTTTATTGCTGTGTGTTTGTTTGTTTGTTTTTAAAGGCCTGATTGCTGAGACATTCATTCAATCAACAGGAAAATATGAATGATCCTAGGCAGCCGTCACTCTTCTTCATCACACTTCCAGATTTACACAGACTCTGTGCTGTCAGGATAATATTGAGTAATGGGGTGGCAGATACTGAAATTAGGAGTACACAAATTAAGATGTGCAGGTAAAGAGTATATTTTATAACTAACACATTCTGAACTTTTTGAGACCTATAGGAGCTGTTTTAGAGGTATCTCCTTTAAAGCATAATACTCATTGACTTAATCTGTGTATATAATTTTAAAATAAATTCAGTTTTGTTCTGACTAGGTATATAGGACTACATTTAGGGAAGACTTGAAATACTTGAGATAGAATATCTCACTGTTTAGTTTTTATGTATTTATGACTTCTTGTGTGATCTTTTTAATTTAAAACTTTTATAGACGTTGATGAAATAAATCAGGCTCCCCAAAACTTAGAAATCATACTTAATAATAAATATTTACTGAATACCTTTAACAAGTACCGTAAACATTTTAGATTAATATAATTTCTTAATTTTCAGGTCAATATAGGAGTGTTTCTGAAGAGTAATTCTCCAGCAACTATCTTTAAATGTCTAACCCAAGATAGGCTTTGAAAAACAGCTTAGTTGAAGCCTCAAGTATAACTCCATGACTACTAAGGACTCACCGTGTATTAGTCCCTTAAATTGTTTGAGGCACTCAAAAAAAAGACTCTCAGAATACATGGCAAGAGTATATCTGTAACTGATTTTCTTAGAGAGGAACAAACACTTAGAAGATTGCTAGGGGTCAGAAATAAGAAAGACACTCTTTGGAGTGTCTTCATTTGGCTCTTATTCACAAAACTTTTCTTCTCCCCATTGTATATTTTCCCACTCATGTGTATCCAGGAGCCTGTACCCTTCCTGCTAGGGTATAATTTGATAGCTGTTGAGCATTTACCGGTGACCCTTTTAGAAAACAAATAGGTAGAAAATTGTGTGTGAGATTTTCTGCTGTTTGCCCTCAAATTGAATGGGGCCATGCCCACAGAGTAGGGTGTTTTGACTCATCATCCCAATGGCTGACAGAGAGGCTGGGACAGAGAAAGCAGAGAGCTGGCTGTGTCAAAGGCCAGTCTTGCAAAAGTAAGTACCTGTTGTACCTGGGTTCTAGAATACGGCCACCAGAAACAGATTATCTCACTTGACTGCTTTCTGAGGTAACCCCCCCGCGCCCCCCCCACACACACTCTCATGTTGTGTTTTGTGTTTTTTTTTAATTTCCTCGATGATTAGCAATTCTGGAATTTTTCATATTTCCTACTCTATTTTGTGTTTTTTCCACCTTTTCCTTGACTTATAAAGCAAAATTATTGATAGTAATTTGAATTGTGATGATTTTTGTTGAAAGCTCATTTGGCTGTTGAATACTAAAGTAAAACCCATCAAAAAATTGGAAAAAAAATTATTTTTGAAAGAAACGAATCTAGTCAATAGTTCTAACGTGAAGTAGTTGATAACTTCACCCATAGTTGAATCCTTAGACTGTTGCATCCAGTGCCCCCAACCACCACTTAAAAAAAAAACAAGGAAAATGGAAGAAACAGGAGTTAAAAGCTTGACTTTTCAGTGTTAAGACTTCTTCAAGTCTATACGGAAGGCAGAAATGAAGTTTTAAAAGAGGAATTTAGGTTCACAGATGAGAGGAACTTTCTAATTAAAACTTTATAATTCTCTTCATTCAAATCTTGGCTTAGTGCGTACAGTGGTCAAAGTACCATGCTAAGTATGGGGACAGAGACAGAAATCTGTAATACAATCTTTGCCTAGAAGAAACTTAAACTTTTGATTGGAACCAAGCGATTTTTAAATGTTCCAATAAAGTAAAAACAGTGGGCAAATCCACTTTAAAATTCATATATTTCATCTCCACAGGCAATTGCTGCTTTTGCACCAAGATATTCTTACATCACCTGTACCTGGAACAATTAACCAAATTTGGGTGGTGATGGCGGTTAGTATTTTAACATTTTATAAAGTATTATTACTAATTATTTGGGGGTAACATTAACAGAGTAATTCAGGTATTAATTATAGCTCGAATTGAAGATGGTTATGAAGACAAATTGCACTGTGTTGTATGTTGATTGTAGTTTGATTGAACCATTAACAGACTTTAACATTGACAGACCTGATGTTTAAAATCCATTTTTGTGGTTCTAATTTCATACTTAGTTTTCTCTGTCATAAATGTTAAAGACTACTAATGAATAAAATATGTTAGTGCATGACTTTTTAAGATAGCACAGGCTTAATTCTTTTCTCATATTTTATTTTTTAGAATTACACTTAATATAAAGGAAGTAGTTTCTCGTTCCGACAAATTTCCAATTGTTTTTAAAGAACTTAGATCAACCTTCTTTTTAATTTGGAAATTTTATTTAAAAAAATTTTTTTTACAGTTAGTACATTTAGAAAAAGAAACATATTTCCCAGTGCTGTATATAACTGGGAATGATAACGGAAAGCCAAAAATCTTCATAAAAATCATACTATCATGAGATTTTTATCAAAAATATTTCTGAAAATCCCCTTACTCTGAGATTTTAATTCCCCAGAATCCAGTGAAATCAACATTTATTAACAGTGCTGATAAGTCATACAAAATCTTCAGGTCTTTTTCTTCTATGTTATATGGATATATCCAACTTTTTCTTCTCATCCTTTGTATAGTTTTTAAGAAAGAAAAGCTGTTGGTGAACAAGTAGACACTAATATTTCTTACCTGTGTTCTTTTCTATCTGAAAAAGTTTATGGAACAAGGAGGATATTGTTTTAGAGTTCTCGTAAATTCAAATATCCTAATGTTAGCAAGAACAATAAGAGGAGAATAGCTATCTAAAAATATGTTTTGCTTTCTTACAAATATATTACGTGCTGGAAAAAAAAATATTACAAAAATATTTGAAGTATAAAGTGGGATTATTATACATACTGTTTTGAAACGGGCCGTTCATTTATCTCCCCTTCAACAGCCTCTCTTGGATATTGTTCTGTGTCAATATATATATCTTCCTTAATTTTAAGGCTGTGAAATATTTCATTGAATGGATATAAAATAATTTAATTAGCACTTTCTAATGCACATCTGAGTTTCTAGTTTTGTGCTGTTACAAACAAACAATGCTTTAGAAAGTGTCACTGAAATTATATCATTTTCATTTCTCTGGTAGTTTCTATAGGTCAAAAGCTCAGAAGTGGGATTGCAGCACATTTTAGCTATAATCTAGATATTGTGAAATTGCTCTCCGTAAAGCTGTATTAGATTACATTTTAACAAATGGTGTATGAAAAAAAGTTTACAAAAGAACTTACATTTCCACATTTTCACAAATCCTGGATATCGCAACCTTTACATACCTGCCACTCTGTTAGGTTAAGAACAGCATCTTCTTTTAATTTTTGTTTCTTTCCCTGTGGGTTGGAGCACGTTGGCCGTTTAAGCTTTCTCTTGCTCCTCCACTTATGTTCATTTTCCTTCTTCATGTCTAAGAACTTACTGCATATTAAGGTAGGTAGTAAATATTTATTGTGTGCAAGTTATCGGCCTCTTCGTTCATGTGGTTTCTGGGTCCATGTCACCCCCGAAAGCCTGTGCTCACTTTTAGAACATACCCACAGCTTCTGTTTCAGGGAGAGAGTGATCATCACTTGCTTCTCCGAGGCACAGAAGCTGTTAGGATGATGGCCTGATTCTGTGCCCTCTGCTGTATAATGTTTCAAGTCTATTATGTATTGCTTTGCTTAATAGTATATTCATGGTGAGTCATTTTTATAAATGTGGATTTTTGTTATAGATACCATTTTATAAAGCTGGAAAACTTAATGCATATGTTGAAAACTACGGAGCTAAGGTAAGTTTTTTAAAGGATAATTCCAGATGCTGTTTATATTGATTTAGTGTTCAACTTCTTTTGTCAGCAAACAAAAATTGGAGTATCTTTCTCATAAGTTATTGCTGTGCATGTGAAAGAATCCCAAACAATTATTTTGTGTACATTTAGTAGAGACGGGGAAGAGGCTTAATTTTGGGGGGTACTTTCTTGCAGGCATTTTATGTGGCATAATGTTATTTACCATATATATATCTTCCAAGAAGTGAATATTCCCATTTTTTCAGATGAAGAAAATGAAACCCGGAGAGAGAAAAATATTGTCCATAACCGTATAGCTAAGTGTAGGAACAAAACAGTATAGATTGTATTCTGCATGGTGATGAGTTTCTGGATCTTAGCAAGGAAGCTATGAGTACATGGGTTGAGCACCTCTTGTGTGTCAGTTACTCAGGCCATGAAGACTTGGCTGGAGCTCAGTTCGTGTCTGCATGTTTCTCTGGGGCCCTGTATCCGCGGTTATTCTAGCTGCCTGTCCAGGCATCACTGCCGGCCTCATTTCCTAGGTCTAGTGGGGTTTGGGAGAATGCAGTCTCTGATCATCTCCAGGATAAGATGCTTTCTGTAGGTTTTAGGAGGATGACAACGTCTCAGCAATACCCAGAGGTGCTTTTGCAGTTCCCTGAGAAATCTCTGAATAACCCAAAAGCTGGTTTCAGCCATCCGTCACAATCTGTGGGAAAGCAGTATTCTTTAGGAACAGTGTGAAAGGATTTTAGTTAAATCTTTTTGCTGAGACAAGTCTGAACTATGAGAACCAAATTTACAGTATATCATTCACCTAATAGAACTAGAAGCTAGGTCTTCCAGAAATCCCTACAAAATTCTGTCCTTTATTGTGGAAAGTATTTCATGGTTTAGTGTTTTGCTGTTTTCTGGCCTGCTCTTGGAGAATTTAATCTTACTAATATATTGACTTAAAGGTCAAAATTTTATTGTTTTTTGACAAATATGTTACAAAGAAATAGATACAATATGATTTTAGAGATGAATTCTAAAGAGCAAAGCTGTTATCTTTTGAGCATCAGAATAGATAGCATTTCAATATTGAGTTAATAAAAGAATATTTATACTGAGTACCATCATTTTATAAATCTATATCTATCTATAGATAGATATAGATATATAAAGATTATAAGAAAAATGAAAAATTAAGAAACTTATCTCCCATAGTCTTTACACACTAATAAAAACATGCTTTGTGGTGTATTTTCTTCGAGTCTTTTAACTCATACATTTGACTTTATCACTGCAAGTTGTCCAATGTCCAAAATATTTAAAATATTTTGTTTATAGTCTTATTCTTTCCCCATTTATCCCAGTTCCTTATTGTTACTAAGTAAAGTTGCTTTGTTCCTTTCACCAGTCTTCCAGAGTCAAAATACCTTGTTGTTCATGAGCTTTCTTTCAGCCTGACTTCCTACCCTCATTGGGCCTTCATGGTTGTGTTCAATTTTTCTTTTTATGGATACTTTCTACGTACTAGTAACTGTAGGCAGCAGATATTTATTGAACATCTATAATATGCCGAGCGCTCTACTTGTTTCTGGAGTTAAAACTGTGAACCAGATAAGCTCCTTGGCCTCAGGAATTTTATGGTAGGAAAATATTTCCTCCTTTTCAAGTTTTTGGAGTTTGTGTAGAATTTTTATTACTACTTCTGTAAATATTTGTTAAAATTCTCCAATGAAGTTATCTAGGCCTGGAGTTTTCCTTCAGGGAAGGCTTTTATCTACAATTTCAATTTCTTTAATACATAATAGAGCTATTCAATTTACCTATTTTAAAGAATATGTCCATTTCATCTAAGTTGTCAGATTTATTGGCATAAAGTTACTTGTAACATTCCCTTATTTTCCTTTGCTGTAGAATGTATAGTGATGTCACTAGTGTCATTTGCAATATTGGTAATGTGTGTCTTTTTTTTTCCTCTCCATGATCAGTCTTGCTAGAGGCTTAATAATCTTATTGATCTCAAAGAATGAAGCTTTTTGTTCCATTGGTTTTTTTTCTGTTGTTTTACTGTTTTGTATTTCATTGATTTTCATTTTAGTGTTTATTATTTCTTTTCTTATGCTTATTTTGAGTTTAGTTTGTTTTTCTTTTCCTAGTTTCTTAAGGTAGAAGCTGAGGTCATTGATTTGAGAACTTTCTTCTTTTCAATATAGAAACATTTAGTGCTGTAATTTCCTCCTAAGCATATGTTTTGTTTTGATTTTCCTCAGTTCAAAATTAATTCAACTTTTTAATTCCCTTTTGATTTTTTCTGTGATCTAGAGGTTGGTTAGAAGTATGTTATGTAGTTTCCCCATACTTGGGGCTTTTCCAGGGATCTTTTTGTTACTGCCTTCTAATTTAATTATGGCTAGCTAACATGTTTTGTATAACTTGAATCTTTTAAAATTTATTGAGGCTTGTTTTATGGCCCAGAATGGCATATCTTCGTAATGTTTCTTGTCCACTTGAGAGGAATGTGTATTCTGCTGTTGTGTCAAGTAATCTATAAATGTTAATTACGTCATGTTGCTTGATTGTGTTGTTAAGCTACTATGTTCTCACTTATTTTCTGTCTACCTGTTGTATCAGTTATTGAGAAAGGATGGTACAGAATTTGCCCCTTACTTTAGCTGAAGTGATCAATTATACCTTCTTTGCCCTGAAAGGCCTCCAGGTCATCAATCAAGGTGTTTATAAATGATAGAATTGCCCCAAACTTCCTGCTTGCATGTCAAGGCTGAATGCAAACTGATAGATCCTGCTGTGTCAGGGTTAATACCTCAGGCCACAGGGAAAGTCAATGCAGAATCAAGGAGAAAGCCATTTGGCTCTCTAAGATAGATCCCGATAGTTAATGGGATTTATTTAGCTGCTTGGGTCTGGGGCCCTGGGGGCATGTTTGAGGTCAACATTGCAGGTTGACTTCATCCTGCTGCTTGGAGTACTGTTGATGGTAGCCCTAATAAAATTCTCTGTGAGACAAATTGAACAGATTTGGCCCTGTCCCCTGCCAGCAGATTAATTACTTGCATCTTGGGAAAATTCACCAGAAGTCAAAATGGTATGACAGTGAGGGTTGAGTAATATTGGGACACAGCTGTCCTTGGCACTCTCACTTTTCTACATGTCTTGCTTGTAGAAGCAATGGCAGCATTTTCTTCTGGAAAGGATGTTTGAAAGGGTGTTTGTACAACAAACAGCCCTGATTCTTTCCCAACCCCAGAATAGTTTCCTCCCAAGTTTATGCTACTCCATACTCAACTGACTACTGAGGAAGGGCTCAGCTCATCTCAGAGTCTGCTCTCTGTGCAGCCCTCTCACCTCCAACACTTTGCCCCCAAAACTCTAGCTGCCTTGTCCTGCCTGGACTCTCAGCTCTGTCTGCTCAACCCAGGGAGCCCACTGGCTCTTCCAGGACTCCTTTCCCATCACTTGGGGATTATTCTTTGTTGCTTGATGTCCGGCGTCTTGTGAACCATTGTTTCATATAACTTGCCCAGTTTTTTAATTGTTTCAAGTGGAACAATAAACCTGCATCCTATTACTTTCATTGGTCAGAAGCAAAAGTCCCAATTTTTAAAAATTCTGCACAAGTAGAATTGCATGTGTGCTGGTTGCATGTGTGCATATAAGTATTTTCATTGTTTTTTGATGTTGAACTAGACAGAACGATAATGACAAATACTACAATATAGTTCTGGTCTGGTTTCCTCGGTGTAGAGCAGAACACAAAGTAAAGTTGAAGGTTCTGGCACAGGAGCTCTAAAAGATGAGGTTTATTGGGCCAGGAGAAACAGGTGGAACTTGGCTGTCACAGCATAACAGTCATGGCTTCAGAGTGAATAGATTTTAACACTTCTTCAACTTTAGAATCGGATAGGATTGGCTGTAGTGATGACTGTGCCTTCCATCGAGAACAGCCCCGTTTGTTGGGTGGTGATCCAAACACAGACATTCTCTGTGAGTTTATAGGGACACACTGATTGCTGTCAATTTGCCCATATTTTGTCCTTTAATATTTTCAGGTGGAGGCCCCACAAAGAGTAATTCCTGTGATTCTTCAAAACTGCCTTTCATATTCACTCACAGCTAGACTTGCTCCAGCCTGGAATAAAACTGGCCATCTCTTGGTGCAAGGTGACTTTACCTCTGTCAGTCATTGTGGCTTTCTGTCCTAGATTACCTCTGTTGTGTGCATCTGTTTTTAATTTCAAGATACATTCTTTTTAGGAAGTAGTTTTTAAAGCATAGCCCCAACCAAGCATCCTCAAGCACGCCCATGACAATAAGTGCCATTTCCTTACTTTGGGATTATATCCAGAGGCCTGCTGGTGTTTCTTTAAAGCATATTTGTTTATTATATAATACTTTATGTTTAGAAAGAAAGAAATTAAGTTATGGAGCATTATAATAAAATGAACACAAATTACCAATATTGTTGGAACCAAAAGGCTAGTCTCAGTTTTGTGTTCAAGTCTGACCATTTTCTAAGTATTTAATACCAGGAAATAAATGTTTGAGGGAATAATTGTACATTTCTGTCCTTTAAATTGGAGAGATACTTTTTAAGTGATTATATTTTTTATCTGAGCTGTCATCAGATACTCCTTTGTATAAAAATGCACTTTAACGCATTTTCCTTAGCTTCAAAAATTTCACATAAAAAGGTTATATTTATCAAGTATGATTTATGAGTTATAATAATATGGCATATCCTATCAATTTTTTAAGGAAGAGAGTTTCTTTCTCAGAGGGGAAAGCAAAGTGCCATTGGTAAGTAAAAATGCATGTCAGTAGATAAAACATTAATATAATCAACAGTTAAAGAATAGTGTTGGATTGTTATCATCTTGATGATGAGGTTATATTGTAACTTAATCAGGTTATTATAATCACAATTTCACCCAGGAAATCACCTCTGGTTCAAAATACACATTCTACCTATATGAGATGAGACAAAATTCACTTCTCTTACTTGTAATAAAAGCTATATTTTTTTATTTCTGCACTGAAAGAAAATTATGACTATGAAGGAGTTTAATTCTTCAAGCATTTATAATGTATAGTCTCCAGAAGCATATCATCAAAAATTCTTTGGTAGTGTTGTAAAAGCTTTATTTTTTATGAGAAAATGATTCTTTTTCTCCTAAAAAAAAAAAAGTCTAAAGAGACACAGATGATCTAAAATACACAGTTTATGATAAGGACTGGTCTAATTCTTTCAATGATGTGAACGCTGTAGTGCAGGTAGACAAGATCCTAAACAATATCCCAGAGACAGCAGAGAGGTGGCAATCCTAACCCAGTTGGACATCACTAATCGTAGCAGCCCTCACCACCATTTGGGCATAGCCTTAAATCCTGGGCTGGCCTCTGTGAGCCACTACTCTTCAGTCTGAGTTGCTTTCCTTGCGCTAGTTTTATGTTGAACTTGGACAGAGGCAGTTATGGTACTGTAACTCTAGATGGATGGGTTCATTACCTAAATTTTGTCTCATCCCAAACACTACCAGGGGACTACAGCTGTCAGAGATTACAGTTAAGGAGAGCAAAATTCCTCACTTCTGTGTTAGAAGTTTTTCTTTTAGTTTTATTGAATGTAATATTCTACAACAAAACTGACAAATTGGAATTGTATAGCTCATTGGATTTTCACACACTAAACATATCTTTATAACCAATTCTTAGATCAAGAAACAACGTTACTAATACCCCAAAAGCACCCTCTGCTTTCTTCCAGGGATTACCCCTTCCCAAGATAACCATTTTCTGACTTGTATAAGGAATTTTAATTATGAGAAAGTGAGGTAGAAGCTTTGGGGCTCTGTGAGATCTGGAGTGTATCCGTCATTATATTTGAGGGCATTTGTTGGCAAAAGACTATTGAAGTCAGAATCATGGCATGGTACTTCTCCCAATTTAAGAAGACAGTCTCCATTTTTTCACACATGATAGATGTCAGACATGTAAAAGTGTATTGTTGTGTTTTCCTCTCAACTGTAGGATGCCTCATTTTTCTGATTGTAACCTGCCCTTTCCCCCAACACATACACACCTACATTCCATGTTGTTTCATGCCCTTGTCTACTTTTAGATGTCTCATCTGCAGACTCAGATATTACATGGTGATGAAATTTTACCATGCGTGAAAAAATACCATTCTTTTCTGGGTTTCTAATTTGAATAAATTATGTTAAAGTTATTTCTTTTGTTACTAAAATATTTAGAGTAATAGGGGGAGTAATAATTCCAGAAAGTTTACAATCAAATATTTTGTTTTCAGTATTAAACATCAATGTAACAGAAACTCAAGTTTGTCTGAGTATAGACGCTCACACGATCAGACTGCCACCACCTGAGGTACCACATATTTTGATTTCTGTGATTAACTTTACTATGTTTACTATATACTTAATAGATTTCTTATTATTACTAACATGCTAGTAGGTTTTAATTTTTAACAAGAAGAGTGATAAGATTTTTTTATTTTCAAAATCCATATTATTAAATTCTTAATACATTCATATTGTTCTGAACATGCTTACCCAAGTAAAACATTCTGTCAATTTAACACACAGCATATTATTCCCTTGCTCAAAAATCTTTTTAGGTGGCATTCAAGACTCTCCACAACCCTCTCTTGCCTCAGCACCCACTTCTTCCCTCTTCTTTCACCTCCAAATATCAAAAGCACAATTTCAGCACATACTAACTGTAATATCCCCCCATTGGCATTCTGGTAGCAATTATTTTGCATCTAATTTTTGCACATAACACCTTTTGGCTTCACAGTAAAGGATAAGTCTTTTATTTGCTAATTTTCATAGCACACAGCATAGAAACTTACACATTAATGGTAACTCAGTAAGTGTTATTTTCCTTCTTGCATACCAGTGGTTCTCAACAGAGCCGGGTGGAGGGGGAAATGAGTGCTTTTGTTCTCCGTGAGACATTTCGTAATGTCTGGAGAAAATTTTAGTTTGCACAAAGGGGGTGGGCTGTGTTGCTACTGGCATTTAATGGTTAGAGGCCAGGGATGCTGCTGAATATCCTCCAGGGCACAGGATACAACCCCACCCCAACAAAGACTTATGCAGCCCAAAGTGTGGATAGTGTCCAGACCGAAAAACCCCAGACATAGGACAGGTGACCCTTCCCTTGAGCAGCACGCCCCTGACTGGCTAGACATCCTGCTCATCCTTTCAGGGCCAACTCAAGTGCTACTCCATTCATTTTGCTCTTTAACTCTTTTATTACATGTTTTGTTGAGGCAATAGACAAGTCAGGGATGAATAAAATCTACTTTCTGGCCCTTGGGAGTTGTGTAAGCCAGTAGGGAAAAGACCTGCATGTAAAGACCTGGAGTGAGTGGCGTGACACGAATATCCTATATCCACGAGGAGCCTTCCCAAGGCCCCAGACCCAGTGTGAGCTCCAGCGCTTTCAAACCTTCACACTATTCCCCACCAGCTCACACACGTCCTTGTATTTTTAGAGGCACACTCCTCATTTTCACATCCCCAGTTTACTTTATAATGAGCTCCTTAAGGACTGATTATTGCACCTCACTGCCCTTTGAATTTTCTACAGATGATACTTCTGTTTTATATACCTGAGTTTTGAACCAATTAGAGATTAACCAAGAAGAGTGAGACATACAGAGATCAGAATACCACCTTTATTAAGAGGATGAGAATGTAATTTATCATCCAAAATGGACACTTTTGAGAGTGAAAGGGACCTTAATCCAACGGGATACTGGTCCAACATGTATGAACTGGGAGATGTTAATAATAAAATCAGATCAATTAAAGTTGAATTTAATAAGAGTTTATTGTACATAAAAGAACAGTTTGTGAACCAAGAGTCTTCACACCACAGTGGACTGAAGCTTAGAGATGTGTTGTTATAGGACCGTTTATATAGCAAAAATGCAGAAGAGATTTAATCTTTATAATGCTTGAGTATAGCAATGGGATTTTCCAAATGACAGGGAATTGGTTAAAAGTGATTATTTTATACCATTTTGGAAAACAATTTAAGTTTTATTTATGATTTCTGGAGGCATTTACAAAAAATAAGTTAAATTTTGCTTGCATTGCAGAATAAGCTAGATTCGGTTTCACTTAACGTGGCCTAACTGGTTTTCTCTGGTTTTGAAACTGGTTTTCTAATTGGTTTTGAAAATGCATAAAGCATTTTCAAGTTTGGTCTCCATTTTATTTATTTCAACAGGTTTATGGTTACACTCTTTATTACTGAAAAAGATAAACAGCTATTGGAGAATGCAGGCTATCTGGACCCTAGAATTAGGTAGATTGACCCACCCACGTATGACAATAACGGAAACCCAGGGGATCCCACGAGATCAAGTGCCATTCCCAACATGACCGAGAGAATGCAGAACACCACTGTTTGCCAGCCTGCCAGCTTCCAATAGGAAGAGTAAGGAGTTGTCCCAATTTTACCAACCAGATAAGTCACCTCATCTGCCCTCGAGAGGAATGAAGGAAGGGGCACAGCGACATCAGGAAAGGAGAGCTTTTTTTTACAGGGGAGCAAACACCAAAATGAGGAACATGCATTTCTCTTTTTCTACTCAACATTATACTCTCTATCCATACTTGTTCAATTCATTTAAATTGATTCCCTAAATTATAATTTGTCATCAGCTCCTTCAAATCTCACTTAACTACATTTTTTTTACTTACATTTTTTATGTGACATTTTTTACGTCCCGACAGCTATAAAAATTAATTCGTGTGTTCCTGTGAGACAGTACAAAATAGTTTTGATTTGAAAGATAAAAAGGAAAGTATGAAATAGTTGATATGCTGTATAGAGAAGAGACAGGCTGAGCTGAACCGCTGTCAAGTGGGTGTGATGATCCAATGGAACTCAGCCTTTATAATTGCGTTTGTGCGTTTGTGTGTAACAAGTGGGTATGTATGATCCCATGTAACTCACACCTTTTTAATTGCGTTTGTGCGTGTGTGTATAACAAAAACAGTATGTGGTTTTTAATGTTTCTTTTTGTTTACCAAATTATTTTGAGGACTTATGCATTAAAATCTTATTTCTGTTAAAAGCTAGCAGAATTTGGTATTTCTCCGAGTATTATAAAGGATTTTGATAATCACAAGAATGCTGTCATTGAGGGACATTCGATTTTAAACAACTGGTGCTACGTTTTGCCAAGGTGAGATTTCAATTTGTAGTATAGATGGGGAGGTTCAAGATATATTAGTTTTCTCTTATCTCACTTCAACATGGATATGTGCAAAAGTATAAACCATTTTAGTGAATTTTTGAAACTGAATTATGGCTTAGAAAAAATATTGAAATAATATTGTCATTCTTTCATGAGCCATCAATTTCCTTTATCAAATTACAAAAATGAGTTTATTATACATGTACATTCCTATTAGATCTAGTTTTTAAAACAAAATTTATAGATCTCTCATAAAATTACAACTATTACAATACTCTCAATAAAACCTTGTAAACTTTTATATAATTAATGATTCATCATCATTTGATAAGAGAGCTAAGTTTTAAGTTTGTACTATCTTCAGGGAAAAAAATGTCTTGTTATTAATATCAATGGTACTACTGAGAGGAAATTTTAACCAGCTTTACAAAAAAAGAACATTAACTACCAAGCACATTCATAATAATTGAATCATTGAAGCAGGAAAAGATAGATGGGGAACAAAGATTTGACTCCAATTCACGTAACTTAACAAATTTTTCCCTAAAGTCTAACAATTACCAGGCATATCTCTGTATGGCAACATTTTATTAGTCATTATTTTCTGTTTATAAATGGCATATTGTTTGCATCAATTCAACTTAGTTTTTCCTAACAATTCTAGTTGTTAAGATTTAATACAATGTGTACTTGGGACTAGAAGCAAATGATTAGTTTATTACTTACACATAGATAGTTGCTAAGTCTTTTTGAACACTTTCTAAATCACATAGTTAAACTATAAGCATTGGCTCATAATATTTTACCAACTCTTATTTCTCATAGTATGAAAATGGGGAAGATAGTATGTATTCTTCATACTACACCCCCTGACTGTCCTTTTCACTCATATGAAGATTTCCAGATGCACTGGGATAACCTGGTAAGTAATTATGTTAGAAGTTATTTGATTATGCTTCTTATAATTTAACCTAAGTTTAGCTTTCCCTCAAGAGAATTTCAACTTTGGTCTTAATTTTTAGTATGGCTATAAACTTCCAGAAGATTGTGGAGATACTGAAATCTACTGTAGCATCTACTTCAAAATGATCGGAGGAAGGATCTTGACATATCCTGTACGCCACTTGGAGCAGACGCTCTACGGCCACCTGTGATCCAGGCTTTTCTCCTGGCCTGTCTGGTCCTTTTCAGCCTTCTCTATGTCTAAGTGAAACTGCTTTCCTCTCTACTTCTTTGTATCTGAGTGAGTGTTTTTGTTTTGCTTAGAACGTTCCCATGTTTATTTGAGGATGAGTTTAATAATGATATTTTTCCCCTTAACACTGCTGCAACAACTTAGCAAAAGAAACGTTACAGTCGGTAGAAAAAACCTTTATATGATCCCTAGCAGAAATTGAGAAACCGATCTTAGGATTCTCCTTAGCCAAAGGCTCCCTCCTGTGGCACTTTGGATATTACTGAAAGGGTGGAAGTAAAAGAAGTAGTTGTTTAACAAAGATTTTTCTTTTTGGAAGGTTATTTTATTTTACAGGCAAAATTTGGAGGTTTTGACTCACACTTAATGTACCCATTGATTTTAGAAAATATCTTCACATTATTTTTAAAATCTGCACACAAAAATAGCACAAGTGCTCCTGTGAAACTCTTGGGTCTTAATACTGATCTCATCATCCCTGTCTGTATTCTGACCAGCTGGAGTTTCAACATGGAAGAGAAAAGAGCCATAATGTTCTCTTTCTGTATTCTAACCCAAACCTTAATATAAAAGTGAAGTTGACCCATACCAATTATTCCCTTTCATTAGATGCCAAGTGATTACTCTAAATCTGCAGAATATTTTTCATCAGAAAAGTAACTGCTTTTTTCAAAAAACTGCTTTTGGAGCTTGAATAAAATCTCCACGTGTTGTTTCTCTGTACTGAATTTTTACTTCTTTTCGGAGATGCAACGTGTTTATTGTTTACTATAAACACTTGTTTCTGTAATCTATAAAAGTCACAGTAGCTTTCTTATAAGTCACTTTTGGGATATGTTGATTTGCCAGTCTATATAGAAAGCCATATAATAGGGATGCAATCAGTTGTCTTGATTGTGTTAAAATCGAGGTAATTAAGATCCCTGTGAGAAAACATGCTCTTTAGCTTTGGAGTATAAACTTGGAATTATTTAGCTTGAAATAAATAAGCAATAATCAAATACTTGGGATTTATTTATATGTGCCTTTTTAACAGTTATTATTTTAATGGGTTTTTTTATGCCGTGAAAGTTGCTATCTCTTATATACAAAAAATGTTCCATTGTTCTTTAACTTTGTTCACATACCCTCTCAGTTGCATCCGAAGTCAGCCCATACAGTTCTTTCCAAGGGTAGATTTGGGAGGTGTGTTGAAAAGTTTTCTTTCAGACTTAAAATCTAAACTGCCTCATATGTGTGGATTTCCCATAAAGATGACAACGAAACCATGCTACTTCACCCAAGAACTAACTAAACCGCGTATACAGGTGAGAGATTTGTGTTCTGTCGGGACACACTACACACCTGTCTTACCTGGATCTCTTGCTTCTCTGATGGACCACCTAACCCACTGTGCTGTAATACTTTTCTCTCGGTTCAGCGTTCCCCTAATACAGTTTGCTATTATTAAGTACTTAACCATTTGTCACTACCAGTTGTTATTATTATGGTATTTAATGTGCTTTTGTAGTAGTACTTATTTACTGGTCTATTTCTTCTAATGTAGTGTGAGCTCATGGAGGCTAGGGATCATGCTCAATCTTGTTATCCCAAGGGCCTGATACACAATAAGTGTTCATTAAATGCCTTTTCAATGAATAAATGATCTTACATTATAGTTTAGAAACATTTGCTTCCTACAAACCGAAGTTTACTTTGCACTTCTGCCACTTCGTTTGAGTCTAATTATTGAAAAAGTCTTTGAATAATTCCATTTTTAGAAATTAAATTAATTACATTTTCATTGTAAGATGATGTGCTAAGTAAAATTTTATGAAAAACAAGAAACAGTTGAGCAATACTGATGAAGAAAATGTGGTGGCTTATCTTCACACTCACTAGAATGATTTCTTTGTCAAAACAAAATTAAGAGGAAAGTTTTTAAAGAACAAACCTAAGGAAATTGAATTTAAAGTTTTCCACAATATTCTTTCTTTGGATTGACAAATAATTGTGTGTTTTCATCAAAGGGAAGTCAAAAGTTTGAGCAGTTTGAAACATAATATGAATTCCATGACTATCTCCCTGTCTGCTCAGTCGCCTGCCTTTGCCCCGCTCGTCTCTGCTTATTGCAGTTCGCACTGCGCCAGTGGTTTCAGCTCTCACGCTGCATTGGCTCACACACGATGCCTCATGGCATTTTTTCAGTTTTTGCTGCCATGCTAATTGTTTCACCCTCTTTATAATCCTTAGCTACAATTCACCAGGGCCAGTATGATAGACCCCACTCATCTTTTCAGGCCAGACCACATCATCTGTCACTAGCCGGCATGTAGATTTGGGATCCTTGGGTCAGAGGCCAACACCTTGTACAGATGGTGTAAAAACATGAGAGCATCGACGTCAGGGGCTGTAGATGAGGCCACTTCCTTAGAAGGGAGCGTGGTGAACAGATACCAATTGACATCTTTATGATAATGAATCTTAAAATTTTTCCCAGATACAACATTTGTAACAGTTTAGTGGCTGGCCAAGTCCAAACCTGAGGAATTTGGAAGATATGTCATTACATCATGCACAGTTATTGAATATATTTATTGAGTACTGAATATTTCCAGCCCATATCTGTTTCAGAAATAGTGGATCCAAACAATATACTTGTGAAAATTTGCTTCTTACATGTAAAATAACACTTAATTGGAAATTCTGGTCTTTATATTGCTCCTAACAGCTGGAACCCTGACAAAAATATCTCCTACTCACTTTTATTCTCTTCCGTGTGCCAGCTGCTTTTTTGTGTATCATCTCATTTAATTGTCAAAATAAACTCTTGGAATAAAGAATTGTCTCCTCAATTTTGCAGAAGAGGAAACTGAAGCTCAGAGCATCCAAATAATTTAACCAAAGACATACAGCTAAATAAATACATTGCAAAACTAGGACTGTACCCCAGAGTCAGAATCTCAGTCCTGTAATTGGAAAAAGGTTAGATGTGTGGTTAAGATCCTAGGTTCTAGAGACAGGCTGTCTGGATCTGGACCCCTCAGTACTTGTATAATCTTGGGCGAGTTATTTGATCTCTCCGTGCCTCAGTTTCCTCAGTTATAAAGTGGGGTGTGGTAGTGGTGGTAATCACAGCATTTGTTCCAACCTGGACTCTCAGGGAGGCTGGCTCTGAAATGAGTCTGGTGCGTGTGGTATTTATTGGCAATTGCCTTGGAGTCAGCATCTGCAGACAGCAAGGCAGGAAGCGGGTTGGAGATGCTCCGAGCTAAGACAGCCCATCAGGGCCGCGCTGCCCACGCCCCCCCTCCCCCACGCCAGCCCTGTGTCCCTGGATTTGTGCCACCCTGAGGCTATCTTGAGGGGACAATAGCCAAAGGTGGCCTGCGCCAGCCAGTGCTCACGGCAGAGGGGCAGCACATGCTGTGTCCTCATAGGGTTTTTCTGTTTTGTTTCCAGAGATTACATAACAAGCACTGGCACTTAGTGAGGTCTCAGTAAACTCCCTTCCTATTATTGCTACACCACAAGTCAGCTCTAAGATTCATCCAGTGTTAAAAAGCATACGCTTAAAAAGTGAAAACTAAATTAATCAGATTACTTGATAAAATTCAGCTGATTTAAAAAATCTGAATTAGCCAGAGTGCTTAGCCAGTTTTTTTTAACTTACGGAAATTCTCAAAGACACATAAATTAGTATAATGAACTCTCCTGTGCCTGTCATCTAGTTCCTCCTTGACAGATTTGTGGGTGAGGGGTGATTGGAGTGTTTTAAACAAATCCCAGATACGATGTTATTTCATATGTGAACACTTTAGTAAGCACTCTGTCTCGCAAGAGGTTTTTAAAAACTTATTTAAGTAATTCCTTGGTATCTGATACCATATCACACCCCAATTCCCCATTAGCTCAGTGATTTGTTTTCAGGTGTTTTGTGTAAATCAGAATCCAAGCAGATTTGGGCCACATAATTTCACTTGGTTATTAGGTCTCTTAAGTTTCTTTTATTCTGTAACTTTCCAAACCCACATCCCTTAATTTATGCCAGTTATTTGCTGGGAAAACTGGGTTTGCCCTGGAAAATATCCTGTGTTCCAGATTGAACTGCTTGCTTTATATCATGTCATTTGAAGTTAACTTATTCTTCTAAACCCTGTATTTCCTACAGAACTATGATTAGATCTAAGTTTAACTGAATTCTGGTTCAACTTTAATAAACACTCAGGTTGTACAATATGTAGAACCAGATTTTTAATAGATAAAACACATTTGATTGGTCATTTTGGTCAATCCTCAAGTTTCATTTAATCATTAATTCTAGGCCTCCATTAGCTATCCATTCAGATCTAAATATAGGTTAAAGCTTTTGCTTTCCCTGTATAATTTCCAGTTGATGTACAAAGTTATATAAATTACATGTAAAGTTCTAGAAATGAAAAGTCAACTAAGCCACATTTGCTGGTGACACCTGGCAGAATAACTAATAATGTGGTAAAGCATATGTTTTTGTTGGGTTATAACTTCACAAAGCTTTAGTTTGCTGAGCACTTAAGTATGTTAAGTTCTATAAATTATTTATGATCTCATCTGCTGTTTACACGGGTGCTTTTTGTAATCTTTTTATAAATTTTGAATATAAACCTAGAGGTTCCCCCTTTGGGTTACTTACTATATTTTAGAAATTGAAAGAATGAGTAAATAATATATTGACAGGCCAGGGGGCAAAACAAGCTCCTGGAAATTATTTCCATCAGATACATATTTTGAAAGACAGATGAAGATGAAACACGGTGTGAATATAAACGTTTCAGGTACATATTCTAGATAAGTTTTATGTCAGAATGCAAATAATTTATTTTTATATGAATCTGCCCAGATGAGGTAGGTGGGCAGATGAGGAGTTTTGTTCTTTTTGTTCTAGTTTTGTTTTGTTTTGTTTCGTTTGTATCTCAAGTAGTAAGTATGTTGTTTAAAAGTTACTAGTTTATGAAACCCAAGAGTCAAAAAAAATGGTCATTCGTTGATTTTCTATGATTGATTACAGCTTAGTTCTTGAACGTGTTTTTCATCAAATGGAAAAAAAAATCAATCTAGACAGTTTAAGATGACGCAGTAATTTCTGACAAAACGTCTCTCTGAGGTAGAATTTCATTCAAATTTAAGAATTGTTCTTCTCCCCACGATAGTGTCTCTGTGCAGGGGAAAGTCTACATAGGGTGAGGGCATGGTGTGTTTGCCTAACATAGGCCACGTTAGGCGAACAAATGCCCTAAGCTCTGTTTCCAAACACCCGCAAAGCTGGCGAGTGGACACTTGAGCCTCTGCTTACTCTGCAGCTAAATAATTGAAGGCAGTCATAATTCAACTTTTCAGCAGAAACCGCAGATGTGTGGCTTCACCTCACTTCTTTCTTTCAAATATTGTATGAGTGCATCCAGTTGGTTGATCCTAAATCGCATCCTGAACCCTAGCTGCAAAGGAAAAAATGTTGAGTTTAGATTCCCAGGCTCTAGAAGGAACACTAGGAGGAGGGCCAGATGGATGTTAAATACCAGTTACTGTCACAAAGTGACAGTGGCGTGCGAGGTCTGACAATTAGGTTCGCGAACTGGCTGCAAAGATGTTGCTAAACTTTTTTGATATCAGAGGGATCATGCATTATGAATTTGTACCAACTGGACAAACAGTTAACCAAGTTTACTCTTTGGAAGTGCTGAAAAGACTATGTGAAAAAGTCAGACGACCTGAACTTTTCACCAACAATTCATGGCTCGTGCATCACAACAATGCACCAGCTTACATGGCACTGTCTGTGAGGCAGTTTTTAGCCAGTAAACAAATAACTGTATTGGAACACCCTCCCTGCTCACCTGATCTGGCCCCCAATGACTTCCTTCTTTACCCAAAGATAAAGGAAATATTGATAGGAAGATACTTCGATGACATTCAGGGCATCAAGGGTAATAGGACAACAGTTCAGATGGCCATTCCATGAAAAGAGCTCCAGAATTGCTTTGAAGGGTGGACTAGGCACTGGCCTCGGTGCAGAGCTTCCCAAGGGGAGTTCTTCGAAGGTGACCGTAGAGATGTCAGAGATGAGGTGTGCAGCACTTTTTCTAGGATGAGTTCACAAACTTAATTGTCAGACTTCATAGAGGAGAGGCGATACGAGAGAAAAAAAAGTAGAGAGAAGACAGCATCATGAGCATGTTTGCAGTGCAATGGGTAGTAACTGTAGTTTTTACAAGTTGACATATATAGAATTTAGAACATACCAGTATCTTTATCTTAAAATATCATCTTGAAAGGATGGTATCTAAAGAAGGATACAAACCATAAAAAATATACGCATTTCCTTGAGAAGCACACTTGGTTTTTGTTTTTCTTTACCGATTTTATATATTGTAGTGTTACTTTATGGTCTTATTTTGATGCTATTTTATATCATTTCTTTTCCATTAAGGACATTATTACGTTTTTAAAACTTTCTTCATCTATCCTTTCAGGAAAACAAAGTCAAGCCACCCAATCTGACCTCTAAACCAACATTCCAGTCCTCTCTGACTCAGGCCCCTTCCACAGGACCCTCCCGGGCTCAGCATCTTCCACCACGTTCAATAGCCGTGGACCACAAGGGGGACCTTTCAGTCAACCCGCGGGCGCCCTGCGGGTCCTCGGTTCTGTGCCTCCAGCCACATGCTGTTCAGAGCAGAAGGAAGTCCCTGTCAGAAAAGTCACCACGAGTGTGTCTGGAAGTACCAAAGCCCAACAGAGGAAATCCTCAAATTCAAGACACACATTTTAGCTCCCAAAGTAATGTCGCACCTAAATTCATACCAGTTTTCAAAAAACGATCGTTACAGATAAACAAAAATATCTTAGAACCTGACATCCTGAAAAGAAAAGCACATGTTACAGAATCTAAGTTGTTTTCCCTTAAAGCCAGTGTGATCCTGGATGACAAACTGAATTTAGATCCAGCTATAAAAAAAAGATCTAATCGTGACACTCACATGAATGCTAGAAATTTAAACCAGAAGACTTCTAGACCTCTACAAGAAAAAAATACTGAATCCTGTAAAAATATGATAAAATATCCCCCTTCTAGTGGTAAATCATCAACTGTGAGTATAAATGAAAGTAAACATCTCTCTGATAGTTTAGGATTTCAGATGTCAAATAACAATTTAGGTGTAATAAAAAGTGCCCTTGACTTTCAAGTGAATGGAAGAGAAAATTTAACAAGCAAATATATAACACAAATTTTAGGGAAAGGACATGAGTCACTAAAAGTGAAAAGACAACCACACATTTTTGAATCAGACACAGAAATGGAAAATGCCCAACTACTACAGCAACAATCAGTAAATCAAACTAAAGAAGTTGATGTAAATTACCACAGACTGATAATAAGCAGAACAGCTCACAGGTCTAAAAGAAAATTATGTCAGGAATCTTCAAAAAATTCAAAGAAGCCTCATTCCAGTAATATCCATTATGGACAATCCAGTTCTTCTACGAACCAGGTAAAAAAACCAGTTTTAATCTGTGGATAGTTTTCATATGATAGACCTTTAAAACCCCTAAAAAAAGATTTAAAGGATTTGCCCAAGATCATCTAGAACATGTTAAGAAACAGAATATCTGCCTTAACACAGTGACTGCAAGTATACAGAGTTAATTTATTTGAAAATGTGATTTTTTTAATCTGATCACAGATGCATGACTTGGGCAAATCAAAACCTAAGAAATGGCTTGTCATTCCTAAAGCTTACAACATGGATGCGAAAGAAGGAAACACCCATCAGGTAACTTAGGGGGTTTCTTGTGATTTATTTTTTCATTAACATTATCTGAATTGGAATTGCCAAGTATAGGGATCTCCAACCTCTTGATAAGGAGTTACTTTTAAATTCCTTGAAGCCTTAAAATCAGTAAGGAAATAGGAAATGTTGGGAACAATCTAACCCTTGAAAAGGACTGCACACGGCAACTGTGACATTGAGCCAGGACCCCAAAGAGGTGAGGTGGAGAGAGGTCCCACTGCTGGCTCCCGCCGCTCTGATCTGGGGTCTTTGCCTTCTAAGAGGGCACACAGCTGCAGACACAGGTTCCACAGGCAGGAGAACACATGCCTTTGCAGACTTTGACCCGAGATAATTACTTTAAATGATGTTTCAAAGGTTAATCGTTAAGTTAAAACATAGTCCCAAAATGTTCAGTGCTGACCTAAGTTAAGCTTAAGGTTTAGCTGATCCTGCTGAGCCCCCAGCCCAGAAGTCACGTGCGGCTGGGAATGACATGTGACTGTTCTGTCCAAAAAACAAACATGCTACAACAGCCACACTTTTTTTTTGCCTACAACTATTGAAATACTTTGAATTCAGATTCTTTATGAGCAAACTAGAAAACATTTTCTTCTTTCCTCTTCCAAATGCTGTTTCTTTCTATAATTAATAGAATTTCCGCCTGATTTAACCAAAAGATACTTAAGTGTATTCCTATATATTTTATATGTTGTGTTTCATGTAGTTTTTGACACCTTACATTTTAATGCACTCAGTAGATGGTTAAGGAAAAGAAATGTGTGTACTAGAATACCTTAAAATTTTTCATTTTTAAAAAAATCTATTCCAGATTTCATAATTTTTTAGATGTATAGTACTTTTCCTGCTTTGAATTACTTAAGACTTAAAAATAAAAATAAAAAATCATTCCCATCACCTAGAAAGAATGACATGAGAAAAATTATAGGATATCATTGTAGAAAATAATTTCCCTCAAGTACAAAATTAACATAAAGCGCAGTAAAATATTTGAGAAATGGAAAACAGTTTCAAGAAAAAAGTTTTGCAAACCACCTGTAATTCCTCTTTGCAGAGATCAGCACTCTGAAGAGTGGACAGATACTCACACGCTCGCCTGTGACCGTGGGCTCTGGCCCCATAAGCTGCTGTGGGCCCCCCGTTTTCACTCAGCAGTGTTATTTTCATGGTTGCATATATGGTCCACTGCATATGGATGTACTATATTTAACTGTCCCTACTGATTGACACTTAAGTTCTTCCCAACTTTTCACTCTGATAACAATGTCGTGTAAATAGTTTTATATACATCTTTGCAAAATATCCAATTCATAGTTTTGTTGAAAATATTTTGCCCGTTATTTTTATTATTGAAATTTTTTTCAACTCATTTTTATTACTAATATTTTCAAACCGCACAAAGTGTAGATATGTAACAGTATAAAGAACCTCTAAGCACCTATCATCCAGCTTCAACCATTATTAACATTTTGCCCCTCTGTTTCATCTATTTCTCACAGATACACTTTTTTACTGTACTATTTTAAATTAATTTAATATAGCATATAATTTCACCCATGTGTGCTTTAGTATATGTATCTTTAGCAGACAAGGGATACCATATTTTTAAAGAAAAAAAGTATATATATACACACACACACACACATATTACTATATATACATATACATATTACATATATACACACACACACACACACACATATATATATATATATATATATACACACACATTACATATGGGTATCTGCCATATCTATTGACACTCTAAATTTGACTTTAACTTACAAAGAAACAGGAAGCCCTCAATAAATGTAAAACCTATTTCACAGAAGAACTAGAACCTTCAGTCACATAACCAAAATATTGGAGTGGAGGTTTATTTGTTCAAACCTATTCATTTAAGCATATGCATGTGGCAGGCATGAAGCGGTGGGTCACCGAAGTGACAAGACTGCCATTGGCTGTGTAGTCTGGTCTCTAGCACACCCAGTCTGAGTTCCTGGCAAAGATACAGGAACATACGTGCATTGAAGCAAACATCACCTTTTGGTCCATACTCCACATCAGTTACCTAACATGGAAGAAGAGAGAAGCAGAAATAGAGCTCCTCACTAGTATTATTCTGGCTTTCAAACATTTCAGATGTTTAATTTGGAAGATGTGATATAATTGTTTTAGTAAGATATTTAAAAGAAACCAAAAATCCTCATTAATATTCCTTCATTAAATTAAAAAACCATTAGAGAGCCAAGTGTAAGCTGAACTTTGATTTTTAATGGGATTTACCATATTTGCTCTTTCAGTAAAGCATTGCAACCAAAGGCAAAAGTGAACAAGAACTTGGCTTCAAAGCTGTTAACGATCATTCTTGCTCTTGAAATTGTACCTAGTTCATTAACTTACTATATACCTTTACTGCAAGCATTTATGCTTTCCAGAATTCTCTCTCGTCTTACAATTATTTCACCATTTTCATAGGGAAGTACGTCTAGTTTAACGCCCATTTTGAGTGTGCCTTTCTCATTCTAAAACTGGTATAACATAATTAGTAGACTGCAGTAAAGAATGGTGTGCCGTGCTGTTTTCGAGGCTGTGGTGAAAACAGTTGTTTACGGAAGTGCAGTAATAAGTACATATGTTTGGTCACTCAGTCATGCACAGCATATGCTCATTCTTGAAAATCGTCTTCCTCTCTGCTCTGCCCATATGTCCCCTGGCTGTCTGCCTGCTACTGTCCAGTCATCGTGCCTTAGGTAAGGAGACTTCCATTGTTATTATACTAGCAGAGTAAGCCAACAGATAAACCCGCTGCGTAAGTACTGTGTAGTATCTTCCAGTTCTTGATGCAGATAATCTTCATAGCTCCTCCTCCACTCCATTAGTGTCTGAAACTTAGAATTTATGGGATAGTATTTCATTTAGATAAATGCTGACCTACATGGCAAAGCCTGCTTGCGTTAGGATCAGTTTGTTTTGTGGTGTAAAAGTAGGTTTATTTTTCATCTTATAATTATCCTAATGAAAGTTTACCCCCAAACATATATGTACACGTATACATACATACATGTGTATATGTGTACGTCTATGATTTACCATAGAGCTACATGGACAGATTGGTTGTTTATTTCCCACCCATGTTCAGAGAAGAGGTTCTAGACCAAATTGCTCTGCTTGGATTCACTGGAGAAATCAAGGAAGATTTTGGTTCATTTTAAAGATTATAATTTTGAAAGCCAGAATAATTCCAAACCTAATTAAGGACAACAAATTGCATTCCTTGTTTCCATTTTTGATTATTTATATACATTGTGGACACTCCCCTGCCCCTAAATCATTCTTCACATTCAGATTGTATGTTAATTTTATGACCATTATAATTTTAAAACCATAAATCAATAACTTTATGTTATCCAGAATCTTAGATCAGCCAGTACAGTTAAAAACCTATGGCAATATGCCAAATTTTGTGTGTGTGGCATAGCAGGATTTTATATTTATTATTGCTGTGTATCTGCCCCGCAATATGCCAAATTAATGCTAAGAATCTTCATAGAAATGTAAAAGTGCTTTTCATGTACTATTCACATTTTAAATTTCACAGTATTTGTTGCTTACTGTATTTGTATTTTTATTTATATTTTATTATACAATTATACATTATTAAATAATTTTATTTGTATTTGTACTGTAGCAAATAGGTAAAAAAATATGGGTTTGTCAATGGTTAGCTTTTATTTGACTAACCAGTTCACTAACCAGATTTTGTGCTTTTTCAAATTGCTCATCATCTGGTGTTATGCTGACAATATATTGGGTGTTACTGATACTTAAGAATGGTCAGTATTTATAAATGTTTAAAGATGTCATGGTCATTATTTATTGATACTTAAATTGTGTTGTATCCTACATAGTAGCTTATTTTAAATTAAAAAATAGGTATTTCAAATGGAAGTACTTTTCATATGACTATATATAGCAATGGGAAGGCTTAGATAAATTACAGTTTTTACTACTGTTCCATGTCTTCACCTGCATTTGCTGCTGGGACCATGTAAGCTAGGTTAGGTCCTCACCACCTCACAGAAAGTTTATTCTCAAACGTCTTTCATTGTTTCATTCAGCAGATATTTATTTAGCATCTGTTGTGTGCCAAGCACTGTTGGAGATGCTTTTGGTGTATCAGTAAACACTGGCCTTACATTCTAGTAGGGAGACACAGACAAAAAACAAAACGTACATAGGTAATATATTAGAAAGTGACAAGTACAGGAGAAGAACAATAGAGCAAAGTAAAGGAGATGGTTACGACGGGCTTCCCTGAGTAAAGGCATGAAGGGATGAGTAGTGAGTTAGCCACGTGGCTCTCTGCACGGTGAGCTCTCCAGGCATAAGGAACAGGCTGTATTTTCAACAGACATCAGTGAACCCAGAGTGACTAGAGTAAAATGAGCCAGACTAGGAGAAATGCCTGCTCACACTGGGCCTGCAGGCCCTGGCAGGGACACTTACTTTTACTCGGAGGGGAGTGGGGTTAGGACAGAGGGTGACAGGATCTGACTTAGGTTTCAGCGGGCTCATTCTGACTGTCATGTTGAGAATAGACATGGGATGGAGGAGAGTGTGAGGAAATGGAGACCAGCTGAGGCCGTTGCAGCAATCCAGGCAAAGATGGAAGGCGCTGGCCCCACTGTGGTGGCAGTGGGGAGACGAGAAGCCGCTGCTTCTGGGTGTTGTGAAGGGTAGAGGCCACTGGCTTAGGGGGTTGGCAGAAGGAGCCGTGTTGAGGGCGCCTCCAAGGGGTTTGGCTCGATCGCCTGGGCGCATGGACTTGCTGCCAACTGAGATGAGAAGGAGCAGGCCTTGGGGTTAGAGGAGGACCGAGCCTCGCCCCCTGGGCGTCGCACGCAGCGGTGAGTGCGGACTGCGTGCGAGAGAAGTGTCCTGAGAATGATAAAGCGAAGGCCTGACGGGATTTCTTCCCCCACGACCGCTACAGCCTCACATCTCTGTACACAATTTCTGTTTTCCTTTGCTGGTTGGCACGGAGTGCACCGAGGACCTTGAGAGCTGATAGGAGTTGTACCAGACACATTTGGGGCACAGGAGGAATGGGGAGAAGGGCGTTCCAAAGAGAAGAAAACATGCGCAAGGCGTGAAGAGGTACCCGACAGAACGAAACCCCAGGTCTCCTGATGCTGCCTGCAGCGTCCTTTCTGCTAACACACGTCGCTTCATACTTTCCAAGGACGCTTTACTGTGGGACGTAAACGAAGGATTTACAAGACATAGTTTCCGTGATGATTTTTATGAGTATTAGTCGTCCCTGTATACATACAACTTCTTCAAATTCTGAGTTCTCCATCTTTCTCTCCTTCACCGCTCCCACATAAACTTGGTCCCTTTAGGAACATTCCCCAGTTACCCAGGGAATCACAAGGTAGAGAGTGAGGGTTTGGGGGTGGTACATGGAGCTTCTGTGTTTAAAAAAGCCCTTCAAGAGCAGGGGCGTGTAGGGGGGAGTTCCTTCCCGCCTCCTGTCTTCACTCTTAATTGGAGGCCTCCCCAGTTTACAGCACTGAGAACTACGTGAGAAACCAGTGTAAAATCTCAGTTTCCGGCAGGTAGGCCTGTCCTCTCAGAGATTGTGATCAAGCCTTCCGGGGCCTGCCTGGCCACCTCATATGTCCCCTGCTAATCGTACCCGGGCCGCGCAGTTGTGTTGTAGACTGGCCAGCCACAGGGCTGGCGGAGGCCTCTGTGCCCCTGGCTACCCCCGTGATCTCCCACCTCACAAGATCCCCACAAAGCAGTGAGATCGTGACCTAGACTTGCGTGGCATATCTATAAAACAAAGAACTTTTATAAAACCCAGCAAGCCCGGTATTTCCCAGAGCAATAAATTCAGCCTGCCTTTTCCCTCCTAGGAACTAGTTTTACTTCTTTATAAACTACAGTAAGCCACACTATATATGGGGCTGCTAAGATGAGACAAAGGAAAGTATTCTTAGTCACATTTCTCTTTACCCAGATTTACCCCATTTCATTACTTTGCTCCCTGCTATTGCTTTGTGGTCCCTCAGGAAATAACTAGATGAAACTGAGAATGAAACAACATAAAATAGGCTATTCAATACCCCCGCTTGCATATACCCAGTTGGGTCCCACGATGATTAAACTGAGCTCTGCTTAACCTGATTGCAAGTGCAGTTCAACTCGGGGGGCCATGAGAAGCAGAGTGCTTGTTCTGCATTATCACAGAATATTTATATTGCAGCACACGGTTTAGAGTTTCCCTGCCATCTCAGAGCATTCACACACACCAGGCGGGTCCTCCTTTGACAGATCACTGAAGATTGTGTGTGTACTATCAACTTGACAAAGAGTTTATTTGGCGAAGGAGAGCATTAGCCCAGCTTTTCTTGCTGCTGCCCTCTACACACACACACACACACTACCTGTAGCACCTCTGCCTGGTGGGTACAGTTCCATCTGGATGTTGGGAACCATGACGTTTCTGACAGCAGCCTCCTTTAGATTTAGTCTCCCAAAACTTTTCAACTTTGAATGTATTGTCTTCTCATTATTTGGAAAGAGGCCCCAAAGCGTGGAGCATCTGTGTATGTCAAAAGCAAGAACTTTCAGACATTTAAAGTTGATTATACAGCAAGGCTGTGTAATTTCTTCCTGGGGAAAGGGAGAGTAGAATTTCCAAATCGAATTGGTCCTTTTTGCCTGGACTGGTTTTAATTAACCAGTAATTCTGCTGGAAAGTATGGAGATAGACCAGATATACTTTCAAGTTTCCTTCAAACCTTCCTGCTCTTTGCCAAATAACAGAATGTAAGAACAGAAAGAGATCTTGGTCAGTGAGTCCAGTTCCTGCACTTAACAATGAGCGACCCAAGACACATGGAGTAAATGCAGTTCACATTCGTATTGTACTTATGAAGAAAAAATAATTAGATGGTTTTATAGGCCCATCTTGCTCTTAAAAATACCTTTTTGAGAAGCATGAATTCAGATGTGTTTATAAAGTATGTATGTGCAGTGTAAGGATAAAATGAAACAGAACTTGCACTGCCCTCCAGGGTAAGAGACACAGCAGCAGCGGCACTTCAGAAGCTCCCTGAGCGCCTGCCTGCCCCCACAGAAGTGACCACTCTCTGTGGTGTCGTTAATCCTTCTCGTGTTTTCTTCCTAGTCTTACCACGTCTGCATAGGCATGTCCCTATACAATAGATCGGAGCACTGTACAAAGGAACTCAGTATCACATGGATTCTCCTTTGACTTGTTTCTTTCCATCAGCCGTATGTTTTGAGGTTCAACCAGGCTGATGCCCTAGGTGTAGCTCATTCGTTTTCCTTTCCAGATCTGTCCCATTCTGTGAAGAGACCAGCGTGTAGTCGTTCTGCTGTGGGTGGACTTTGGTTTATTTCCAGCTGGCATTTTTGTTTGTTTGTTTTGACTTGTTCTGTGTGATGTGCACATGTGCAAGTTTCACAGACTAGAGTTGCTGTGTGAAGAGAGAGCCAACGTTGGATTGGAGAAGTAACATCTGAGCTAAGGTAAGTCCTGAATGATGAGGAGGAGGCCGTCACGTGAAGACTGGAGCAGACTATTCCAAGGAGCAGAAACCACAAGCACAGAGGCTCTGGTGAGGACACTCGGAGGAGAAACGGAGCAAGAAGGGCCAAGCGGCTAGAGCGTTAGGAGCACGTGGGAGACTCGTAAGACAGAGGTGAGACGGAAAAGGCGCCAGATGGTTTAGATGCAGTGGGAGGTCTGTAAGACGCCACTCTGGGTGCCGCGTGGAGAATGGCTTCCCTGGGGACGACACAGGATGCCTGGAGAGCAGTGAGGAGGCAGCTGAGGGTCTCCAGGCGAGACATGGCGAAGGCTTCGACGAGAGAAGGCTTTGGAGATGGACAGACGTGACTGAGTGGAGAAATACGAGTACTTAGCAGGTAGAGAAATGAACTTCGTGGGGGATGGATGGGAAGGGTGAGAAAGAGAACAGTGCAGCTTGAGCCCTACATTTTTGCCTTGAAAACCAGGTGATTGCTCGTGGAGCTGAGTTACGGAGATGCAGAAGGCCATGGGGGAGAGGGCAGAGGGCTTTGGAGAGTGGGAGTTTTTAGCAATATTAGGTGTGAGATACCTAAAGGCGTCCAGGGGAAGGAGCTGGTGGGCAGGGAGCTCTGTGAACCTGGAGGAAGGCTGGGCCTGGAGAGGTAAGTTTGGAGTGGTCAGCATGTCACTAGCACACATGGGAGAGAAGAAGATTCCCCAGAGAAGGGAAGAGGTCCAGCCCTAAGGAAGCCGCCCAGCATCCTTGGAAGAAGAGCCAGCAAAAGATGGGTAAGAGGAGGAGACACAAAGGACAGCGTGATGGAGGAGATGAGGCTGCTTCTGGGTGGGAACTTGCTGCTAGGACAGACAGGCAGAGACAGGGTACCGCTCAAAGCAGCCACTGTCCCTGAAGGGTGAGGACAGTGACTGTGGAGACGTAACCCAGATCAAAGCGACTGGAGGGATGAAGGGAGCAGAGGGGTGGCAGCTGGTGAGCCGCGCAGGGGAGAGGAGGGCTTCTGTGTGTTTAACGTGGAAGATGTTAAGGTGTCTGTGCTGCGGGGAAGGGTCCTCTAGAGGGAAACACTGAGGTGGCAGGGTGGCTGTGGCCAGAAGAATGTCCTGGAGAAAGTCAGAGGATCCACACACAAGGAGAAGCTGACCTGTGATTCGAGCAGAGACACTCACAAAGATTTATCCTCAGTGCTCATCATGGAGTAATTTATAATAGTAAAAACTTGGAAAGCTATGTTCAACAATAGGAGAATAGTTTCTAAAAAGGTACAGCACATCCACAAAATAGGAGCCTATAAAAATCATTTTGAGGGGAGGGTGTCATGTTATTTATAGACAAAAGTAATATACAAAAATGTACATTTGAATTTTGAAAAGGAAAATATACGTACATCTGTGTTACGTGTACAAAAACTTCTGAAAGGTAATGCATCAAAACCTTATGATGGTTACTTTCTGAATTGTTTTAGGTGATCCCTTTTTTTATATACTCTTTTTAAATGTCCAAATTGCCCATAATGAACGTGAATTGTTTGCATTATCAGGAAAATGACAATTCATGGTACTTTTTAGAATAGATGGATCAAGGTCATATTTCCAGTGTTATCTCTTTCAGCCGTGTATCAAGCCATTTCTTTTTGCTTGAAATGTCACAGAAATGTCACAGGAGTGGTACTATTTAGCTTTAGGTAAATTCCACTTTGGTTTTCCTTTTTCACTCTTACCGGTTTCATCTCCTTCATGACCTCAGACGTGTTTCACCCAAACCTGTGCCAAGTTACCACTGCTGCACTTTCCAGGGCACTGGGCAATCTCCCAGATGCTTTCAAATAGTCCTGCCAGAAACACATGGCAGGAGCACTGCCAGGAAACTTCACCCGGTGCCTTTCTGGATAGGAGATGATGAAATGGGAGGCCCTGGAGCCTTGTAGGGAATCCCAACAGCTCATGGAGTTGAGAACTTGCAGTTTCCAGCAGTTGAAACCACAGAGCAGCTCAGCTTTCCCAGTGGTGAGTATGTAAGTAACTTCTGGAGCCGGGGTAAGTATAGGCTTCGCAGGGACCATGTGGATCCCCAGATAGATTGCAGGGCTGCTGATAGGTGGGAAGAGCAAATGAATGCCAGGAAGTGACCCGTGTTGATCACAAGCTGAAATCCAAAAATCCTGACTTCATCGACCTATAATCACAAACTTGGTGGTCACATTTCCACTAAAGTAGGGTTTCATTCATTTGTTCAGTGTTTCTTTAGCACCTGCTATATGCTGGGAACTGTGCTAGGGCCCAGTTCTACAATATCAGATATAAAAGACCCCGTGGAGAAGAGAGACGATTACACAAATGGTAACAAGATGTTCAATGGTACCACAAAGAAAGTACAATGAGGGGGGCTCGGTGGCTCAGGTGGTTGGAGTGCTGTGCTCATAATACCAAAGTCGCCGGCTCGATTCCCACATGGGCCGGTGAGCTGTGTCCTCCACAACTAGACTGCGAACAGTGGCTTGACTCTGGAGTTGGGAGCGGGGAGGGAGGGAGAAGGGAGAAGAAGAGGAAAAAGGAAGGGAGGGGAGGGGACGGGAGGGGAGGGGAGGGGCCGGTGGGGCGAAGCGGAAATAAGAAGTACAATGAGCTACTATAGAAGCTATAGCAGGAGCAGAGCTTCTGGAAAGGAGAGAATTGTAAGCTGGGATATTTCTATAGGTGGAAATTAGCAGTGTGGACTGGAGGTAGAAGAGTGGTCTGGACAGAGGAAACTGTGAGAAGTCCCAGAGGAAGGTGTGACAACTGTAAGGAATGAGAGAAGGTCAGTAGGGCGGGAATGCAGGAGGAAAGAGTGGTGAGTGACGCGACTGGACAGAAGGAACTAGAGGTTTGGGATTGGAGGAAAACAAGACTGGAGACAGGGTGAGGGGATCAGTTAGGAGGCTGTGATAGCACGATGGAGAGAAGTAAACTGATTAAGAAATATTTAGGGTGGAGAACTGACAGGACTTAGTGATTAACTGATACGGTGGAAGCTTAGATCACTGACGTTAGATCTTTTCTAATGTGTTTAGTGCTATAAATATCTCTCAAAGCACTGCTTTGGCTGTATCCCACAATTTTGACATGTTATGTTTTCATCTCCATTCAGTTTAAAACACATTCAGATTTCTATTTAGGAGCTTATTTAATTTCCAAATATGTGCAGCCTTTCCAGATATCTTTCTGTGATCACTTTCTAGTTTAATTCCACTTGGTCATTCATTTTAAACTTGCTGAGACTTGTTTGATAACCTAGTATATGGTCTAATGCAGGGCCATCCAGCTCAGTTGATGCGTTTCCCTTTTTTATCTGACCTTACCTTGCCTTACCTGACTTGTCCTTCATCTTTCTCTTTTCTTTTTCAATGGACTCTCCTGCCATGCAGAAAAGTGAAGAGAAGGCAGGTCTGCATGATTTCCTGCAGTCTGGGGATGTTTTCTCAACACTTGCCTGTGAGCAACTACGCACCCACTCACAAAAATAAGCAATACAATATTGGCACATTGTAGTCTAAATCCATATTTGGGAAAGAAAATTACTCTAAAGAATCATGATTGGCAGAAATGTGACTCTGGCCACAATAATTACAACCTTTACATTATTATGCAAAACAGTTTAGCTCCTTGGAGCCACAGCCACATAGTTTCACATATCTTCTTATGAGAAGAAGGGTTTTTTCCCATTGTGGTGGCTTCCCAGAAGTAAAAGACATTTGGCCTCAAATTCAACCTCTTATGTCTTAAGAGGTAGGAAATTTTAGGAACTTTAAAGTTACAACTTTTTTTCTATCCCTCTCTTCATTAAGGGGATACACACACACACACACATCCTTACAATTTACATATTTCGTGTAATCAATATATAATTATATATGATTTTTAGCCATATATATATATATATATGTATATTCGTGTATATATTAATACATATGTAAACTCTTGGTGTCTGGTCTCATCCAGGGTCATCGTGTATTATTACTACTGTTCAGTAAGAAAGAAAAACATGTATTGAGCCAGGAATTGTGGATTCTGTTTTGTTTTCCATAAGTAGTTCGAGTATAAAAATAACCTGAATCCCCGTGGGTCCCTCCTGATACCTAATGCCAGCTCCCAACCCCTGCACCTTCTGCCCCTTTTCTAATTATAACGGGTCTGGAAAGTGGTTCTTCAAGTTAATTCTTACAACGCTGGGGCTCCGGTCCGTTGGAGACCCTGGCCTTTCTCTGGTTACAGGCGCAGGAGTCCCCTGTAATTGGGTCACAGGCACCCTCAGGAAACACTGCGCGGGTTCCCGCGTTGTGAACTGAAGATCCAAGGAGCAGATGATTAAAAAAAAGTGCGGAAATTCTGGAATTGGTAAACCGAATTCCTGTCCTTACGGTCACAAATTCTGGAGCATTTAGTAATATTTAAAGAGAAGAAAACACGGAGTAATGTTTTCCTGTCATTCAGATTTTTGTAGTTTAAAAGAGGAAATGGGATAATGAAAGGGCCATAAAGTGGGTTAGGAAGTCATGTGGCCGGTCACCTGCAACAGCTTTGCTATAGAACAGCTTGCGGGGACTTTTAGTTCTCTTTGGAGGGTTATTTCTTCTGTGGGTACATAAAACCATGATGTCCACCCACTCTTGCACACTGCAGGCTCCAGCATTGACTTCCAGTCCCGAGTTACCCACAGCTCCTGAGGGAAGGCGTCCTGCGTCTGTCTAGTCTACCTAAGGAGGATGGGAAACCTCCACGTCCCAGGCGGCGGCCGAGCCAGGACAGCACTCAGCGTGTCTCCACATGACTCTCTGGCTCTCCTTAGACGACGGCCCCGGCTCCTGGGACGTCACCCAGCAGTCATCAGCTGCCCGTGGTCACCGTGGCCACAGCCACAAGCACAGAGGACTTTGATGGTTTCCTAACATACGATCGTTATCTGAACGTCACATCAACCCCCATCACAGTGCAGAGGTCCTGATTTTCATCTGCGTTTGTGCCTTCAGAATTCCTACTGCCTTTCTGTTGAGCAACGCTTGTCTGCTCCCAGGTGGATTGGGGAATTTCCATTGGTACAAGGTAAGATGCTGCAGCAACCGGATGGTTTATTCTAAGATGGTTGTGTAGCAGAAATCCAGAAAAAGCCATGTTTTTAAGAAAGCAGTGGTGGAAATTACTGGATGGAGCTGGGGCCAGAAGGCAGGCCAGTGAGTGTTGCCTCAGCCCCTGACAACGCCGAATCATCCACCCAAAACGCCAGCGGTGCTGCGGCAGAGGGAGCCTGAGCTAGGGACACTAGGGTTACAGCATTGCAGAAATTACATTTCCTGGAACCCAGAGTTACAGAAAAATGAGGCCTGTTCCAAGGGGTATATTGACGTGGTGAAAACAACCTCCACACACAGCACGCATAATAAAGCTGATGAGTGGCACAGACAGTTATCGCTGTAGGAGCTCAGAGGACAGAGTTCCTCCTGGGACCTGCCTTCAGTCTGGGACAGTTAGCGAGCACTTCTCTGTGAGTCTAACACAGTGAGAGACCCAGCTTGGGGCCAGTCATACATCCAGCACGTACTGACGGGGCACCTCATCATGTCACAAGCTCTGGGACACAGTGACAAGAAGGCTTTCACATGGGTCTTCCCTCAGAGCCAGTGGTCTGGCAGCCCCTGGCCTGTGTGCGGGTTGCACCACCCCTGGGAGAGGTGGGGAGCTTGTGCCTGGAGGCCACCAGGCACTTGGGTCACGGACGGTACAGCTGAGCCCCAAGAGATCCAGTCCAGTCCTCAGTGAGCAGAGGCCTGGAGGTGCGTCCACATTGGGACCTGCCCCAAGGTCCGCCAAGCTGGGACCTGCCCCAGACCACTCAGCGAGGCCCTGGGAAAGCGAGGACCAGGAAGCAGGCCTCCCAGCTGTGCATCCCAGGGCCTCCCCACCCCAGCAGCCCACCCAGACCCACATTTAAATCTCAGGAGAACCGTGCACTCCCTCTAGCCCAGCCAGGACTCCAGACACAGGGAAAGAATGAGGGACTGAGCCAAGCCCGTGAGAAAACGAAGGAAAGAGAAACACTTCAAAACTAACACATGCTATTTTCTTCTTAGACTTGCAAAGCGTTTGCCTAGTTTCCAATTCTCTGGATATGTTCTCAAGGAAAACTGGGGCTAGGTCTCCCCTAAGAGCTCCCAGGGAGACCTGGGGGTGGGTGTGGGCGGGTACTCAGCATTCCAGTTTGCATAGTGTGGTCTCCACAGTTAACTATCAGCATGAAGGGCGCTGCACTCGAGGTATTTGCTAATGTTTCATTTCATCTTACATTTCTCTGGCACCTGGAGAAATTAGAAGCCTGGCAAAAATAATGCTTAGCAAGCATTTGTGCCTTAGAGCACCCAGCAACTGCAAAAGGCCCTTTTAAAATGCTTTTAAGATATTTTGTTTCTCAGCATGTCTCCTGTGAGAAGGTGGCTCTAGTCCAGAAGAGTTAGGCTGGGTAATTTCCACAGAGTCACATAAGGGAGATCAGAAGGCTCACAGTTGTCAGTCCAGGTTCCTCTGGGTTTGTTGTGCAGAATTGGGGGGCGGGGGTGGGGGGGCGCTTCCTCAGCACAAAGCTGGGTAGAAACCGGTGTCAAGGGCTAGTTACCCTCTGTGACTTCACCTGAGGAGCAGCAGAAGGCACCCCTTCTCCCTGGTCCACCCCAGCACACAGACCGGCACGTGCCAATCACTGGGGGTATCGTGCTCTGACATGGTAAACCCCAACTTCCTCATCCTTTTCCACCTCGTTCCACAACATGAAAATAGCACTGTTTAAAGGACCATATTCTTATAAATGATCCAAAGGGTCCCGTGCAGGGGCTGAATCTCTTTCTCTGCCTCTGTGCAATGAAAATGGCTGCAGGCGTGAGAGAGGCCCTGGCAGGCCCAGAAAGAGCTCACCAGGATGCCAGTCTGCCAGCCTGGGGGTAACGGGAAAGGGGGGTAACGCTTCACATAGAGGGAATGCACTGCTCATGGTGGGATTTCTGGTATCTGCAGCGGTGGGGAAGGTGGCAAGAGGGACCCTCTTCTGGAACCTCAGACGGTGGCCGTTGACCCCAGGACGACGCCGGCTCCTACAGACCCGGCTCTTTCATTGTTCATTGCACTGCAGGAGGATGGCCCTCAAATTGTAAGTCTGGGCTGGGACCCACATTCCCTACGAGGCCCAGGTGGTGCTGCCGTGGCTGGTACAGGCAGCTGGGGGACACCCTGAGATCTGCCCGCTGCTGCGAGCGCCTTTCTCGGGTGACCTCGGGACCTGGAGGTGCATCTGCCCCATTTCTCTCCTCGCTCACCGTGTGTGTGGTCAGGCGCCGGGTTTGAGCCATGCTGCAGTTCCCACCCCAGTGCCATATTTTCCGTTCTCTGTGTTTAAAGCGATTAAGCAAAATCATTTAGGGGGGAAAAAAACAAAAAAAAAATTTTAAGGTGAAAAGAGAAACTACGAACAACTTTGGGTTTTGTTTGGAAAGAAAATTCCTAGGCGTTGAAACGGTCACCTTTAAGACGGAGTAGTGTCCACACATCCCTGGGGAGAATCTCGAGCTACCCAAGCACCGAGGTTTTTTCCTGCTTCCTAATCTTAAAAGTCACATTTCCTAAACAAACACGGAGCTTATCTTGTCTTCCCAGCCACAGAATTATGTAAGGGCTGTTAGTTTTTAGGGAAGAGCAAAGGAATAATAAAGAGCCTCATCTAAAAGAGGGAAAATCCGCAGGTGCTGGAAAGATTTGACATTCAAGCCCATTTCTGTGCTTGAAATAAGCCAGTTCCACACAAGCCCATTTGCCGCAAAACTGCCTCTCGACTCTCCACCAGCAGCTGCATTGGGGGAGTAGCGGCAGAAAAACAGTTCCCCTCGGAGAGTGGTCCTTCTCTTCCCTTTTCTCTGGTAACTTCTGGGAAGTTTCTCATGCAATCACAAAACCTGACAGTGAGGTGGCAGTTGAAATAGAGAAGTCAAGGTAAAAACCAAAGAAAGTGGATGTGGACTCTCTGAAGACAGCGCAGCCATCTTTCTGTGGGGAAAATCAGAAGAAATCAGGTTAAGAGAAGCTTTTTATCAGATTTAGTCAGGTAATACTTGACCAGCTATCCCGCCTTTGGATGCATTGCCCATGGAGCGGGGCAGAAACTAGAGGGTGGACACAGGCCTTACCCTCAGGGTCTCACAGGGCACAGGGAGGGGTGGGGAACAGAACAGTGGCCCCACAAAGAAGCCACAGTCCTAATTCTCAGAAACTATGACGTTAGGTGTTACCTTAGGTGGCATAAGGAACTTTGCAGCTGTGATTAACTTAAGGATCCCGAGATGGGGGCATGACCTTGGAATATTTGGTGGGTCCAGTGTAACCACAGGGTCCTTCTAAGGGAAGGAGAGGCAGGAAAGTCGGAGAAAGAGATCTGAGGACAGAGTAGAGGTGAGAGAGATTTCAGATTGCGTGCTTCTGGCTTTGAAGATGGAGGAAAGAACCACGAGCCCAGTAAAGTGGGTGCCCCTAGATGCTGGAAAAAGCAAGGAAACAGATCCTGCCCTAGAGGAACACCATCCTCCCAACACTTTGATTTTAGCCCAGAGGACCCATTTCAGACTTTTCCAGAACTGTAAGGTAATTAATCTGTGTTATTTCAAGCCATTCAATTTGCAGTAATTTGCCACAGCAGCAATAGGAAAGTGATACACAGGGAGAGGAAATTAAAGAGAAAACATGGAACTCCTGCGTCTCCTACACCCTGAGCAGGGCCCGGGCAAAATAATCTGCCCCCACCCGCAGCCTGGGGCACTGACCTGGGTTTCCGTCTGCAGCGTGAGCAGCTGAGCCCAAGGGTTTTCTTCAAAAGATACAGCTGGCCCCTTAACCTCCAGTTTGGACCACGAATCTTTTAGGACTCAAAAAGCCTGATGCTAATCTGGGTAGATCAAATACCAGGAAATTCTAGTACATGTTTTTCAGGCCTTCCCCCACTATGGAAATGGGATCTGAGAAAGCTCGTGGAGAACCACCTGGACTTCTCCAAGGGGCTAACCACAGGCTGTGTGCAGGGAACTGGGTTAGGGACAGAGAGCCTTGTTAACGATACATGCTTTCCAACACTACTGTGAATAATACAAGCCCTATATTAAGCATTCAGAACAGAAGAAATTGATTTACAGCCATTCACTGGATGAGCCAAAAATCATGGCCCCAGAGGCTTGGGATAAAGCCAATGAAAGCACAGCTAGAGCAAAGCCCGCAAAAATACATCCAGCCTCAATGTACATTTGCTTCGAGATCCGTAGCTGACAGACCAATGGAAGTTGGTCCTGTCCATCCTGCACCCTATTTAGAAGGCAGCCAAAAAGGAGGTGATATACAGCACCCCACCCCCAAGGGCAGGTCAGGAGGGGTGAGGAACTCCCAGCGGGTCAGACCCTGACCTTGGTGCTGCCGGATCCTTTCAGTGGTGGAGATACCACATGTCATTCACTCTGGAGGCTGCAGTGGGAAGTGGGCAACAGAAAGGAGGACCAGGTTGTTATGGAATTGAACTGTACCCACCGTTCATTCCACACATGGCGTGATGCCATGCTGGGCAGTGGGGCTGCACGGAGCAATTCTGTGCACTCCGGGCGCCTCCGTGTGAGGTGGGGTACGAAGGTGTAAATCATTCATTCTCAACTAAGACTTGAGGCCCCAAGGGACATACGTGGTGAGCAACTGGTGGTCTTGTCTTGCTCAGCGGACGGCAGGGCTACAGTGTACAGGCTGACAAAACTTCGGGTAGGTTGGGGAGAGGGTGGTTGGTTAAGTGTAAGAGGAGATTTAGAAAAGGAGCTGGAAGAGAAAGATTAGCGATGAAACAGCTGCTTTCGGGAAAAGAATCTTGGAGAAACAACAGAAATGTTTTAAAGGGATTTGAGGAATTCATGGGCTTTGTGATACAACATTCTTCTCCAGCATTCAGGAAAATCAGCATTGCTCACCCATGCTTCTGCAGTTTGTGCAGGAATTTTGGGACACAAGGATATGCAAATGTATCAGTTAACATTCAACTTGGGTTGCATAAATCAGAAAAATCCAAACTCATAATGGCTCAAAGGATGTTTATGTATACAGTTGACCCTCAAATGACACGGATTTGAACTCAGGTCTGCGTGTGCTTGTGGGGACAGAGCCCCAAAAAGCAGTTTCCAGGCTCTCGGCCTCACATAGAAGGGTGCTGGCTCAGGTAGTAAATGGCCATCGACTGTGATCAAATGGCCAGCAGCTGTGGCTAGTTGGCCGTCAGCTGTTACCAGTGAGCCATTAGCCATGAATATAACTGCCGTGGCTAGGCTAGGAGAAGAGGCTAGCAGAGAAGAAAAGAGAGAAAAGGGGGAGCTAGCAAGAAGATGGTGGCTGAGCCTGCAAGTGGAGCAGTGAGGGTTGAGAATTGTGTTGCTCCTGGTTCCTGTGTCTCCAACCCAGCCGCCAGCAAGAGTATAGTGGTGTGACTCCCCTACCTATGGCTCCGTGGGTGTTCCTTTTTGGCCTCACCATGTCCTGCGTTCTTGTGTGGGGGGCGGGACCGGAGACCCCGCCGGACGCCCCGCACGACACTTGGCGAAGTCGGCAGGATCCCCTGCACTACACATGGCGCAGCGAGCAGGGTATGGTGCCGGCCAAAGCTCTCCGAAGGGCAGTGGAGCAGTTTGTGCGTGAGTCTGAGGAAGACCAGGAGGAGCAGCTGCCTGAGAGCTGGATCCCTGTGGAGGGGTGGGAAGACATGGACGATTCCCCAACCAGCAAAGGCCGGAGAAAGCGAAGGTTGTTGCGGCCCCGTGGGCTGGAAAGTGCTTGCTGAGGCAGCCCGGATGCAGGACTAGGGGTCCCAGGAGGAAACGCTTGCTGAGTCCTCCGTGGGAGCTGAGGGTGAGGTCAAGGTCATCCCTCACCCCCAGGACAGCCCTGGCGAATGACTATGGACTATGGGGAATTGCCTTCCATCCCTAATTTAATGGACCACTTGACTGTTTGGGAACATACCACCATGTAGTGGAACTGGCGGATGTTTGCTATTGTGTCTTGACCGGCCACCATTGAGAATATGTAAGCACCTTGACTGTGAGTCGCTATTGTTCCAGCACGGTACCCTGAGAGGCCCAGAGAGAGTGGCAGTGCCCTGAGAGGCCCTGGCTGTGTCCAGGAAGCCGGGCTGTGCCGAGAGAGAGAGTGGCGGTGCCCTGAGAGGCCCTGGCTGTGTCCAGGAAGCCGGGCTGTGCCCAGAGAGAGAGTGGCGGTGCCCTGAGAGGCCCTGGCTGTGTCCAGGAAGCCGGGCTGTGCCCAGAGAGAGTGGCGGTGCCCTGAGAGGCCCTGGCTGTGTCCAGGAAGCCGGGCTGTGCCCAGAGAGAGAGTGGCGGTGCCCTGAGAGGCCCTGGCTGTGTCCAGGAAGCCGGGCTGTGCCCAGAGAGAGAGTGGCGGTGCCCTGAGAGGCCCTGGCTGTGTCCAGGAAGCCGGGCTGTGCCCAGAGAGAGAGTGGCGGTGCCCTGAGAGGCCCTGGCTGTGTCCAGGAAGCCGGGCTGTGCCCAGAGAGAGAGTGGCGGTGCCCTGAGAGGCCCTGGCTGTGTCCAGGAAGCCGGGCTGTGCCCAGAGAGAGAGTGGCGGTGCCCTGAGAGGCCCTCGTGTGCCCGGGTAGACTAGTGGTACCCTAAGAAGTCCAGGAAGTCTGGCTGTGCCCAGGAGTACTGGTGGTGCCCTGAGAAACCCTGGCTGTGCCCGGGGAGACTAGTGGTACCCTAAGAAGTCCAGGAAGTCTGGCTGTGCCCAGGAGTACTGGTGGTGCCCTGAGAAACCCTGGCTGTGCCCGGGGAGACTAGTGGTACCCTAAGAAGTCCAGGAAGTCTGGCTGTGCCCAGGAGTACTGGTGGTGCCCTGAGAAACCCTGGCTGTGCCCGGGGAGACTAGTGGTACCCTAAGAAGTCCAGGAAGTCTGGCTGTGCCCAGGAGTACTGGTGGTGCCCTGAGAAACCCTGACTGTGACCAGAGAGCTTGGCTGTGTCCAGGAAATAGCATTCACCTCCAGGTTCCTCGCACAGGGCCCCTCGCGGAAGACGCTTGTCGCGTAGATTGTGAGGCGAGAGCCTGTAGGGGTGGAGTGTGGGGACAGAGCCCCAAAAAGCAGTTTCCAGGCTCTCGGCCTCACATAGAAGGGTGCTGGCTCAGGTAGTAAATGGCCATCGACTGTGATCAAATGGCCAGCAGCTGTGGCTAGTTGGCCGTCAGCTGTTACCAGTGAGCCATTAGCCATGAATATAACTGCCGTGGCTAGGCTAGGAGAAGAGGCTAGCAGAGAAGAAAAGAGAGAAAAGGGGGAGCTAGCAAGAAGATGGTGGCTGAGCCTGCAAGTGGAGCAGTGAGGGTTGAGAATTGTGTTGCTCCTGGTTCCTGTGTCTCCAACCCAGCCGCCAGCAAGAGTATAGTGGTGTGACTCCCCTACCTATGGCTCCGTGGGTGTTCCTTTTTGGCCTCACCATGTCCTGCGTTCTTGTGTGGGGGGCGGGACCGGAGACCCCGCCGGACGCCCCGCACGACACTTGGCGAAGTCGGCAGGATCCCCTGCACTACAGTGCTCCAGCCAGTTCTGTCGAGCCTCCCCCTTGGAGAGAGAGCAGTCGGGGTACCTGTAAAGCTGTAATTAGCTCACACGGTGTTCATTACTCTCATTCTGGAAGTGCCAGCGTCATTTTCTCTCCAGCTGCTTCATGCTGTGCACGTTTTCTGTTTCCCAAGGCAGGAGATAAATACCCCACTTTGGCTGAAATAATAATTGAGCCAATCAAGACGATACATACGCTACCTAGGTTTACTCATGCTGGCAGGGGAGAGAGAAATGAAAACCAACAGTGCAGCCACTATAGGCGCGTACCTGAGCACCAGTGCACCAACCTGTCACCCTGTGTACCTGGGCAGGCGTACAGAGGACACTCTCTTTTGCTGCCTAGGACTGCTTCGTTTTTCCTCTGAACGCTATAGATGCAGTATCGGTAACAAAGAAGTTCTGGCGCCATGACGACCAAGACCTTTCTAACGTGGGATCAGATCTCATTTGCACACTCCAAGAGAGTCAGAACCCAGCGTTCCCACGCGGATGAGGCCACACTCAGACCAGAGGCTGGACTCCGTAGGGAAGGTGCCATCTTGGAGGTGGGCCTTCCTGTGTCAGAGGAGGGCTGTCCCACTTGGGCTTCCCAAACGCTAGCCCACAAGATCCGTGAGCAGGAAAAATTCTTGGTTTCATGCCATGAGGTGCAAGGTGGTTTTTTGTACAGCAGTAGTGACTGTGAGGAGAAACTGACATATTTCTGTCTTCAGATGCATGAACTTTGTAGGTCTTTGCACTCACTTAAGTGTCCTTTATGTCTATCCTTAAAATTATGTAATTCTCTTCATAAAGGGTTAAGATTTATTTCTAAGTACTTTAATTTGCTGCTTTTGCTATTATAAATAGCATCTCCATTGGTAACATTTTCTAACCATTTGTTGCTCTTAGCAAAATGGGTAAATTTGAGTTTTCTAAGTAAGAATTTCTTTCCAGTTTTCTACATATGCAATTTATATGATCTGAAAAATAATGAGTTTTATTTCTTTCTTCCAACTTTTATAATGTTTATTTCTTTTTCTTATGTTATTGCATTGACTCAGACCTCCATCCAGTGCAGTGTGGGGTTTTTTTCTTCCATGTCATTTTTCTTTCCCCTAATTTGCCTTACTTTGTATTCACTTTCTTCATTTCTGTTTTCTACTGGATCTATCAAATTTCCTTTAGTTTCCCTCATTTTCCTCTCCTGGTTGGGAAGTTACAGTTTCTATTCCAATTCTGTTTGAGTTTGCATTCTTAAAAAGCAGATTATTTTAAAAGCTCTAAACGTTAACTCCTGATTTATATGCCCTTCTGGCAGGGTCAACACTCTGGAATATTCTTCCCAGATCTCTCCAAATCAATTTACTGTGAATGAGCAGGTATCAGGAATAGTTTCAGCCTTTTGCAATGATGGGGATTCTGGTTTCTGGGGGGTTTCCAAGTGGTAATGCTACAGACGACAATGGGCAGATTTTGTATGTAATTTATCTAATGTGGATTCCACTGAAAATCATTGATCAGCATTGATCAGTATCTCCTAGCTGCCTCTCCCTTTCCTACTTAATGGTCACAATATCCCATAAAAGTGGTTAGCAGGGATTAGTCTCTGATTGGTTGCCACTGAACTCCCATTTTCAAATTGGCCGAAGCAAAAAGTCCATGATGCCTCCCCCAATTTTCTATTAAACCATTGGGGAGTGTGAACATGAATGTTGCCATTCTCCTTAGCTAAACTAAACAAAAACAACTCACCTTTCCTTAGGGTTGCATCCAGGTGGATTTTACACATTTGCACATTTATTTCTACAACAGAAGACTAGAATTCTGATTTTAATAACAGGTGAAAGCTTGGCTTTTCTCCCCACAATGTCTGGTTGACTTGAATTTCCTAAGTTAACACCTTTAAATTTTAGTTGCTAAGCTAAATGCCTTTCTCTCCCTTTGCACAGTAGGTTTCTTCATCAAATCTTCCTCTGAGTCATTCTTCCCACTCAAAAAATTAAATTTATTTAAACTTTTTATTATTTTCTGGAGTAAAATAACTCACGTTTTCATTCCCAGTTCCCTCCCATTTTTCACATTTTTTTTCCTATTATTTTAGTTCCACCTTGATTTTGTTTCCCCAAACTCATCATTTTGAAGGAATTGGGTCTTACATCACCCACTGTCCTTCAGAAGTTCCATTTTTTGCTCATTGGATAAACCCTTTAGTAATTCTTTCAGAGAGGGCATGGCCTGGAAAATGTCTTTGACTGAAAATGTTATTTTACCCTCATTCCTGAATGATAAGGTAGCTGAGTGTAGAATTCTAGGCTGACAATTATTTTCTCTCAAGATTATTTATCAGTATTTATTATTGCTGATGAGAAATATGTTTTTCACCTAATTGTCATTTCTTTGTAAGGGATATATTATTTTTCTCTGATGTTTGTTTTGCTTTATCTTTAGTATTTCATAGTTTCATTATGATGAGTCTAAATGTGTAATTGTTTTCATTTTTCCTATTCTGGACATTGTGTGCTTCTTCAACTTGAAGATTGTCTTTCTAAAATTCTAAAATTTCTCAACCTTTATTTCTTCAGATAGTTCACCTTCCCCATTCTCTGCTTTCCCTCTTTCTGAAGGAAACTTTGTGGGTTCTATCACTTCTGAGCCAGTTATCATATCCTGTATACATGTGTTCATAGGTTTCATTCTGTCTTCCATGTTGTTTAGGACCTTTTGTATTTTCCTTCTCTTTAGCTCCCTGTGACTTCTTCAGATCTATCTTCCAATTCATTAGCAATCTCTTCAGTGGCCTCTGGCTTATTGTGTTGCCAATCTACTGAGTTTTCATTATAATAACTATATTTCCTATTCCTAGAATTTATACTCATTTCTTTCTAAATCTCCCTGCATTTGTTTCATTGCCTCCTGCTCTTTTGAGATTTTAAGCATATTTATGTTGACATTCCTTCCAGATTGCTCTGTCATTGGTGATTTCTGGGTGGTCCTTTTATCCCAGTTGCTACATCTGATCACTCTCACATGGTAATTTATTTCTTCACATGATGTATATAGTTAGGCTGTGAAATCAACTTCAGTATCAGCTGTTTCCACTTGTCCTGTCCCTGCCTTGGGATGTGGAGACATCTCTCAGGGCTCCCTGGGTTGTACCATTTCTGGAACAGGCTCACATGTTAATTTTTCAGCTCAGGGTTTCTGCACTTTATAGGTGATATGATTCAGATACCACATCTGCAATTGACCCAGAACTCTGCTGACTCTTTTTCCACCCATGACCCAGAGTGACGGGCATGCTTCTGACCCATGTCTCCAGTCAGATGGGCAGAATTTTCTTACCCTGCTCACAGATGAGGCAGCCCTCCCTGGCTCCCCTAAAAATGTCAGACCCCAGCTCTGTGCTGAGTGTGGGGATGGGACAGGAAGAGAAGTCACCTGTGGACTCGACTCCTTTCTTCTTGCAGGTGGAGGTGGAGTTCTGAGAGCTCTACAGGCCACTAAGTGCCCATCCTGGTTCTCAGCTATGGCTTTGAGTTCCCTTCATTGTGGCTCTGGGGAATTTTTGGTCTGGATCTGAATTTCCAAATGCATTGTTATTTTATTGAGCCTTTTTATGTGCCTGGAGTGGGCCCCACTGTGTGAGGAGGATGTCTCCTATGTCAGCTGCGTCCACCCGTCACGTTGACGAGAAGTCTGCAATCACAGGGCAGAATCGGAATGTTCAAATAAAACAACCAAGTCCAGCTTAGTACAAAAACCCCAGGATGCTCTCCTAGTACCAGCAGATCACTCTTGTGCCCGGAAACTGTCGTGTCCCCTGGCGTGTGTGGAAGGGCAGTCTCTGCATCCCCTTTGAGTTCCAGTACCCAGCACCGTACCAGGCTCACCTAAGTGCTCCAACAGGCAGCTACTCTTTGCTTATGCTCCACACACAGCTCCTCTAACTTTCACAACTTCTTGAATGAACTAGATATGCTTTTAACCTCCACCTAAAAATACAGTGACATTAAGTCACTTGTCTAAGGTCACTCAGCTAGAAAACGGCAAAGCTGGAAATCCTACCTGAGGGCTGTCCGAGTCCGATGTCTGTGTTTTTGACCACAACTGCACTCTGGAGCCGTCCCAATGTTTGCTGAACATATGAGTGTGGAAGAAGGAAGGAGTCTGAGTCTGCTTGGCCTCAGTGGTAAAATAAGCTTAATGGGTAGAAGCTAAATGGACACTGACTTTGACTCATAGGAGGACTTTTTATACCAATTGGAACATCCAGGTGGGCCTCGGTGGACACTGAGTTCCTGAGCATTAGCAGGGTGAGACATTGACTAGATAATCTGGCAGGGGTGTTGCCAGCGGGAAGGAATCCCAGCAATCAGCTTAGCTGAGTGATAGGCTAGATGGCGTAGGTCCTTTCCAACCCCTGGATTCTGGGACTCCCGCAAAAGCTGTTTCACATCTATTCAGAGCCTGCCAGTCACTGGACTATAATGCCTCCTTTGATCTAATTGATGGCCCAAGTAGCTTTCAGTCACTCTCAGCGGGTGGCCCATCCATTGTGCAGGGAACCCGGATCCTGGAGCTGCAGACACTGGTGTGTTTTCTCTCCACATGGGGCACTGCATGGCGGCCCCCATGCCAGGACAAAGGAGATCTTTGGCTGGTAGGGCCCCAGCTTGTCCCCACGTGACAGTCTCAGGACCTTCCAGGGAGCAGAGGGGCCTAGAGCTGAGAAGGAGAGGAAGAAAGAGGAGAAAGGAGAGAGGGGGGGAGGGGTGGGGCTGGGGGCAGGCGGCAGAGAGCCTCTGAACGCTTTCCCGGCCATTGATCACCTCCACCACTGCAGAAGGGAGCTTATTATGCATGTGCTGACTCAGGCCTCTGCCTACAGTCTCCACGCCCCAGGAGGCTGATTAGCTCCCTGCTCGGGGGTCCACAGGGCAGGTAGGCAGTGCCAGTCACCCAGGTGCAGGGGGAGGCCCATCAGGCTCGTTAATGAGCAGGCTGCCAGGTCCAGCTCCTGCAGTTTCTCTTAGCCACACACAGAGCTCAGTACCCTGAACCCGAGCCCCCCATGACAGGGCCCTAGTGGGAGCAGCTGACTGGTCTTCCACACCTTCCCGTCCCGGCTCAGCCTCATCTCGGATCTCCACATGCTGCCTTCACCCCGCAGCCCTACCTTTCCCAGGGCCCTGATCTCCATCCCTCCCTTACCCCTGGTGCACCTCGCTGCTGGGAAAGCTCTCCTCCTGCCGCCCAGGAACCCATCTCGGTGCCCCCACAATATGGACGCCTCAACCCCCAAGAGGACAGTGGGTGAAGAAGAAACAAAAACACCAACAACTAACAGGCAACAGCACCAATAAGGCCCCTTTCCCTGATTGTCTATAAAGGACTTTGAAGAGAAAAGAACTGGAATTACTAACAAATGTCTGTTGCTTTTGTAGTTGCCCCCATAATTCCCCAACGAACAGTTGGAAAGTACCTGCTTTTCCCCTAGAACCCTTCAAGGAGGCCTGAACGTGGGAGGGCCCTGCAGACCCCAGGACCAGCCTGGCTCCACGCCCATCCTCTCAGCACATGAAGCCACCTGCTGCTCCTGGAAGGAAGGCCCTCCTTTCTGAATCAGCGACAAGATGGCAGCCCCAAGGATTAACATTTTAAAGAGGAAACAAGTTAGACCGGCCATTCCTGAATAGGAAAATCAAGTCCCAGGGATGTTCAGAGCAGTTATGGGACCGTCGCCACCGTCTCGCTGCCCTTAGCAGTCTGGGGGGAAAAGCGGCCACGCAGTCACGCGGCTAACACGCGTCTGAGGGCCACCTCCAGGCCGGGTCTGTAATGCTGGGGTGCAGACAGCAGCAAGTGTTCGGGGCCCTGGCTTGGTGATGAGCTCTGTGCCAAGTGCCTCTTGGGTGACAGCATCTGATCCCAGACAGGGAAACTAAGGCACCCATGCATGAGTGTGACGTGATTTGAATCCACCTGCGCACTTCATGTGAATGTTTATTGCCCTCAGCCCCTGTGAGCTTTGGGGCCTCTATAAAACAAAACAGACCAACAGGAGAAACGGAGCTCAGAGAGCCTGTGTTTTCTTCAAAGCCAACCTGGTGTCAGTCCGCTGGCACACAGCACTGTGGTCCACACTCCTGGCTGGCGTGGTCCTTAAGTTCCTCTTGTCGGCTCGACGGCAGAAACCAGGGTGGTGCTGGTGAGGGCAGCAGGCTGCCTTCCAGGGGCCGAGGTAAGCATGTCATCGTTCCAGCTTTTTCCTTTCCAACACAAACACAAGAGGGTTTCTTGAGACTCTGCAGACTCTCCAGGGACCTCGATGGTGATAATCTCCCTGGGGTTTTCCTCTTGGGTTTTGGCTGGTCCCACAGCCCAATTCCCCTTTGGAAAGCTCCCAAGAGAAAGAACACATTCCCACACACTCCTTAGGTGCTCGTTCTTAAATCAGTTCCAAGCTTTAGCAGCTCAAAGGAGTTTTTCATCTTAAATGACTTTATTTGGTGTCAAAGACAAAAAAGCATTATTATTCACTTATTGCTTTAAAGAAAAGACTGTCTCTTACAAAAATACAGCTATTTAAGCCTGGTGACCCTCTGTCCATCATCTTGAGTTTTAAAAATATTCCCTCCCTTTCAACCTCACCAAAAAGGCCTTGTCGAAAGGCTTCTGATGATTTGTAATCTGCTAGTCTCCGTCTTAATGTCTGCAGCTAAAACACTTAGAAACGCTCTCTGGTCATTCACGCTGGTGAACTCTTGCTTCGCAGAAGAATAGTTTCTCAAGACAATGTGGCTTTAGGTTAAAAGGACAAAATAAACAAAGTGAAACTTGAGTATTTCCTTTTGGGAACTTGGTAGCTCACCACAGAAGCGACTTTCGTGTGCAGGTTGAAGCAATGATGACGATAACTGACATGTGGCCAATGTCTTGTTCCGAAAACGTTCACAGCTGTCCTCTCAGAATCACGAGCAGAGGTCAGCAGAGCAGACCACCCTTGCCTTCCCCTCGGCCCCATCTGGCAGGAGCAGTGACATTGGCCCCTCCTGCCCCCGCTACCACCCCTGGGCTTTGCTTTCTCAGACCCTGAACTCTGGCCGATCCAGTAGCCTCAGTGTCTGCTTGCAAAGCCTGGTCCTCTCTCCAGCTCTGTGATTCTTCTCATCAAACAAATGCTTATTGCTCCGTGCGGCTGACGGCAATTAAATCTAGGAGGTCAGTGAACTTGTTGAATGCCTGTGTTTGGTCATTCAGACTGGCATTGTGGGATGCTGACCGGTGAACACCCCCTCCAGATGTCCACGTCTTAATCCCTGGAACCTGTGAATGCTTCCTTACAACAAAAGGGACTCTGCAGATGTGATCAAATGAAGGACCTCGAGATGGAGACATTATCCTGGATTCTCTGGTGGCCCTCTGTGGAATCAGACGTGTCCTTATGAGAGAGGCTGATGGACATCAGAGTATGGGGCGGAGGAGGGCAATGTGAGCTGCAGACAGAGATGCGACAAGGAGCTTGGCAGCCACCGGCCCTGGAGAAGGTGAAAAGAGGGAAGGACCAGCACTGCCCGCCCCTGCGCTGCGGCCCAGGGAACCTGGTCTTGGACCTCTGGCCTCCAGAACTGTGCGGGAACAAACCTGTGCTGTTTTCAGCCACAAAGTTTGTGATCATTAGTTACAGCAGCTCCAGGAAACTAACGCAGGTGTATGATATGCCAGTTTCACCTCCTGAAACACGGCATCTGTACAGGGGAGTCCTTGCAGCCTGTGGGGTACTTTGCAGAGTGAAGGGCAGATTTGTAAGGAGGCAGCTCTCGCCCACCCAGCAGACCCTGCCTCAGTTTACCAGTATGCAGTTGTCCCTGAGCCCCGGGCTCCACAGAGAACTACACCAAAGTCACTTTAAACACAGAAGCATTATCCAGTTTTTAAAGATGTCCTATTTGATTATTTTTCTGTACCAACATTTGGCACCGGCCTAGCTGAGTCTCAGAATCACAAGAGTTAAACAACAAAAAAAAGAAACATGGATTCCAGAGTCGCCCCCAGAGAGTCTGGTTTAGAACATTTGGGACGGAGCCTAGTTGGAAAGTCTCGTGCTTGGCCTGGGCAGTCTGTGCCGTACGTGCCTCGGTGGTTATTCACGTCAGAGCAGTGCTTCCCTCTGTTCTCATGGCTACGTAACTGTCCATGTGCTGCTCTCTTCCATCGGACAATGCCCTTTCTGAACACCCCCACCTCCAGCACTCAGGAAATGTGTGTTGACTTGGGCCCTCCCGACTTCCTCCCAAGGTAGGATTTCGTGACCAGATCCAGAGGCTGACGACACTCAGGCAGGGGCTGCTCCATCACGCTCCGCGTAGATTCCTTACTCTTCAGGCTAAGTCTGGCGCATTCTCCCAACATGTGTGTGGAGCACCTACTGTGTGCCAGCCACTGGGAATTTAAAAGTGAACTAAACAGATAAAAATCTCTGCCCTTCTAATCTAGATGTAAGCATCCCACCTGTCACCCGCCAGTGTTGACCTAAAGATGGTGACTGCTGTGTATCAGGTTTCTCAGCTCGAGGATGAGGAGATTAATCCACCCTCTTCTCTGGCATCTTCTGGTCCCTGCCCGACCCCGGCGGCCTTCTGTGCATCCCCTCCAAGTTCCCCTCTGCCTCCACAAGTAGGATGTTTAGGGCAGTGAAACTACTCTGTACGATACTGTCATGGTGGATACACACCTGTCATCATACATTTGTCAAAATGCAGAGTGACCCCTCATGTAAACTCTGGACTTTGATGATATGATGTGTCAAAATTGGTTCATCATTTATAACAAATGCACCACTGTGGTGGGGGTGTCGATGGTGCATTGCGGGGGGCACCAGAGAGTAATGGGAACTCTGTACTTTCTGCTCAATTTTGCCATGAACCTAACACTGCTCTTAAAAAAAAAAATTAAGTCTATATTTTTTCACAAAATGACTTGGTACAGAGCTAGGATAGATCAATTCAACGCAGACGAGATCTCAGAGCTCCCACTAGCCTGTGACACTCTAGCCAGCGTTTGGACTTTTTCTACAGGCAGTGGGGATTTTAAAGCCAAAACACAGTGAGCTCATTAGTGGGTTTTAGGAAGATTGTTGAATGGGGATAAGTTGAGCTAGCATGGAGCCATCGACCCATCAGGACTGTGTGGAGACAGCCCCCCACTTCACTGTCCCCAAATCACCTACCTTAGCAACATTGGGACGGCAGAATCCCTTTGTGGACCCAAGGAAAGCCACAGTCCACCTTCCCTGAGCACTAGATTTTGCCACAACAGTTGCCATCCCTCCTCCTTTGCAGAGTAGAGGAAGCAGCCGACCAGAGCTGGGTTATTCACTGAGATGACAGCCACCCATGAGTAAGGGACACTCCATCAAGACGTCTTCAGGTCAGAGCTGGCGTGCGTGACAACAGCACCCAGCATGACGTTGGGTGCTTTGCCATCCCCTTGGAATGAGCGATAAACTCCAGTCGTGTTACATGAGGCACCCCAAAAGGGTCCCATCCACTGTTAGTCTTGCCTGCTCAAGTGTCTGTCTCCACCATTTGTCACTTACTTCTTTCATTTTTCTTTCCCAACCAATGTCTTTGTTTAGGCCCCAGTGGGTGTTCTTGTATCGATTCCCATTTATTTCTTCCAAAGAATCAGAAGGCTTAATGTCAATTTCCATTTCCAAAGCTGGTAGCATTTGAGAAAAGTGCCTTCTTCAGATCAATACTCCCTCCTGACTTGACATTGAGCTATTAGTAACTACATGGTGTATGATTTCACTGGGAAAAATAGGGGTCAATAGAACTACAATTCCTGGATATAAAGCCAGCTGGTCTTGTCTACGACAGGTTTCATGGAGAGGCCACAACGCTCTCAAGAAGCAGAAAGATCACCTAGTTCACTGCACCCCCGCCCCCATTGTCTGCTAAGCTTATTATCACAGCGCCAAGAAGTAGGCCGTTGGCAAGAATCCCTTCAGTGACTTGTTCTGCCAACTACATATGAACACTTGGTTTTCCTCTGTGATTCCAAATGGATGATTGCGCTGCCAAGTCAGGAATTACTCAGCATTATAAGTTATTTACAGTCCATAAAAAGGTTTTCAGGCGACGCTACTCGAAATGTGCAATTCAGTTACTCCTCCAGTGACTGCCCCCCCAGCCCTCTGCAGGGGCTCCTCTGTTGGCACCCCTCCCCGCTCGGTCCCAGCCTTGGGGACACGACATACTCCTTTCCCAGGTTCAGCAGAGGATGACCCTGGCCTACTCCTCCCCCTTTCCACCTCACCCTCCATGCTCCTCGTCGCCACCACATGAAGCTGAAGAAGTTTCTCCCGAAGGGTTTGAACAACCACTAAGAGGAACTACAGGCAGCAGAGGAAGATTTTCCAACAGTACAAGACAGCACCGCCTCCACTGGTCCATGGGGACAGGGGCCAAAATGTCGCCCCTCTTCTCTCACCCGCGAAGCTGCCGGGCAGCAGAATCCGGCTCTCACGCAGTGGTCCCTGTCCCCTGCTGGGCTTTGCCTTCAGAATATGCCCTGAGGGTGTGAGAAGAACAGTCGAGGCCCGTGGGGCTCCCTCAGCGGCCCCTCAAGGTCTCCTCACCTTTTTCTCCCAAACATCGAGCCGGTACCAACCGGCGCAAACACATGTGTACACACACACACTCCCAATTCAACCTCAGTGAGGAGCAAGGGCATCAGGACCAAACGGAAGAATGCAGACGTTTTCCTAGAACACCACAGCCCCCAAGGTCATGGTGCCTGGGAAGCAGTGAGTGCAGCACCGGATCTTGGGCTCAGAGCATTTGCTCGCCCCCCACCAGCCCAAACCTTTTCAGATTATGCGTCCGTGGGCCCCTTTCTCAGACACCTCCCTCTAAGGACTGCCGCCTTCCCCTGACGTCATTCTAACTGCTAAAAATCATAATACTCCCACCCAGCTATATGTGGGGGTTCCCCAAATACTGCCCCCAGCCCTGACCAATTGACCACCAAATCCCGTCCACTTTCTGCTTCAGGATGGCCCAAGTACAGGCCCCTTTCTCCACCTGCAAGGCCACCACCACGACCAGACTCTCAGAGGTGTCCTGGTCCCCTCTGCCCCCACTCACGTGGCTCAGAGTATCCCCATCCCTGAGGCCCCCAGGCCCATGGTCGGCTCCTTCTCCAGTCCCGGCCATTCCTCCCCACCCGCCAGCCTTGCTGGACTCACCCAAAATGCCAGGGAGGAAGACGAAGCGTCGAGTGTCTGTATAAAGTGGGAATTACGCAAATACTTAAGATGAGCTTGACCCTACGTCCCCTCATTTTACCTCAGGGCTGAGGAAAGTGGGAAAACCAGGACAAATTATTGGGCTTGGGTTCTAGAGGGGGCCCTGGGGGAACACTGTCTGGAGATTTATGGTGAATCCACCCTTGTAAGAAGGCCTTGACCAGACGCCAACCTGGGAGTGTTACCGGGTTAGTTGACGAAGAAGGTTCAGGAACCTGCCCAGCTCACATGCCAGGGGCCTGCGGTGGAATTGGATTCCAACAGGGGTCTTTGATGCCAGGCCCAGGTGAGGTGAGCTACATCCAGATTTGAAACCCGAAATCCATAGGGTAGTGGTGTATCCTCACAATGGAGAACTATTTTGCCATAAAAAGGAAGGAAATTCAGTCACATGCTACAATATGGGTAAGCCTTAAGGACCTTATGTGAAGTGAAAGAAGCCAGACACAAAAGGACATGTACTGTAGGATTCCACTTACATGAGTCATCAAATTCTCAGAGGCAAGAAGTAGGTGGTGGGGCCAGAGGCTGGGGGAGGGGGAGTGGCGCGTTGTCCTCTAATGTGGCCAGAGATTCAGTTTGGGATGATGAAAAAGATCTGGAGATGGGTAGTGGTGACGCTTAAACAACAGTGAGAATGTGCATAATACCACCAAATTACTCACTTAGAAATGGTAACTTTTAGCTTATTATATTTTACCACGAGGGAAAAAAAATGGAGTGCATTGACTTGACTCTTCAAGAACAAGCCATGTTTCTTTCGTTCTTTGCCCTTTTTTTTTTTTCCTCAAACGTTGCTGTAGATATTGGCCTCTTTGCAGAGAACCGTGTGGGTGTGAGGTCTGGTCCCAGGTGCACAGAGTTTTGCAAAATGACTATTAAATACAATAAATCAGAATTGCTTTTAAAAGCTTCAGAGTCTGCTTTTCTCGACCCAAAAGCCTACGACGTTAACACACTTGTTCCAAGAGACAGGAGAGACTCTGGAAACCCGTCAAACCCTCAGCTGTTGCAGGCGGTGGTGATTCTGTGAGAAACACTCTGTGCCTGGGGTCCATCTCCACCGAGCATGCACTTGGCTACCACGCCACCCATCGAGAGGCTGCACCTGTGGGGGCCTCTACAGGAGCGCCTCCCTGGTCTCTGGCAGCCAGTTGTGTCAGAAGGTTTGGAGAAGGTTCGCCCTGCAACGGTTTCAGCCAAGGACTTTCAGAGAAAATAGCAAAATTAGAAATGTGGCAGCAGCAGAAGTTAAGCACGCATGTTTACAGTGAGTAGAGGCATTGACCGAAAGCACTAATTTGAAGAATTTCGTAGCTTCCTCAGGACTACTCGACCTATTAGACTGCACTCTCCAGTTTCACCTCCCTGCCTTCAAAGGCACATCGAGGCTGGAGAGGATAAAAGGGAAAGTGATTAAAGAGAAGGAAAATTGTAGCAAAGAATGAAGGTTTGAAATGCTGAGGGAGCCGGAGACAGGAGGGCTTGGGATTAATATGCCTCCGCCGGTGGGTGACGCCACGGTATGGGTGGAGTAGGTGTGCTCTTTCCAGCTCCCTGAAAACTCAGTGCGGTGCCTTGACGACCAGGTTTGAAGGAAGGTAAGGGCATGGCAGGCCGGCCAGGTCCTCTCTGGGTACCCAAACATTTCTTGAGCACCCAGGTGTGCCCTGCTCGGAAGCGGAAACAGACAAGAGGGCATGAGTGGCTCCAAGTTTTTCATCATTGCCACTAGAAAACCAGTTTAAAATACCACAATCAACAGAAATGAAGGATGAGAAGTGGTCATGGTAATGAAAAGAGGGGCAAAAGCGTCTGCGGGAAAACCCCTGTATACCTGTTTAAAAAATCATGCATTTGTTGAGATGGGTCTGTAAATATGACAGCTGGGAGACGTCCTGGAATCCCGTTGGCTCTACCTCAGGTTTCTTTCAGAGCCCGCAAGCTTTGGCAATGCAGGTGGCCAGAGTAAACGAGTTAGGATGACTTTAATGGACTTGCCTGCTGACCTTTCCCAAATAAAAATCGCACACTTGATAGCTGACTACATGTTTTCTGTCCTTGCCAGGAGCTAAGGGTGTTCTCTTCCGACTGACAGAGAGGGAGCAGGGAGCTTTCGGAGGGGGCACTTCCCAACTAAATGGGGACAAAATGGCACTTCCTCTGTTAAGACAGACAGCAGAAGGCTCAGGGCAGAGCAATGCCAGGCAGATCCCACACCCCTGGCCCAAGGAGGGAGAAGCAGAGCAACTGGTTCTTACCCCTGGGAATTGGGAAACCGGGCCAGTGAGAGTTGACATTAAGTAATAGAAGGAATAGAAGCTGTAAGAACAGAATTCGTACCTCCAGGTCTATTATGCAAAAGTGATTGGTCAGCAAGCCATTGCTGCGTTTAAAGATGATCTTTTACAGAAAAACTGACTAAATGCCCTGTAACTCAGGGGAGCGTGCCTGAGGAAAGACTAGCTATAGATGTCACACCCCAGTCCAAGGCCTGCCTGGGCCACCCAGTGAGGGCCTCCATGATTAGAATGAAGAAGGACTCAGCCAGACCTACGGAGCAAGATTCTTAAACTTTGGGGTGCATCCAAACTCCTTGGGGTGGTTGGCAACCTCATCCCCAAAGACCTTGATTCTAGACTCAGAATTTGCATTTCAAAGAAGCCTCCAGGTGATTCCAAAGCAGGGGTCTGGGTCCACTTGTGGAGAAACACTGCTCCCATTTTCTGCATCAGATGGATGCTTGCTACTGCTTGCTACTGCTTTCTGCTTGCTACTCACTTCCTGTGAGGAGACAACTGAGAGCAGGGTTTAGAAACCTTTGTAGCCAGCTGTCATTGCTGGCATATCCAGCCCTCCTCCATCACTTCAGCCACCACGTGGTCCGAGCCTCCTACAATTTCTGTGCACTTAGTATTTGTCAGCTATAACCCATTGGGGCATATAATCTGGAATTGTTTCACCCAAAGATAATTTTAACTATAATTTATCAAGATAAATTGTGAAAATTGACTCCTGTTGAGGTATTAGAGATGAATAAAGCACCACTTGCTTTAACTGGGATGAAACTTGAAAAGAAACAGCCTATGCCTGCTGAACTCACTGTATCATCTGCTTGATGTCCACGAACAAATCTCTGAGGGTGTCTTGTATACTATGCATGTGTTATTAAAACAAAACAGAGAAACCATTTAGGTAGACATTTTCTCCTATAGGTAGGGTGGTTGGTCAATCAGATAAGCAAGAAACAGTGTCACTTGTCACATTAAAAATATTAAATACTGATACAACAGTCTTTGTTTCTTGTATTATTTCCGAAGGGTTGGAGAATTAAAAACACAAACTGAACTCTGCACAAATAGTTTAAGAGACACTGCTGTTAATGGAATTCTCCTGGCGGGAGTCAAACCCCAGGGGAAAGTGATAAAACTATTCCTTTTCAGCAATAAAAACACTGTTGTGTTGGGTAATTACATATTGCATCGTTTCCATGATAAACAAAAACATTTGTTTCCGTTGGGTGGAAATGAAAGCAAACCTTTTCCCTTTCTGGAGGCAGCTTTGCTGCTTGGCTGGTTAGCTCTGAGCCAGCGCTAAGAAGGGCTGTAATTCCAGGGTCAACCCGTGTCAGGCCCATTTGCCCTCACAGTGCTAAAGCTAACTGTTAAGGGCACAGAACACAGAGCCCCTGCCTCCCACCTCCCTCACCCTCTGTTTCACACCAGTCTTCATGGAAACCTTCAGTTCATAAAAGGAACCTGGCCGGAGGGCTCCCGGGGTTCGCTGAGACCCTCAGCATTGCAGAATACACCGCACATGGCACAGCTCTGGTGAAGGGGAGCCTTCGCCCAGCGCCAAAGCTGATTCTTTTCTTTAGAATCTACTAGCCTGAGGCCTGTGCTTCATGCGTTAGTTTTAATTTACTTCTGTCACCAAAGTGACTGACATGGGTCTTTTCTTCCTGCCGGAGAGTACAAATGTAGAGGGACTTGTTCATACATACGATGGCAGGGGACCCATTAGGGAATTCAGTCATTTGTAAAAATAGCAGTGGTGGTGGAAGGGGGTTGGCCTAGCAGGTAACGATGGGACTTCAAACAGTGTGGGCTGTGGGGCGTCAAGCAGTTCAGAGTCCCCCTGAACTTCAGTGTCCCCTGCTTCATAGGTCATTCCACGGAGCGAGCCCCGGGGCGGACCTGCTGTGTGGCCGGAGGAAAGGCGGGCAGATGGACATAAGTAGGCACTTCCCTTTGTCTGATCAGGAAGGGCTGGGGAAGGAAGAGAGAAATGGCTTGGGATTTGTCAATGTGTGAGTTTTTCAAAACTTCAAATTAATCTGTCTTCTCCGATTTGTAAACCATGAACAGAATCACCTCATCCTCGCTCAGTGTCTCTCTCGATTTACCTCTGAGTTGACCAGCTGTTTACGTGATGTGTCTCACTGTCCTGGGTGTGGGGTAGACATGCGTGCCCTCTGAGTGGACGCCTGGCTTGCTCCCCGTGGGTTCATCTGCCAGGAGGGCGACCAGAATGCGGTTTCCTTCATGTTTGCAGTTTTGTCGCGACTCCACGGAAAAGCATGTCTACCAAAGTGTGGCGTGGTGACGTGGTGCCTGACTGGGTCTTCAGTCAGCTGACAGGAAGGGCTGGCCTCGTCCTGCCTGCGGCCAGTGCCAGCTGGGTACTCACTGCACTTCCAATTCTTGAGATGACACAGCGTTAAGCAAACCTGCAGTTCCTGCCAAACCCTACTCCCTGGGGAGGGGCTCCCGGAAAACGATCCAGAGGACCAATGGGTCCCCAAGCTGAAAACTACCATGAGCTGGCCTTGCACCTACTGTCCAATACAAATGACACTTCCTACAGATGCAGCTTTTGTTCTTTACTGTGTTTCATTCCCAAAGAAAAGTAACTCTTCCGGCTGCTGAGCCTGCTGTCCCAGAGGGCACACTGCAGAAACCACCTTCTCCCACCACACAGCACACACGCCTCACACACTGCTCACACTGAGTGCTCATTGAGGCATCCGTGCGTACACGCGTGTACATGCACACATACTTGTACAACCCTCACACACATGCACACCCTCACATGTGCACACACACTCATGCACACACACCTATGCACACACTTGCACTTTTTTTAACCTGGGGACCATTTTCAGGGAGAACACTTGGAGCTGTTTCTGACTGAGGACCCCCCAAAAGTAAATTGTGCTGTGCCCCCCTCATATCACTTTCAAAGGGGTGACCGGTGAGAGGCCAGGATGGTCTCTTCAAACAAGAGCACAGAAAGCCAGGACAGGAGAGAAGGAGGCACACATCTCGGCAGCTGACGTGGAATCGAAACAGCCATGAGCGATGCCACATTCTGACGACCACAGTGATACCTGAGGGGTCATTCACCTGCAGAGTGAAAACATCTTCTCCTTAAAACAACGCAGAGTGAATGTTTTAAAGGCCAGCAGTGGCTAGTTATCCACCTCCTGCAGTTCTCTCAGTGTGGCTTGCAGGAGACGCTGAAGCTTCCGGAACACATTAGGGGGTGCTCTCTGGGGGAGCCCGGCAGGGTGGCCCGGGTCCGCACAATCCTGCACGGTCTCCTGTAACTGCAGCCGAAGCTCCAAGGAAATGGCAGAGCTCCCGAGAGTCGAGGAAAACCAGTGGCGGAATATCTTGTCACAGATGACCTGAGAGAAAGGCGAGGGAGCAGTCAGTTCAGGGCAGCAAATCCCCCTTGGAAGGGCCCCAGAGCCTGCCACGGGGTCTCCCAGGCCTTCGCTCTTCGCCCACATCCCCCACGTCCTTCAGGGGCGGGGAGGCCTGCAGACTTTGTGGGACTCTGATACATGTCTTCCCTTCTGGAACTGAACCTCCTCAGCCCCATGAAGAAACTTTGCCTCAGAGACAAGGGCAACCCCGTGTGAGGTAGAACATTTCTATTTCCAGCCTCCCGGCAGATGGAGCAAGTTCTAGGGGACACTTCAGAAGGGACTGAAGAGAAAGGGGAGCAGAAAGTCATACGCAGTCACAGCGGCCCCTCGGCAGGTCTGCAGGCACCCCATTCCGAGGAGGGGCTTTCTTGGCCATAAAAATGGTCCCAGTAACAGTGATCACCCCCTGACAGGGCTGTCCTCAGCCTCAGATGACCTGCTGGTGAGAAGTGTGCCAACGTGATAGCACTGAGGCTGGCAGGAGGAAAAGGCATATTGGAAAGGAAACGCTGAGACTCTAAAGGAGCCCTTGAAATGTATTTTAGGAGCAGAAGTAAAAAGTCAGCCATTCTCCCACAGCCTTTAAGTCTAATGACAAAGAAATTCACTGATGCTGAAGAGCTCTTTAAATTCTCAGTTTAAACCTGCTGTTTGTTTTACAGCTTTCTGTTTCCTCCCTGGTGGGAGAACTGGACGGGGAGCTGCATAATTAATAGTGCTTTATTTTTCTATATCACGCTTTATATTAGCCTCATCTAACAAATGCCTCAATTTTGTAGAGCTGCTGTTTCATAACTGTAACTTTTGTTTCCCAATGCCCGCAAGGGCCAGGATTTTTTTAAAAAACAAGTCATTTTATTTCTTTTTTGAAATGATCGTACATTTTCATGTGCAAACATTTCAAATGTTTATACTGTAGTGCAAAAGATAGACTGTAAGCTTGGTCTCCGTCCTGCTTCTGATCGCCAGACACTCAGCTCTGGCTGAGAGGCAACCACTCCCTTCAGTTTCCTTCTAGAAGATTCTGGGTAGACACAGCCCGTGTGTGCGCTTCCCTTTCCTTTTACTTTACATAAATGGTCCTATATACATGCACTGCTCTATAGCTTCCATCCCCATTTAACCAAGTATCAGAGCGAGTCTTCCAAGTCAGTTCTTATCAGGAGAGCCCACGTGTTTTAATGGCTGCACCTCCAATGTGTGGGTGCAAATTACTTAACTAGTCCCCTATCGATGGAAATTTAGGTTACTTAACTAACTTTTGCTATTATGAACAATGCTGCAATAAATATCTTGCATATATGTCATTTTCCTTTTATGCATGTGACTAAATTTCTAGAAATGGAATTTCTAGCCCACAGGCATGTACATTTCTTGTTTCGATAGATAACGCCAGACTGGCCCCATACAGGTTGCGCTGAGCTCTCAGCAATGTCCTACGAGAATGCTGGTGGGTGGCTGAAATGGTTGAATTTGCTTTGTTCCTCTTACCAGTCAGGTTGAGGGCCCTTTGTACTTCCTTCCCTGTGAATGGCCCCGTTGATATCCTGTGCCCACGTTTCCACTGGACGTTGGTCTTTTCGTTTTAACTTAAGCCCCTTGCTTACATTGGTTTCCTGGGGAGCAGACTCTAAGATGAGGTTTGCATGCAGGGATTTATTGAGGGCATTCTTGGGGACCTCGCCTCCATGGAACTGAGAGAGAAGGTGAACTTCTGGTGCTAGGAAGGCCCCACACCGCAGAGTTGTTCCCCTCTGAGGCGAGGGAGCGGGGCATAAGCAAAGCCACTGACCACGCACCAGCTGCTGCCCCTGGGATCTGGGAAAGAAGCAAGAAGCTCTGGTGGGTGAAGGACAATCCTGGACACATTCGGAGCCAGCCGCAGAGGCTGGGGGTGAGGGCCTCTGCAAGGACATCTGCAGGGATCTGTAAGAGCCCTTCATATCTTAAGGACAGGAACCCCAGGCTCATGATGCTGCAAAGGGCAGGTGTTAGTGTTTCCACTTTGTGGGATGAGGTCACAGGTGGCCGATGCTCTAGTGAAAAAAAAAAGCCTCTTGTTCCCACAGCTGAAGATTTTGCTGCAGACACGCCGAGGGCATGAGTCCACAGGAAGTTAGAGGCTGGGATGGAGAAGCCTCCAAAGGCCATGTCACTGCTGGGCTTCCAGCTCAAGCTTTCGTCGGGCTGTTGCAGGACCCCGGATCAACCACCGCTGTCCAGGTCCCCAGGTGAGTACTCCCTGTGGCATGACACGGCACCACGCTGAGGCCTGCTCCCACCTAGGTCCACGTCACCAGGCCTGCATGGGGTCACCCTGGTTTTCGGGGTGGAGGACCCTAGGAACAGGCTGCAGTGCGAGTGGGATTGGGGCAAGAGTTGGACGGGAGAGCAACAAAGCAGGACAGTGGGGGCAAGAGTGTAGCTGCGATCGCAGGCACAGGCGGTGGGGGGCAAGTAAGCCCAGCTTCTCTGCGGTGACCTCCTCCTGGTTGTAATCAACTCCCAGGGGCCAGGCTCATCCACGCCCACCTGGGAGCCTGAGGTGAGGGCTGAGAGCAGACAACTGCCCATGGGAGAGGCTGATGGGGTATTGAGCCCCGCAGTGGGGACCTCTCTGGCTCTAGACCCGATCTGAAAGCCGGGACCCAGTATGGAGTCCCCCTTATCTCTGATTCCAGGACTCAGGACACATGTCCTCTCGCTGTTAACCACCTGCTGACCCTAACTGGTAACCTGCCTGGACTGGTGTCCATCCAACCTCCCTACTTGTCTCAGGACTGCTTTGTACTCTTTTCATCCTTCGTGCTGGCGTGTGTGTAGATGCAGAAAGTAGACCCAGAGAGAATAGCTATCGAAGCCCCCCCATAACGCGGTGGGGCCAGGAACAGGCTTTGCTGGGAGCGGCACCATTAGACCAACAGCCCCCTGGGGCAGATAGCAAAGAACAAGTGACCACCCAGTCTCCCACCGTCCTGCCCTCAGGTGGCACAGAAACAGGGGCCTCCTGGCATTAACAGGGTGCTCCAGCCTAGCGGAGGCTGAGGCTGGCGGAAGGCGGAGGGCATGCCCCCTGCTCACCTGCAGGTTGCTGTTCACACGCTCTGCTCCACACTTGTTCACTCGCAGATCACACTTGGAAAAACAGTCAAAGAAATTGCAGTCTTCGTCTCCCGTGCAGTTCTGCTCAAGAATTTCCCTCATTTTAGGTTCAAAAAAGGCCATGTCCACGTCAATAGCCACCACCTGTAACCAAAAGGGCACAGGGTGATCGAAGGGCCATGGGAGCTCAGTAAGCGGGAGCCCATGCAGCGCCCTCTCCCGGTTTGCGGGAGCAGGTGTCCCAGAGCAGGGGGGGGGCCCAGAGTGGGGGCCACAGAGCAGCCAGCCAGCAGGACGGCCGACCGCAGGGGAGGCCTCCGTTGATTTCCACCAGCCAGGGGCATGGTGCAGATTACATTGCAAGGCTTTAGCTGCTAGCACTAGTGAAAGCTTAGCGTTCCGAACCGTAACCAGAAGCACCACTTTTCATTTTAAGTGTTCCGTAGATTTAAAAGTAGAAATCTCTGAAATATCTTAAAAATGAATTAGCATCCCCTCCGTTGCTTTATCACTTTGGTCTCTGACCTTCCAGGGTCAGGATTACAAAAGCAGTCAAATACGGATCATCTGTCCCCGTGAATATAGGCAGCAAAAGGACACTACATTCAGGAGACAGGTCTTGGGTGTGTTGGTGAAAATGGAGTGGATGGGACCCAAGTTGTCTATCGATGGCGTCCCTGTGACTATCGCTCGCGTCTCTGTGACCTGAGTCAACTGGTTTGTAACTGATTGTTCAGGTAGACACAGGACTGGGGGTGGGGGAAGGGTTAGAATAACAGCCTCCAAGTTCTCGAATTAGGGTTGATACTTGTGGACTCTGATTCAACAGCACAAATCAGCATGAGAATGTGAGGACCCCCTGGAATTTCAGACTTATCTTCTTGGCTTCAAACCAAATAGCCTTCAAAACCAGTAAAAGAATAACATCTGAATTATGCATATTTCCCTCAACCACTTGAATTTTTAAAAAATAAAATAAAATTAGCTCAAATCTGAGAAAACCTGGACTCTGCTCAAATCAGGCAGGTATTAAGGAGCTATGGGAAGACTTGATGAATTTGATGGAGTCTGTGGTATTTCACAAGCCTTCACAGGCCAATATCAAAATGTCAGCCTTTCCTTCTCCCTTTGGTAGCATCTCAAAAGAGTGTTCATTCGCTTTTGTGTCTTGTTCAGGACTGATGCCAGGAGGCAATCTTCAGTATTATTCAGTAAAACAGAGGAGGGAAAATAATTTACTTCAAAATATGTGGAGAATAATTAAAGAACAGGGAACTTTTCCCTATTTAAGAGCTTTGCCTAATTACTAATTCAGGCACAACAAACAGAAATTATCATTTTAATCAGTTTTTCCTGTCTCATTATTTAGCCAAAAGAAATATGTCATTTCATTATTTACGCTGCTTAATAGACTAAAAACATATTACCTATGCTAATGAATCTATTGTCTTTATAGTTTATTATTGGGGTTTCAAGATCCTTTTCTTCCATAGTTTCTGGTAATCCCCCCACTTTTCCTGGGCCCCTAGATAGAATTTCAGATCCTCACAACTTCTCTCTCTACCATTTCCGAGTGTTCCCTTTCCATCTCCCAGGAGAGCCAGATTCATTTTTAAAGTTTTAGTCGGTGGTGCAGAACAGATTACAGCTATTGTGAGCATAACTCTGTGTACCTAAAATAGGAACGGTGACAAAAGAAACTGGGGAAACTGTGGGAGGTTTCTTAAATTGCATCAGGAGAGTCATAAAATTCTTCGTGCATGGAATTACCTAACTCGCACCATCTTCTTCAGACCATCCTGCCAACAGGCTAGAAGGGACCGATGAGAATTATTTCACTCTCTACTGAAAAGCATGGCTCTAGAGGAGGAAGCATCACCTGTTGGAAAGAAACTCTTGCTGGCAGTAGTTTGGGAGCAGGAAGTAAAGATGTTTCCTACTTGTTCATTTCCAACCACCAGCTACATTGTCAAGACCTGCCCATGGGGACCGGAAGAAAGTGAACGACCGTCAGTCCTTCTTCCATGTGGGCAGCAGGGCAGCATCCGCCAAAGGGAGGACCCACCTGCAGGACGGTCGCTGAGCTGGCTCATTCTCAAGCTGCAGAGCATCAGGACCACCAGAGGCTTGTTTGTAAAGCACAGGTTGCCACGTCCACCCCCAGAGTTTCAGACTCAGTAGGTCTGGGGTGAAGTTGGAGAATTTGCATTTCCATCAAGTTCTCTGATACTGCTGATTCTACTGCTGGTTTTCACTTAAAAGTTGTAACATTACAGGGAAAATTAACTTCTTGAACCTCAGCATCATAAGGAAAGTCAATAATACCAGGGTCCTTTCCTCCCCATTACCCCCCACGTGAGCGCTCAGGCACAGGCGGCGGCCCCGTGTGCTCCAGAACCAGTCCACGCGGCAAGTCTGGTGGAGGTCAGAGTGCAGCCATTACCTCACTGAACAAATATTCTGCGCCTAGTATTATGTGCAACACGCGGAAAGGCAAAAGGCATAACTGAAGTGGATGCGCGAGCCAGTAACGTCCTGTGGTGCCCACGCTCCAGGGAAGACCCATCGGCCCCACCTCCTTCCAGAGCCTCTCCTGGGAACGCGGCCACCACAGCCTCTCAAGTCTCTCAACTTCCATCACACCTGTTGAATTCCACACATTGACACTCTCTTATACTTTCTGGATGAAAAACAAGTGATCTAATGATGAGACGAACTGGCCCCATAACTGCCCAATGCCAGCGGTTGTGTGTGGACACTCCACCCCCTCCCCAAGGCGTCAGGGTGGCTGTGACCCCAGGACTGCTCTGAGGAGAACAATGGCCATTCGAGTCCATTCCATAACCTCCCTGCTCAGGAAGAAAGAAAGCCTCCCTCAGGGTCGCAGCTCTGAGAAATAAGCTGATGAGTCTGGGGCATCCCTCCCCTTCACTACTCGTCTGGAGGGGTCTCCTGGAGCCCAGAGTATTGTAGATAGATCCAAGGTCCTTCTGGCATCTTCTGGAACCTCCCAGAACCTCTCAGCTCTTGTCCTTCCACACGTGGAGCCGCCCCCGCTTATCAGACCCTCTGGGGCAGCCAGGGAAGAGCATCAGGACAGAGTGGTTTGGGCCAGATGCTACTCCACCTCGAGACGAGGCTTGGAGGATGGATTGGCACTGATTGCAGGCTGTCTTCAGGAGGCAGTCCTGTGCCACCTGGTGCCACCTGCCCTGGAGGCCATGGCTGGCAGTAATAGTACCTTCTTCCTGTCGTAAAGAGCATTGTTCCACCATGAGCTAGCCCCACAGTGACCGCCCACTGAGGGGGCCAGAGTTCAGCCTGCCTGGCCCTTCACCTGCCGGCACCTGCAGTGTATGAGCTAACCGCTGCAGCAGGGGGAGGGACCCCAGTCAATGGCAGATCACCATGGCATTGATCTGACGCCCGGGTTAGCCTCGCTGGGGGCAGTGGGAGGGTGTTATCTCATAAGGAGACACTGACATCCCTTCCTGCTTTCGCTTCTCCACCTTGTTTAATTCCTCAGCCACTGGAGTGGAGGCTACAATGCATGTGCCATGGACAGAGCAGTGCACAGGCAGACGTTTCCACTGGGCAGGTTTCTCCCTTGTGGAAGGCACCGAAACTCCACTCATTCCTCCCGAGGTCTGACCCACAGAGAGGAAGTACCTAGAACCCTCCAGGGAGAATGTGCTAGAAGAAGATGCACATCATAGTGGAGTGTGGGCCGTTTGAAAACCGCACCTGCCAACTGGGCTGTTGTGCAGAGGCCCCCACAGGCCATCCTCTGCCGCCCCATCATCACCTAAAGATTGTGTTCTGCACGCAGCAAGAGCCACCTTTCCAGAACCTGCTGCGCTGCTGTGGAGAAACCCAAGTGGCCCTTGGGGAACGAGGACGCACGGCCTTACAGCCCTCAGCCCCCGCAGTCCTTTCATTACAGGCCCCACTGCTGGGGCAGGGCGTGAGGTGCTGGTGTACTTTGAATTCTCACCCAGGGAGGGTGGGCTGCTAGGGCAGGGGTGGTCCAGGCCAGAAGACTGCATCATGTTACGGTGTTTCCCAGGACTTCAGAAATCCCCTCATTTACAACCACCCGGACCCCCACATGGAAAAGGCACCCTCCCAGGGCCACTCACCGTGAAGTCCCTTCTGATAGCAAAGTTCTCGGGCTTGACGTCGCAGAGGTGGAGGCGGTGGGAGAAGTCGTTGTCGAAATGGCTCACCAGGTCTAGGAAGCTGAGCGCCATGTCACTGATGGCCCGGGCCAGGCCCCGGGAGGCCCCGCCCAGGGGGAAGAGGGCAGTGTGGTGGGGGCTGCCGGCTGCCAGGTACTCCACGGCATAGAAGTGGCCGCAGGAGCCCAGCACGGGTGGGGCGTGCCGGCTCAGGTCCTGCAGCAGGCTGAGCAGCACGAACTCCTCCTGCTGCAGGAGGGACCACAGGCTGGCCAGCTGGCCCCGCCAGCGGGGACCCCGGAGCCTCGGCCACAGCAGCCCCAGACCACCGTGGGACAGCTCCAGGCCCAGCGTGTTCTTGACCTCGCCGGCCACCAGCAGGAGGAGTTCTGCCTCGGGGAAGTCCTGGCCGCCCTTCCAGGCCTGGTCCTCCAGCAGCCCGGGCCGCCGGAAGCTGGAGAAGGCCTCCTCCTTGGACTTGAGGACCACCGGCCGGCCGCGCCAGTCGGCCTGCAGCACCTTCTTGCCCCTCTCGTAGTACAGGCAGCGCCGGTACAGCAGCCGCCCAGCCACGCACAGGTCCTGGCAGAGGTCGCCCACCAGCACGCCGCCCTGGTAGTCCCGGCACTGCAAGGAAGGGGCAGTCGGTCACCACAGAGCGGGCAGGAAAGGACCAGGCTGGTCCCCGTACTTAGGGCGCTTCTGATCAGCTGTTGAGAGAACCTCATGAATAGGAGCCACATGGCTGTTCAGGTCAGTGAGTAATTAAGGCAGACACTTCAGAGTGTCTCAGTCAGGCCCCAGACTGGATCCTCAGAACCAGGACACCCAGCTGTGTGACGCCGGGAAAAGTCGTTTTGCCATCTGGGTGTCAGCTCCATCACCTGTCAGTGAGAGGGCTGGGCTGGGTGTTAGGGTCACCAGAGAGCTTTTAACCCCATCCAAGGACAACTAAGTCAGATCTCGGGGGGGGTTGTGGCCCCGAGATCACGGTCATGGCCTTCCTACAGGAAGGTCCCCTGGGCCCGTTGTTTCCATATGAGCAGTGTGGCCTGTAATGCCAACTGGCTCGGGAGGATTATAGGGGTTCAGGGAACTCACTGCAGGAAACAGGAGTTCGAACAGGCCCGTTGGCTGGTGATGTTGGCAGGATAGACTGGAAGGCGCCCGGGATGCCCTTCAGAAGAGAGGAACCGCGGGGGGTACATTCTGGACATGGAGGGTGTGTTTAGTACCTGGCGGTGGTTAGGAAGGTGTCCAGAGCCCTCCAATGACTAAACTTCAGGGGCTCGTTTGACGAGTGCCACACGAGGGGACTTGGTGAGCCCCCCTCAACACCGCAGTGCAGTCATCCCTAAGAAGGCAGTCCACCAGGCCCTGCCCTGTGGACATGCTAGAGGAATGGCCACCGGCCAGGCTACCTGCCTCAGCCACACCTGGCCACCTTCAAATTAACAGAGCCACTTTCCGAACTTAGCCCAGCCAAACGCGAGCTGAGCCACGATCCAACTTAAGAGTACCAGGCTTAAGAGTTCACAGACCAGAGGTGGCTGCCTTCGGATCTCCTAAATGACCGTGGAATGTGACATGAGCAAGATAGGAACACGACCAGGCGTGGCTTTGGGGAAGACTGGGTTTGCCTCTGGGCTCTGCCCCTCACTAGGTGTGTGACTTGTTCTCAAGTCCATAACATGGGAAGATGATACTATGTTACAGGAAGCCTATGAAGAAGGTCAACCAAGGTCAAGGGTGCAGAGGACCTGGTCATCTCAGGAAATGCTAGTTCTTTCCCACCCTATCCAGCCCTGGTCATTACAAGTCTAGGGCCAGGGAGGCTTCTTCCTGGAGAAATGCATCTGAGCTCAATTTTGAAAGACAAATTGCAAATCCACCTAACAGACAAGGAAGGCGAGGGCAGTTCCATCGCAGGGAATAGCCTGTGCAAAGACCCAGAGCTGCAACGCAGTGCAGTGTGTTCAGAGAAGCAGATGTGCTCAGGGGAGCTGAGAGGAAAGCCACACGCCTGTGTGATGGACGGTGTATCCTATCAAAACCGCCATGCCTAGGCCTCCACCTGACAAAAATTCTTCCTACGCTGCACAGATCGGATCAGTCCCACCTGCCAGTGGGGATGCTTGTCTCCCTCCTCTGCCCCCTGCTCTCACTAAACGATCCCAGTGGGTCCCTGTGCCATCCCCCTCACCTGCTGGCACCCGCACGGCACAGTGCTTCCTGCGAAACTGTACTGCGTCCATGAAATCAAATTCAAATTGAATTGAAATCTATACAACATTTGTCCCTGCAAAACCGGAAGGCAATTCCAAACAGGAGTGGCAAGATATTTTCAATGATGGTAGAAACATTGAACTTGGCATATGGCCCGTTAATTTTGGAGGGGAACGTTAATTTCGGCTGTTTTCCGAAGATCAGCACATGGCGGTGTAAGGGACGAAGCAGTGGGCATTGGACGGGACAGGAAGTGGAGCGAGGTCCCCAGAACCTCGGCCGCTCCCACAGCTGAGGTCCTAGGTCTGTGACCCAACGTTCGGTGCCCTGAGGCCTCGTTTGTCCTAGGAGATGGTTTACATCAGAGGAAAGTATATGCGAATGCAGCAATTACAGAATTGTTCTTCCGGGCATCCTTTGTGATGGAATATGTTTGCCATTTCAGCCCCACTCCTCTTAGGTAGAATGTAACTTTCATCCACCTTGGTTACCATGGCTACCAGGGTTAGCGTGGGTCTGTTAGGTCTTCTTGCGTGTCTGTGCCTACTAAACACAGAGACTTAATCTAGATTTAAAAAGCTTCGAACTTAAAGTACAAGTTATAAGTTTACAAACTAATTAATAATTGGCATCATGTTAGAGACAATTGTGAAATTCTTTTATTAGCAGCATGTCCTATAGAAGTGACTATTTTTTAACTTAATAGAAGTGGCTTATTTACTTCAACTCCATTTTTAAAATTAGTTTTCTCCAAATATGAGGGGGTCCTAACTGCCAGCTTACAGACATTTCTGTTCTCAAAGGTATGTACATACAAAATCCACAGGTATCGGGTTTTAAAATAAACTGAAAAACAAACCCAAATTAATAAAGGCTCATTGTAGTTAACTGGCATTTTTTAATGCATTAAACTCACAGTGGGTTTGTGTTTCTTACGGATGGCATGTGTACATACAAACACATATTTTCAGCACTCCCAGCTCTTGTAGGAAGTGTTCTTAGCACCTTTTGTTTAGAATGTCTCCAGCTTGTACCATGGTTCTCAGGCAAAAACAAAGCCTGTCCCGCTCCAGTTTGGGAAACGGTTGACAGGGTCTCAGAGATGATGCCCAACGGCTGCGTTTTCTTTTGTGTTCTTTTGTTTTTAAGGAGTAAAAGTTCCTGTGTAGTTACCACATTCCTGTGACAGGACAGGATTTCCTTCCCGAGCAGTCACTGTTGCACTGCAGAATCTCAAATAACTGGCCAGTCCACAGGACAACCCCTTTGGAGCCCAGGCTGCTTTGTGAACATGGCCGAAGCACTCGGGGAAATAGAGTCATTCTCTGCTCCAAAGTCTTCCTGGGTATGTGCCCTGGATGCTGTGGTCCCACTGGGGCCCTGGGTTTCTATCACAGCACAGAAAGGCAAGCCTGCCCCTTAAAAAGGAACCCTGTATGGAGGGAACTAAATTCAATCACATCACAGCCTAACTAGCCAAAAAGGCATTAAGCCTCTGAATAACAAAGTCTGTGGGAATGTTTTTGAGATGTGTTGAGAGGGATATGCCCGGGAAGGGTTAAGTCTACCCAGTTGTAACTGAGGGTTTTCATACTGGAGAAGCCACTTACTGTCACGGGGTCTCTACTATCAGACTGCACGGGGTCACATTGCATGAGTCGGGTCAAGTTACTCTGCCTTTCTGGGGCTCGATTTTGCTATTTGTGAAATGGGGATTGTAATAGCATGTGCCTCCCAGAGGTGGTTGAGGGGATCAAATACGTGAGCAACATACGTGAGCAACTACTGAGCATGGAGCCTGCCCAGAGTAAGCACGCGGGCACCTGCAGCGCACCCCTCCATGCCTGCACAGCAGAAGCGGGCTCATAAATTATCAGGCATGGTGTAAGGCTCGTCAGCCTGGCATAGCTTCCTGCATGGTTCGTGGGAATAGTCGGGCTCTAGAAACTTCACAGAGGAGTCAAAGAGGATGTACAGTGTCTTGATTATTAGATGTGCTGAAAAGCTGCAGTAAAGAGCAGCACTGCAGTCTGACTAGAAAAATCCGAAGCTCTAAGACCCAATGCCTGACTCAGGAACAATTTCAGTTGGCTCTTCCAGCTCTCTCCTCTTCCAGGGCTGTGGAGTGTGGTGGGCTCCCTCAGGAGCCTCAGGTGGGCTTGGGGGTACCAGCAGACCTGACTCCCAGCTCCTAACCAGCTCCATAGCTTTATCTACAGACGCCCCACAGGCCAGCAGTGCCCCCACCGCACTGTCGGTCCTGGGAACACAGCAGGAGCTGCCCCCAAGTTCACTGCCTCTGCCAGAGAGAGAGAGGGCTCCCTTTGGCTCAGCTCAGTTACTCCTTCTGTGCTCTGGTATTCAGAGGGAAAGCTAATGAGAGTCTGGAGGCCAGTCAGAAAAATAACAGCCAGTTTTATCATTAAGGATAAAAGCCAGGCAGAATGAATTGGAAGTACTTGGGGAGCCCAGAGACAGAAGCTCGATTCAACTGGCGTCCTGGGAGGCCACAATGCCAGCCTCTACACGGCAGCCAGGGCCCAGCAATCTGGGTTGGGGACACTGGGGTGGTATTTAAACCTCGTTCTAGATTAGTGTGTCCTGACTAAAAGTGAGCCAGGGTGGGGCTGGCACCAACCGATCCAGAATGGAGAAGGTAGAAAGGGACGCGGCAGGAAGAAAGGGAAAGTATTGAGAGAGAGAGAGAGAGAGAGAGAGAGAGAGAGAGAAATAACAGCCTCAAATGGGGCGTCCTAATGACGCTCCCCAAAAAGTCAGTTCACTGAAACAACCTCAGATGAACTTTAGGAAGACAGACAGACCTGGTATTTCAAATAATTCTTTTGGCGACTGGAAGGACTGAGAGCCTTCAGAAACAGACCTGACCTCTTCAGCTTTATGTCAGACTGAAAACAAGTCCATAGCCTGCCCCTGGGGATAGACTGCTGGAGCCTCTAATCAGAATTGGTTTTAATTTATGAGCTGGAATGCTGGGAAAGTTATGATTAGCAGTTACTTAAATTATATTAGGCTATTTAATTTCCATTAGGCCTTTTCCCACTTAACCAAAGGTATATAAATGAAAAATGACATTTGTTTTTTTAATCTAAAAGATTATTATTTTTGTAAACAGGTATTCATTCCATCCTGGCCAAACTATTAATCTTTGTTGACTATAATTAGTTAATCAGTCCCCCCAAAACAAAGGGGAAAATATCTATGAGTGAAAGGAATTTTTATATGGATTACTGAGAAAAATCAATGAGCTCATGCAACTTAAAGAAAATTTGATAGAACTTCAGTGTAACAGCAGATGGATGGATGATGGAAGGATGGATGGATGGAATGGATAATAAGTGTCTCTCTTGCATCGTTGGTCAATTCATGATGACACATGTCAGACTCGGAATATGATTTTTTTTTAGCTTGTACATTTCACTCATTTCTTAAAATTTTCCTACCTCACTTTTTATAGTAATCATTTACTTGGAAACCTTTACGCTACTACATTTTGTAAACCTGCAATCTCAAAAGGCCCACTCATATGTAAGTACGTGATTGGACCGAAAACTTTCCGTGCATTTCTTGAAGATTTCTTTAAAAAATAGATCACTTTTCACACCAAATGCTTAGATGGTCACTGTTTGGGGACCTGAGTGATCACATCAGAAATCAATGTCACAGTAGCAGCCGCTAGGGCACATTTCTTGGATTTCCTTCTGGGGAATTCCCAACTTTGTTCAGGTCTCTTAGTGCTCATCATCTTTCGAACCAAAGAGATTGAGTAGCAGCCAACGTTTGGAAGGAACTGATGAGCGTCTGGGGCCCAGTGCGTGCAGCAGCCTGCGACCCAGGCGTTTCTTCCTCGCCTAAACTGCGTGGCGCAGCCAAAGAGCACTCAGCCCGTCCCCCCCCCACCCCCTCCCTGGTGGGAAAGAGAAGGCTGTCATGACCCCAGGACAGGAGTCTGCGGGGTTTGGGCCGCCTCCGCGGCGCGCTCCCCTCCCCCGAGCGCACTCTGCCAAGGGTCCCACGGACCACTCAGGGGCGAACGCGGGTTTGGGGCGCAGGAGGCAGGGCCCTAGGAATCGTCTGCACTGGGCGCGGCGCGGTGCAGCCCAAGTTGGGACCACAGAGCGGCAGCTGAGCAAGAGGAGCGAGACCCGAGAGGCAGAGGCGTGGTCCCTGCCGGCCGCGTCCTGACCAGCGCGGGGAGCCCGGCCACCCCACACAGGACGCGGGCACCAAGGGGCTGTCGGGAGACTCCGAGCAGACCCGCAAACTTTCTTTAGGAGCGCGGGCTCAGGGGCTGTGGGAAAGCAGTCGGGCAGGAAGACTCTTGGGACAAAGGACTAATTTTGGCAAAATGGGGAGAGACACCCCCGCGCGCCCACCGAGGACTTCTGGGAACACTCTCCGTTGGGGAGACCGGGATGTGCGCATCGGGCATTCCATGCCAGTGTCCCACCCCGCCCCTCCACCCCGGGCGCGCCTCACGGGGCAGTGCTGCTGCGGGACCTACCAGCGCGGCCAGGATGCGCCGGCTCTTCTCGTCCGTGCAGCGCTCGGAGAGGACGCCCGGGTGCGCGCGGAGCAGCAGTGCGGCCGCCAACACCCAGCCCGCGGTCCAGGCGGCGCAGGCAATTAGTGTGCCCCGTCCGCACCGCCTGCGCCGCCCGCACCTCCGGAGCCGGCCCCGCTTGCCCGCCGCCGGCGCCATGGCCAGCGCAGCCTCCTGCCGCCGGCGCCCTGCGCTCGCGTCGGTGCTCCGCAGCTCCGCGGGGGAGGGGGCGCAGGGGAGAGGCCGCGCGAGGGGAGAGGAGGCTCCGCCGCAAGATCGCCCGCCAGGCGCGTCCTGGGATGGGTGGGGGTGCCTGGAGGCCACAGCCCGCGCGCCTGCCCCAGCATCCCGCTCCAGGTCCGCGCGCTGGACACCCTGCTCCACGGCCTCACCCCAACACCCTGTCCACTTTTTTGCCCCCAGAAGACCAGGATTCTTTTAAGCAGAATCTGCGCAGATTCAAACTCCCCCGAGTCTAGACTCTGGCTCCTCTGTCAATACATCTTCAATTCCGACAAGACCTACCCCTTCTTCTCTGGGCGGCTGCTAAGTGCCCCAAACCTTGTTTTTTACGGACACCCCGCGCCCCTGGTCCCTCTCTGCACCCCCTCCATTTGCCTCTCTACTAGATTCCTCCCTCCTCTGCGTCTACCCCGACTTGGGAGGCCCTCCCGGCGGTGAGACCCCAAGCTTGCGTCAAGTCCGGGGTCCAGGACAGTCTGGGACGTTGTGGCGACCCCGCCCACCTTTCCCAGGCAGCCTCCTGAATCCAGCCTACTGCCCAGGCTGCCAAAACTCCAGGGCGTCCTTTCCGGGGCAAAAGCACCACGCTGCTTAAACGTCTCCGCTTCCCCCTGGCGAAGAGAAAGCGCTGGCTAATTGTGTCTAAATCTGCCTGTGTGTCTATTTGTAAAATCCTCTGGTGGGGGGGGGCATGCTTCAGTGTCTCGTCCCAGCGGCTACAATAGGCAGGCGCCACTGGCAGGCAGAGCAATCCTTGGTTCTTGGCAGCACGGCTTCCCTACCCCACCCGAGCTGTCCCTCCTCTCCCTGAAAGCCTTTCTCCCCTCGCTACAGAGAGTCCCCGGTGGGCGGTGGGCGGATGGGTGCTGTCACAGGGAGGCCTTGCCCTTGGCTCCTGCATTCACTCCGCAGAAGCTTACTCGACGCCTATACCTGCCAGCCCATCGTGGTTGCCCTCCCGCCTGCACCGCGCCTGAATTTCAAAACATCCATTCCTGAGTGTGGGCACAGGAAGAATTATTCTGGCCCCGATGAAGCATTCTGTAATTCTCCTTCGGAACAGGCTTTCTAACCTTATCTATTCTGCAACTCACCAATTTAACTTCAAGTTTCATGGCTCAGGGATAGAAGTGCCCAGGAAGTATGAAACATCAAATTAGTAAAGGCTCAGCCCTCAGGAGCAGTTTGGGTGTGTCGCAGATATTCCCTAGTGACACTGGGGTTTGGGGACAGCTCAGTGAACAGCAGTAATGCCCATGCCTTCGCTGTGACCAGCTCTCCCACTTCCAGGGCACACCCTGCCCCAGCCGGAAGCACCACGTGGGACCGGTTTCGCAGGCTGGCTGTATCAACACTTGGATGGCTCATTTCAAAATAGAGGAGCGCAGAAGGCATCCCAGGACACTACTGAAAATCCTGACTTGGAGGTGCAAAGTAGATCCCATTTCCCAAACATTTTATTGGGAGGAGGGCAGTTATAGGAAAGAGGAGAGAGACAGAAGTGTGAACATTTATCCTTTAAAACCTAGGAATAAAAATCACAAGGGTAAAGCAGAGCCTGAAATAAAAGTTAACAACATTGGGATTTGCGACGTAAGCTGTCCTTTTGTCAGTTTTTACAGTCTGTTAATAACCACACTCCTTTTGGCATTTTATAAAGAAAAGTATACAGAAGAAAAGAGGATTATAATTCACAAAAAGAGATCCTCTGAACGTTCAGATTGCTTTAGTACGGAAGTCATGGTGCTCTCTTGAGCTGAAAGAAGATCCTTGGGAGGCAGGACCTACGAGGGCTGCCATCCTGTTGTGCAGATTGTACACTGCACAGAGCCATGGAAAGGTGGATGGGGCTGAAGTCTGCCACAACGCAGCTCACCAAGCCCTCTTACTGAGGGGTCCCATAGCTGGTATGGGGAGTCTTTTTAAATCGCTCTCCAAAGGGCCTGTTTTGGGTATTGCCAGAAAGGTGGCTTATAGACCAGCTATACCCTTGGTACTAAGGATATTTCCCTAGAGCAGAAACACACACACACACACACACACACACACACAAATGAATCATTACATTAACAACAAAATGTGATGCTTTGGCTTAAGGAGCAAGGAAACACAAGGTCTCATTTCCCAGGAGCCCCACTTACTGCAGGTTGGTGCCACCATCAGGATTCCACTGTGTAATTCCTAGTGACTAGCAGCCTTTCCTGGGGCCTGGCAGGGCGCCTGCAGGTCAGCACTGAGAGTATAGGCAGAGCTAGAACAGTGGCCTGGCGCAGTGCTGGTTTTGCATCAAGTTCATTTGAATAGGACCTGACTCCTTAAAAATGCTGCATGAAATCCAGGAGCTGCATTCTCCTCCCCTTTACCCAAACTGTGAAAACCGAAATCGTAATGTGGGGAATGGCTGAGTGCGATGATCCTTTCAATCACACTTCATTCACCCAAGAACTCATAAAGTCTGGAAGGAGAGGGAAAGTTAGCTCTGTAGGACCACACGGGTCAAACGTCCTGTGAGGAGGTCACAGGCACCCTGTGTTCCTGAGCCAGACCTCTGCCCCCTGCCCAGGCCTCAGACACCCATCGCAACAGAGCAGAGCGAACAGAATGTGTCCTCAGGTTGCGTCAGTTTTAACCAAGCATGCAGACTAGACTGTTTATTCATCTATCTCTTCCATTAGACTAGAGGTAATCCCAGCACCCAATCTGGGTCCTGATACAGGGGACATCCTGAAATATCTGCTAAAGAGATGAGAGGAATATGTATTCCAGCCTTTGTTCTGAAAGATCAGAGAACGTTGAGTGCTCTGTACCATTGCTCTGAGACAGCGCTTCTAACTCATCATTATTTCTGTCTGATTTCCTGAGGCTAAATTGAACAGCGCAGATGCATCACAGGGCTGGGGATACGTTTGAACATATCCTTTGGGTTCTGAACTCATCTGTTGACAGTGGAACTTGTCATTGAGAACAGAATATGAATATTTTGCCTATTGGCCATTCCTGGAAGAAAAAGTAAAATTCTATAGTTTTCTGACTCTGATTATACTAGACAAGTACGTTTATTAGTGCTTGATTCTGCTGCATTTTTACATACATTGAGCTCGTCGAAGTATTTTTCTTCCTAGAAAAACTTTGACAATGAACATGCCTGTGTTTGTACAATACTGTCACATGCTGTATGTGATATACTCACACACATTAGCACACACCATTCTCCCAGCACCCTGGCCAGGAGGACTGAGTGAATGTCAGATCTGTTAGTGGGAGTGACAGGCCAGGGGCCCACTCACCTGCTTCTAGGTTTGATGTTCTAATTCCTTTTCCATGTTCAGATCATCCACTCTAGAAGTGAGAGTATGACATGTCCTCTGCATGTCACAATCATTCACTGAAATATTCTGCCACAGGCGAAGAAAGTTTCAAACGTTTGTCAGCTTTACTCGTTGTTTGCAAAAGTCATCAAGGACAAGATTTTCACTCACACGTGGCTTATCCTGCGGCTGGTCTCTGTTGCCCATCCCAGTAGTGGCTACATTTGCACAACGATGAAAGCCCAGCCACCTTTCAGAAGGAGGCATGTTTCTGATCCCCTGTTATGGGGTTACAAGATGAGGGAGGGTTGGTCTGAAGAAAATGACGGATAGCCAAACTTCCCTCCCCACTCAAAAAAATTAAGTCTCTCCTCAAGCTTAGTCTTCACTTCAAAAACTGTCATTTGGGTTTTACTTTATCCAGGTATTTACCTTGCTTTTGTCTTATTTTAAAAGAGAGTTCTGTTTGCAGAGGAAGGAGAAGTTATTCTATAGCCTGGGGCCAGCCTGAGTGGGAGGGTAGGGGTGGGTCCCTGTGGGAGTCCTTTACAACCAACTGCTAGGGTCCCAAGAGGTAAGGAGAAGGGAGTTGAGAGTGGTAAAAGAAAGCCTGGCTTCTTTGGCACTTTTGCTTAGAGCCCCAGGTCATGGAGTTTATAGAGCCCAACAACTATTTTGCCCTGATGTAGGAGAATCAAGCATTCTTGGGGGAAGTAACGTAACTGTGTGTAATGGGAGTGGTTAAATAAACCCTTGGCATCCATCCGTGGAAAAGGGAAGCTGTCCTCAGAAACTGCGCCGTGAAATTTGTACTAATGGGAAAAGTGTCCTGGTAGAAGTCTGTCCCTTTCCCTCGTCCTGCAGCCGTCCTTTCACTGCTGCTGTCGCTGTGCTGTCCTGCTCATGCCTTTGCTGTTTGTTGAGGACAGTTGGCCAGAGATCTCTGCACGAAATGAATCACTGAGTTCCTTACAGGACTTGCCTTGGTTTATAAGCCTCTGGGGTTTCCAAACCACCCACAGTTGTACCGTGTTGCTTGGGAGTAAACTGTAGGAAATGTCTAACCTTTTTTTTTTTTTTTTTGGCCTCCCTTCTTGTATTTTTCATTTTAACTCAAGACACAGCTGCTTGTTGGGATTTTCTCCAGTGCACATGGAGGGATGGGAGTGACCACACGGATGCTGACCTGTCTCCCTCTGGCCCTGCCCCCTCCTTTCCAGCCCACACTTTATACACGGTGCCATCTTCATGTGCACGCATATGAAAGACCCCGATGGAGCCCATTCTATTCATGGCACCTCACAGGGAAATAATGTATCATGCTATTTGGCCTTCACACTCCTATAAGAGGGCCCTAGGAGAGGGTGACATTCCAGAATTTGTAATTTCCCTCTTGGCAAATGACATGCAACCCTTTGCAGAGAGCGGTGCTTTACCGTAAAGCATGCCTGACACCATTTGCAGCCCCAGCTGCTCACCTAACTGTGGAACTGCATGCAGCTAAGTGGGTCTTTCCCTAGCAGGTGAAAAGAAAAGACCCTCAACTCTGATGGGTCTCGCTTGCTCAAGTCCACAGAGCCTAAATGCCTTGGAGGCTGCTGCTTTGCCAGATAAATGTCCTGGAAATGTTCATAGCTCTGGAATTAGATTCTCCTTACCAAGGGCTATTAAATGTCAGCATATGAGAAGCCGCCGTGTCAAATCACCTGTTTCCCCACACCCCCATTAATCTTATGTGTTGCTGGGAGAGAGCAGTGGCTTTGTTAGTGAGAAGATTGCACTATTACGTAGAAGACAGGTGCCACCTGAGCCCTGCTCCCCACAGAGCGTCTCGTGGACTTCTCTACTGTGTTTCCCCAAAAATAAGACCTAGCTGGACCATCAGCTCTAATGCGTCTTTTGAAGCAAAAGTTAATATAAGACCTGGTATTACATTATAGCATATTATATTATATTATATTATATTATATTATATTATATTATATTATATTATATTATATTACATAAGACCCGGTTTTATATTATAGTAAAATAACCCGGGTCTTATATTAATCTTTGCTCCAAAAGACACATTAGAGCTGACTGTAAGGCTAGGTCTTATTTTTGGGGAAACACGGTAGGCTCAGACAGCTTCCACCTCCACTCCTTACGCTCCTTCTGGGAGCCCTGAAACGTCCTGATCCACCCAGTAACCTCCTAGTCCAGCACCCACCCGTCTCACACCCCACACTGGACTTTCCTGAACTAGACGGCATATTTTAGAGGAGTCTTAGGTTTACAGCAGAACTGAGGAAGTTACAGATTTCCCACAAGTCCCTGCTCCCACACATGCAGAGCCTCCCCCACCATCCACAGCCCGACCAGAGCGGTACACGTGTGGTGACAGATGAACATACATCTTTATCACCCAGAGTGTATCTTCCCTGGGCCTGAGCAGGTGCGTCCTGACATATGTCCACCGTTATGACATCATAGAGGACCCGTGCTCCGTCTCCTCCCTCTCCCCAGACTCTGGCATCTACTGATCTTTTCACTGTCTCCATAGGTTTGCCTTTTCCAGAATGTCACATACCGGGGGTGCCAAAAAAATGTCTACACATGACTTGTATTCATCTTTTGTAATCAGTATATATTGAGTATTACAATTTTAATGCAGTTTTTTTCCTTTCTTAAAAATGTGTATCCATTTTTTTGGCACCCTCTGTAGTTGGAATCATACAAGGATGTAGCCTTTTCAGCTTCTTTCAGTTAGTAATGATGCATTTAAGTTTCCTACATGTCTTTACATGGTTCAACAGCTCATTTCTTTTTAGCGCTGAATGATATTCCATGGTCGGGACGGGCCACAGTTTATCTAGCCATCCATTTACTCAAGGACGTCTTGGTTGCTTCTAAGTGTTGGCAATCATAAATAAAACTGTTGTAAATTATCCAGGTACAGATTTTTGTGTGGACGTAACTCCTTTGAGTAAATACGAAGGAATGTAATTGTTGGATCACATGGTCAGAGTTTGTTTAGTTTTGTAAGAAACCACCAAACTGTCTCCCAAAGTGGCTGCAGCATTTTGCATCCCCACCAGCAGGGAATGAGAGCTCCTTTAGCTCCACATGCCCGCCAGCATCTGGTGGTGTCCATGTCCAGATTTTGGCCCTTCTAATAGGTGTGTAGCGGCATCTCATCGTGGTTTGAATTTGCGTTTTCCTGATGACAGTGATGTTGAGTGGATTTTTCAACGAGCATTGTAAGCACATGCTTTGGGTATGGATGCTACAAAAACTCAAACTATTTGTTGAAAGTACTTAAAATAATTCTATTTTGGATATTCCATGAAAAGCAAAGAAATACCATGGGGAGAGCTAACTTTGTTAGCCTTCCTCACAGTTAATGTATGGTTGAGGATTCTTTCTATGCTGACTTAGTTTGGGGGGAGCGCCCCCATCCTTTCAGTGTGTTGGGCCACTACAGCTCCTAACTGGCCTTCTCGGTCCTCACATCCGTTAGCAAGTCCTGTCTAAGCCTCCATGACAGGGCCTCTTTCTCTCCCCACAGGGTGACTCCAGTCCCACCTCTATCTTTCAGTTATCTTCTGGGACAAGGAAGCTGGCTGACATGCTCCAGCTCAAGGGCCACTTGATTGCTCTGTGACGTGCCCTCTGCTGCGGCTGTTTCCTGCACAAGCCATTCTCCATCACCCCCGCTGCCCCTGTGTCTGTCCTCTGGGGCCCAAGTCCCCCTCTGCTCCTGGTGGCCCTGCTCAGGCCCCAAGCCCACCCCCAATACCAACTCCTCAGGGGTACACCTGATGCCCCTCTCCTCTCCAGCCCTCCACAGCACAAATCTGGTTCTCCCACAAAAGTGGGGACTTCCTGAGGGAACAGCATTATCTCCATCTTGAATTCCACACCAGTTGCAGCTGCCCTGAGCAGTTCCTCAGATGTCAGCAGGAAGAGGGTCCTACCAGCTCCTCCCACGCACCCCAAACTTGAGATTCAGAATCCGTAGAAAGTCCTTCCAAAGAATACAGATAATAAACTTGTGGAAGACAGCACCCCAAAAGATGATGAGGGAAGTGAAGCAGTTTCAGGAGAAGTTGGCTAAAGAATTACAACAACGTTCCCGTAATGTTTCCACGGATACTTGTGCTATAAACATGACACAGAAACAAGAGACTTTATTTCTTAGGGCCTCCTCTGCATATCCCAGCACTAGTCACTATTTTTATAGAACGTTATAAAGGGCAGTAAAGGAGCCACAAGATGACTTCCTAAATCAAGATGTACTTTAATAGGTTTTCTGGGTAATTTTGGCACTGAACCAATGAACAAAGGAAGAAAACAGTTACGGAAAAACTATGAAAGTGGCACATAAATAGACTGATGTACTATATATGTTTCATTAGTGACATTAGTTTTAATGATAAAACAAGTGCCCAAAAGATGTATAATCCCCATCATAAAATATCATTGTTTTATTGTGATAATATATGTACAACATAAAATTGACCATTTTCACCATTTTTCAGTGTATAGTTTAGTGGCACTTATATTCGCATTGTTGTGCATCCATCACCACCATCATCTCCAGAACATTTTATCTTCCTGAACTGAAACTTTGTCCCCATTAAGCAGTGACCCTCTTCTTCCCTCCCCAGCCCCCCTGGCACCCACCATTCTACTTCCTGTCTCTATGAGTTTGACTTATCCCACTGCCTTGTAGGTGGAATCACACAGCATTTGTCCTTTTGTGTCTGGCTTATGTCACTAAGCATGATGTCCTCGAGGTTCATCTGTGTTGCAGCACATGCCAGAATTTCCATCCTTTTAGAGGCTGAATGATATTCTGTTGTACGTATAGACCACACACTCAACTGTGGATGGATCCCTGGGTTGAGCCCACCTTTTGGCTATTGTGAATAATGCTGCTATGAACATGGGTGTATGAATATTTGAGTCCCTGTTAGAATACATGATCATTAATAAGAGAAAATATCAAGCAATAATGAAAGCATGCCTTCTGATAAAGCATGGATGTTTCTGTGACTCAGAAAACAGATTCTCCATAAAACACAGATTATGGCTATTCTGGTTGCAACTAACATATGCCAGCAATGCCTTTTCTAAAAGTTACAAAAACTATATTTTACATGCTTGCCAAGGGACAGGATTACCCAGAAAGAAAATCTCATACAACAAATGCCAGCCAATACAAGTAATCAAGTAACTCTTGCCAGAACCATTAAGCCAGCCCCCTTTTCCCCTCTTCACCTAATCCCTCCAGCACCACGGGCTCTCTTTGCAGCCTCACTGCCACGTTCTTTTCATTCTATCATGTACTTTTCCCCTTCATTCACTCACTCCTTCTGCCAAATGCACTTAGCCTTTTTCTTCTGCACTTTTTAATGGAAAGAGTTGCGCCTTTGTCTAAACGCTTGTATGCCCCTTCTCACCATCACTGTCTTAGACTGCGAACTCCGAGAGGACAGGGAAGGTCCTGGCTTCATTTCCTCTGATTTGGGGACCTGCCTGCCTTGGGCAGGAGGGGATGTGTGGATGGGAGATGGGAACCAGTGCAGGAGTCTCCAAGCAGGCCCGGCCCCCCATGGCTTTGTTGATGCTAGCACATCAGAGGGAGAGTGTGCTCATCAGCTTAACGAGCTAGCTGGTCTTGTTATGGTGCAATCAGGAAGATTTCCGGGTGGTTCTGTGTGGGGGTTTTTTCCTTCACAACATGTAATGTTTTCAGTACTCCAGGCTCCTGACATTTGTGGCAGTTCTCAGAGCTTAGTCACTTTCAGTGCTAATAATTGCCTCTAGTTTCTAGGTTGTACAGAGTCCAGTCCCCTTTTTTCATTTACAAATTTTCTCCGTTTCTGGCTCAGGTCAGCCTCAGCCCAGAACACCTGCGCCGAGGAGCTAGGTACATCTGCTTTCTCTGTATTTCTTAGTCTCTCTCCTCCCCTACTTGCAAATAATGATTTTATTTCCACCCTTCCAATTCTTATGTCTTTAACGTTTTTGAACCTCCAGTGAATGTTTAGAGGTGGTGGTAGTAGCACCCATGTCTTGTCCCTACGTTTTTTGTTTTTTTCCTGTGACGAAATCAAATATTTTATTTGTGTAACTGAAGAAAATGTACAACTGGTATTGGACGCTTTAAGGAATTCTGCTCTAATGAGGGCCTTGCTAATACCTACCATTTGAAGTGCACAATACAAGTCCTAACTGATACTACGTAGATTCTCTAGTTTGATTTTTAAATCAACATACGGTAGAATTGACTTCTGTGTGAGCAGGTGAACCATTCTGTGAATTTTAACACACGTATACATGCATGTAACCACACATATAGAATAGTTCCATCATCCAAAAAACTCCTTCGTGCTGCCCTTTCATACATGTGTTCACCTGTCCCTCCCCCCCGTCCCTGATGATCCCTGAGGTTTGTCCTTTTGAGAATCCCTGGATCTAGCCATACAGATCCATCACGAGAGTTACGTCCTTTTGAGAATGTCATAGATATGGAACCATACTTTTTTTTTATTGGGGAATGTTGGGGAATAGTGTGTTTTTCCAGGACCCATCAGCTCTAAGTCAAGTTGTTGTTTTCAATCTAATTGTGGAGGGTGCAGCTCACTGGCCCATGTGGGAATTGAACTGGCGACATTGGTGTTATGAGCATTGTGCTCTAACCAACTGAGCCAACCGGCTGCCCCAAGGAACCATACATTTTTGAGACTGACTTCTTTCACATGATGTGTGAGAGTCATGCAAGTTGTTACATGTATCAATAGTTTACCCCGTTTTATTATTCAGTCATATTCCAATGTCTGGATGTACCAGTTTGTTTATCCATCCACCTGTTGAAGGACATTTAAATTGTTTCCAATTTGGGGTGAATATGAACAGAGGTGTTATGAATAGTCACGTTCATGTTCAGGTGTTTGTGTCAACACACATTTTTTATTTCTACAGGAATTTCATACCTAAGAATGGGATTAGCTTCCTAAGAAGCTGCCAAACGGTCTTCCAAAGTAGTTGCATCATTTTCCATCCTCACCAGCAATACTGAGCATTCCAGTTGCCTCACATTCTCTCTAGAACTTGCTATTTTTAAGGATTCTTTTATTTTAGCCCTTCTAACAAGGAATAAATTCCCTGTCCTCTTGGAATTTACACTCTGAGGCAACATTGACGTGAAGGGCCACGTATGGCTTATGGACAGCACCTTTGTGGTTTTAATTTGTGTTTTCTTAGCAAATAACTATATTGAACATCTTTTTATGTGCTCATTTGCCATTTATATGTCCTCTTTAGTAAAGTGTCTATTCAACTCTCTTGCCCATTTTTAAATTGTATTCTTACTGTTGAAGTTGAAAGTTCTTTATATATTCTGGATAAAAGTCCCTTATTGGATATGTGGTGTGTAAATATTTTCTTCTAGTCAGGAGCTTATCTTTTCATTCTCCTAATAACTGGTTTTACTCATTGAGTTAATTTTTGAATAAAGCCTGAAGGTGAGGATCCCTTTTCTGCATATGGACGCCCAATAGTCCTAACACCATTTGTTGAAAAAAGAAAAAATATCAGCCTCAAGCGTGACTGAGGAAAAAGAAACTTCAGCTTGTAAGTTGATGCCTGAAGATTTTTATTAACATGGCCTTTGTTTCACAATTAGAAGAAGACCCAAAAGCGAAATGGACCCAGGAGAGGTAATATGTTGATTTAATTCAGACTAACTGAAAATGATGCTTCTGAGCCATCCACCGTTTTGAAAACCTTACTTGGGCCATTGATGGTGCCAAATATCTAGATGCAGATAGAAAATTCTGCCACATAACTGAACATTCCTCTGTGTATGTGGTTTTTTTACTATGCCCAATGGAGAAACTGAAAATGTCAGTCTATATTTGCAGATTTGTGTGGTAAATACACATGGCACAGACGTGTGCAGTGAGCTTGCCTGCTTCTCCCATCCCTCCAGCCTTTGGACACCTCAAACATACAACTCTGGGTATTTGCTAGAACATGAGATGGTTTCCATTTCCCTTTGCTTATCCAAGGGTTCTAAGCTGTTTATATTCTGAAACAGGATAGGTTCTCTCTCTTTCTTTCTTTCTTTCTTTCTTTCTTTCTTTCTTTCTTTCTTTCTTTCTCTCTCTCTCTCTCTCTAGCTCTCTATCTCTTTCTCTCTCTCTCTCTAATATGAAAAACAAGCTGGGAAAATAGCTTCAAACTGCCAATAAGGTAAACAAACAAATGTTGAATTTTTTTAAATCCCCAAAATATAGACTTCCTTTCTCAAATAAGAAAATGAAAGGTAACTAGAGAGCCAGTCCATAAAAAAAGGAAAATTGAAACCCTTATTTCCTAACCATCCTTAAGTGCATAAGAATAAATTACACTGGTTTCTAACAGGTGAAGATGTAAAAATCATGGACCACTAAACACAGCATGTGGGTTGTCTGGGCAGAAGTCTCTGTGAGTTATTGGCAGTGGGTATAATTTGGGGGAGAAAATGTGCCTCCATTGTTTGCTCTGAGGAACAAATGAAATAAAAAATGGAAACGTGCTTTGTGACGATTAAACATTACAAGTTTTGAAAATAGTACTTTTTGATGAGGGTTTCTGTGTGTTCCCTAGATTTAATTAATGCAAGAAACCTAAAAGGAAGTTACCATAATTTCATTTCAGAGTAAATCTACAGCTTTAATTCAAGGGTACCTGATAACAAAATCATTTGAAGCCTGCGTCAACGGCCGTCACGTTCTCAGCTGGTAACTAACTGGTCAAAACCTGTGAAAGAATTGAGAAGGGGTTTTTACCCCTTCTATCCAAGGATATGTGTATATGGCAGAAATTTGGGTTTGTGTTGAAATTTTGCCAGAAGGGGGTGGTGTTTGGATTGATTGATTGATTGATTTTGCCTTGAATGTAATTGCCAAAGCATTATTAGATTCCTAAGGGCATTTATAACTTTCAAAAGTAGGATTTTATACATTTATTCAGAGGTCCAGCCTCAGGTGATAAGTAACTATGAGATTGAGTCTCAAGCCTTTTCCATAAATAATGATTTCACCTGTCAATAATGCAGGAAGACAGGGTGGGAGGAGCACTTTAATTTTTCTTCAGAATTGCTACAGCTATAGAATACACCTGTTTGAGAGGAAAGAACAAAAGAAAGAATAACTTTATCCCCCCCCCCACTGCCCCATTCTTTTGTCCATTCACTCTTCAAGGTCTCCGTGGGTACCTAGAGTGTGCCAGGCACTAGATGAATTTGTTACTTGCCACCCACGTTCCATGTTCTGAGTTACATCTTTGTGTTGGGTTGACACAACCGTGACTTAACATTTTTTCTGAAAGTGTCACCTGGTAAAGACCTACGTGCCACTCTTAGCATATCAACAAAAAGTCATGAAAATTCAAACATTAAAAAAGAAAATCCAGCATTAAACTGACAACAAGGCCCCTATTAAGACACATGGCTGCCAAAGACTATGTCTCGTAAAAATATATGACTAGGAATATCTGCAGTCAAACAGAGGGCAGACTGTCACCAGTGCCCAGATGTGCTACCACAAGACAGACAGCCAGAATGACAGAGTCTGAATGTCAGTCTGGGCACGGTGATATCTACTCCAATTCCACGATACTTTTGTTGACCTTTGTAAAAGACCCGTAAATATTTATGAAAACGGCAATCTTGAATCTCTGCCAAGGTTTTTGAACTTGAAAATATTTGCATAGTCAAGGTAGATTTCATTGAATTAGAAGACATTGTCCCAGGTTTATCATGCATTAAATTGACTTTTTTTTAACACTTAGAGTTGGGGAATTGTATAACCATCCAGACACAATGCAGGAAATGTGTTTCATTTAACGCATTTAAAGAGTGAAGAGTAATTTAAAGAGTGAAGACCAGGTTTTGTTGTTGTTTATTGGGGGGGTAGTCATTACTTGGCAGTTAGTCATTGAAATTATTGGAGTTTTGTTCGCAGTAGTGATTTAAAAGACTTCGAGGGTTTAATGCTATTTGCCTGTTTCCATCTCCCTTAACTGCCACTCACAGTTCTCTGCCCAGGTTGGCACCTCCAGATTCTCTGATGAACATGCCACCCTGGTGTCAATGCAGGGTCTCAGCTCCCGCTCCCCACACAAGAACGCAGGATATGGTGAGACCAAAAAGGAACACGCATGGAGCCATAGATAGGGGAGTCATACCACTATAGTCTGGCTGGAGGCTGGTTTGGAGACACAGGAAGCAGGAGCCACACGATCCACAACCTGCCGTCCACTCTCTGACAACCAACCCCACTTGCTAACTGCAATCCGCTCTTGCTAGTTCAGCCACCATCTTCTTGCTAGCCCCCCATTTTCTGCTAGTGTAGCCACGGCAGTTAAATTAGTGGCCAATGGCTCACTGGTTACAGCTGACGGCCAACTAGCCATAGCTGATGGCCATCTAATCACAGTTGATGTCCATTTACTACCCAAGTGAGCACCTTTCCACGTGGGATTAGCAGACAGAATGAAGGAAGACTGGGCTCAGTGAAGACGCTGCCCTACTTTTTCCAACTCACAGCCAATCTTATTTTTGACGTACCTCCCCAGGATGGGAATAGGAATACATGAAGATATTTGTTAAATCCAGAAGTTATTGCCCACAGAGTGTTGCACTGCCCTGCATGGAGGAGCCATTGCTCTAGAGAAAGGGATTCTGGGCAGAGAGCTAATCCCTCCACTCAGGGAAGAGGGGGACAACGTGGCTCATAGAGGCTCCAAGTGGGTCACACCAGAGGGGCCATGGTGGATGAAATGCAAAGCATGAGTCCACGGTTACTTAGACTTCACCACTTGGGGCTGAGGAAACGTGGAGCCGTGCCAGATGCCTACAGTCGTCCCCCGAATCTGATACTCCGTTTCCTTCTTTATGCCGTCCTACTCGCAGGAGTCTCTGTGTAGTTACCTACGCATCCTCTGCCTCTGCTTTCTGGAGAATCACTGTGCTGTCCAAGTGCCTCTGTGCCAGGAAAATGCTCAGTTTTCCAGGGTGATGGGTGTTGAGTTAAGCTTGGTTAAACAGAAGGGACCCAGATCCTGGAGACTAAGCTCTGTGACTCGTGCTGGGAACTGAAAATCATGGAGATTGAAAGCATGAGCTAATGTTTTGTGAGTGGACCTGTACTCCCCAGTAACTTTCACAGTGCTTGTATTCCCCAGTCTCAGAATGTCACATCACTTCTGAAGCAACCAACCTCTGGTCAGCCACGCTTAGACGTCTTTCCTTGTTTCTCTCATAGTGTCCCTGTCCCCCAAAATCCAGCAGAGAAGAAGAGAAACCTATTCACTTAGCTCCTTTAGCTGAAATCAGATCTGTCCCTACTGAGCAACCTACAAAGCACCCTTTACCCAAGAAGAAATGGATAGCAGGGCCATCTGCTGGAGATTCTCAGCAGTGCACACTTAGGTTTAAACATTTGCTCATTTCCTTAGTAGCTGTGTAAGGCAGTGGTCTTCACACTGACATACCTGTGGGCACAAGAAGTCTTTTAAAGGAGGACTCAGAGAGTTTTAAAGGCGCCGATTTCCAGCTGCTCAAATTCCCCGCTGTCCTCCTTCCTACTCTCCTTTATAAGACATTCAGTGCCACAGACTGAATGTTTGTGTCCCCCAAAATTCATAGGTTGAGGCCTGATCCCCAAGGTGATGGTATTTGGAGGTGGGGCCTTTGGGAAGTGATCAGTGCCCTTGTAAAAGAGACCCCAGGGAGCTCCCTCAGCCCTTCCCCATATGAGGACAGGACGAGAAGACAGCTGACTGTTTAAGATCCAAAACGTTGACCCTCACCAGACACGGAATCGGACGCCACCTGGATCTCGGACTTGCAGCCTCCAGGACTGTGAGAAATAAATTTCTGTTGTTTATAAGCCATCCAGTCTGGTATTCTGCTATAATGGCCAGAGCAAACCAAGACACCCAGCGCCAGGTATCGTTCTAAGTGCTGTATGTTTATTAACTCTTTAAAAATCTCAAAGGCTCCAAACGGAGGGACAATATTACAGCATGTTATTAGAGCATGTTATTGGAGAATGCCTACTTAATCAAGGACACCTGTCAGTTACATAGCCTGCATTATTTCAGGGGGCAGGAGGTAGAAAGTTCTACCTTGTGACAATTAACATTATATATTCAAGTAAAAGAGTTCTATGTCAAGAGTAAACTTTGTAGTTTCTTCCCTTTTATTCAGACTTTTAGGAGAAACATTATCATTATCTTTTGTCAAATGATTATTAGGTACTGGAAATGCATAGTCACTTTTTGCTTGAAACTAAGCCTCCTCCTTGCACTTGTGTATCAACAATTTCTTTGCTAATTTACTTATAACCACCATATACTTACACAATTTTGATAAATGTAGTGGATAAGGTGTTATGGATTCTACTCGAAATCACTTTTTTTTTTGCTGTGTTTTTCACCAAACCCTGTCTCATTCCAGCAGTAATCTCATTTATAGATACCTGAACTAAGTTTTTAAAAGCATGTTATGTATGATTCAAGGATGTATTTCCAATGGATTAGTTTTTAATAGCTAAAAGGTATCAAAATGTATATTTAGGTGGTTTTTATAAATCATGTACTACAAATAATTGTAATGGTAATTTAATCCAGAAGAAAAATTTTAACTCTTAGAACTTTATAGTTATAGGAAAGTAAATATTAATTTAAATTTTTATATATATTCTGTTGCAGAGGAGTATGATAAGATCATCAATAAAAGACTATCAAGTATAAAACGATTACAATTTTACAAACTTCTGTGAGGGATAATAAATGGAAATAGAATCTCAAAGGGAAAACAAACCATGTAAAATTCAAGTGGGGAGGTACTTATATTTTAAAAATATTTACAGGATGTTGGAAATTATATTCTTTGCAACTGTTAAACTTGTTATTTTTTTTAAAAAAAAGGACCTTAAAGAATGTAGGAGGGGTATAAGTTTTGCCAAATTCTTTTGGGACTACACTAATGGAAATAGTTGTCATCCCCAAGGATTGTTGTAAGGATTAAAAAGAGAAGTAGTAGATGCTCAATAAATGGTGGGTCTTGTGGACCCTGAGAAAAAAGACATGTATCAAGAAGGGTTCCTGATGGCTAACTGGGCTCAACTGGAAAAAAAAAGCCTAGCAGCCATTTTTAAACAGGGGCCTCTCACACAAACCACATTTCAGGGAGAAGCCTGCATTGAACTGCCTGCCTGCATTGGGTTCCTGCCATCTGAGCCAACCCTTATAAAGGAGTTTCTGGAATCCTATTTTAACCAATGGTACTGAGGCTTTTCCCATCTAATCAGCGCTGCCCAGCTACATCCCCATTAACATCTTTGCCAATATATCAGCAGCTCCATTCTAACCAATCAGGACAGTGCTTTTTGGACCAATCAGTCTGTGAGGATTTGGAATCTTCATTTGCATGAGGGCAGACCAACCAGGGACCAGGAATGGGGTCTTCTCCCCCTGTAAGTCAACTTCCTTCTAGATGGGGAGTGCCCTTTCCCTTTCCGTGGAAGACTGAGGATTGTATTTCCCAGTCTCACAGAGCAAAGCTATCTAGCTGGAGAGGGTGCTGCCCCAGGGTCCCCTGGCCCCAAGGGCCACCTCATAGCTGTGCTGTTCTGCAGCCCTGCTGCTTCATAATTGAGCTGTATCACAGGTGAGCTGTTTGCACTGAATAAAGTTTCCTTCTTCACTGCACCCTATGTTGGGGATTCCTGTTGGCATTGAATAGGCACCAAAGACCATCAGTTGACCATCTGCTTTTGTTGTTAACTCCTAGGATTATTGAATTTAAGTACTAAAATATTTCCTCTTGCTAATAGTGCTGATGAAGGCTTTGCGGATGAAGTGCCATGTGAAATGTGTGACCCACAAAATGTGCACCACTCAGGAGCCCGCTAGGATGGGGACTCTTGGCAGAGGTCGTGGGACCCTCCTGAGAGGGAAGGTTCAGAGGGTAGGGTATGGACTCCCCCACTTCAGACCTCAGAACCTCAGTAAAGTCCACATGTCGGACCCCAACGTTGAGGCACCAGTGCAAAGGCACCACGTCAGAGGGAGCGGGAGACACCGACGGAGGGCACTGTCCCGGGCCGCGTTCCAAAGCCCCAGCCTCACAGGGTTCTCAACCCTGGGTCACGTTCCGCGATCCCCACGCTCGGGGGGCGGAGCGATGGCGGGGCGGGCGTCGCCATCTCCCCGGCCGAGGTCGAGGATTGGTGGACGGGTCGGAGGCTGGGGCGGAGCGACACCAGTCTTCTTGAAGAAGCTGGGGATTGGTGGGCGGGACGGCGGCGAGGGGCGGGGCGACGGCCGCCATCTGGACGAGGCCGGGGATGGTGGGCGGGGCCCGCGCCAGGGGCGTGACTGACACGTGATGCGGAACCGGCGCAGAGGCGGCGTGCGGGTAAGTGGCCTTTCCTGACCGGGCCTGGTGGGGAGGCCCTGAGGGGAGACCGGAGTCAAGCCTGGGCTTGTGGAAGGGGGCGGAGGCCGGGAGCGTCGGGCTCCAGGCCGCTGCCGGGTGGGAGCAATGGAGGCCGGGCGTGTGCGGCGGGCCGGGGTCGGAGGCCCCAAGGGAGTCGCGCCCGGAGCTCGGCTGCCGAGGGGCCGTGCCCACCACCAGGTCCGCATAGCCCGCAGTGACGTGAAAAGACGTGTCTCGTTCAAGTGGGGCCGGCACGGGAAGCCGGGACTGTGCGGGCGCCGGGGAAGGGCGCGCAGAGCACCGGCCAGGCGCAGCCGCCCCTTGGCGAGGCCTGCAGACAACGAAAGGCTTTCTCTCGCCCACTGAGCCTTCGGCGGAGGCTCGGGCTGGTATTCCTGGGCGGCCCACCCAGGTCCAGAGCCCGGGAGTCTGGGTGTCTGGGTGTCCAGCTCCCCCTGGCCTTCAAGGCTGGAAGGTTGCACCTGCCGGTCTGAGGCAGGTCAGTCGTCTTCTCACCTGTAAAATGGAAAGGATCGTGGTCCGGGCCCTCTAGACCCTGGGCCTCGCCGACAGGACCGCCAGTTTGCCCCAACTGCTACGATAGGACCCCGGAGAGAGCCCTCCTAGTGCTGAGTGTAAGGAGGTGGGGGCCTGAACCTGTAAAGGGACCTTTCATTCATGCCTTTGTGTCCCTGGTGTTTGCAGGGAGAAGCAGCGAAGGATAATGTGGAATTGCGTGTTTGCCATAAAGCTGTAGGTGGGGCAAGTTGGAGGTTCCTGACCCCGTGTTAGTGGTTTTCACAGAGAACTGAAGCCATGATTCCGGTATTTATTTAATACATGCCTTGAGTTCATGAGGCACAAGCTTGGGAAACTCACAACTAAAAGAATCGCTTGTAGGTATTGCTACATGATGGTGCCAGGTGTTACCAGTGCCTTCCCCGCTCACTGGTTTCACTACCTAAATTTTGTCACTCCCCGGGAACTTCAGATTTCAAGAGGGGACTGAAGATGGTACTTATTTTGAAAGGATATTTTCTTTTGTTCAGTCCAACACAGGCTTTTACCTTAACCTGTTGGGTTCAGCAGGGCATATAAAAGTGGTCCCATTTGATAGGGTCTGGGGGCAACACCAGGATAAGGCACACCCTTCACCCTGTGGGTGAAGGGACAAAAGGACCTGGCCTCGCTTGCTTTGACTGGATTGGTCGTTCAGAGATGTTGCTTTTTTTCCAGGGAGTTGGGAGGCAGAGCTTCGCAGTCTGGTCTGTTGAGTCTCCTTTGGTGAAAGGTGCAACGTAAGTCGTTCCATCTTTGAGTGACTACTGGAAGGCCATTGGTTCATTTGGCTGCAAAGCACATAATATTAATGTGGAGTATATACCACAGTGAGCTTGGGATTTGTGGTACTTAATGACCAGGAACCCAAATAAAAGTGCCCCGTATAGCATATTGACTAATGAACATAGATAGCTTCCCTGTTTACATTTTTGGTGATAGGTGGATGAAGTTTGGCTAATGAACACCCAGGAAGTTCCTTTACAGCATTCATGACTGTCTTACTGGGCTCTTCCCGAGGAGAGCCTCAGCTGGAACAGTCTGAGTTGGCAGGAAGGTTGGACATACGTCATGCTTCATTGCTAGTGTTTGAAGAGGACGAAGGAGGCACCGAGAATAAGTAGTTTGGTCTCCTGTCCTCGCTGAACTCTCGTTGCACAGCTCAGGTAACTTCGGTCTGCTGAGCAGCTGCCACGCTTCAGAGGACACAGTCAGTCCTCTGTTTAGAAATTACTTTGAAATCCTATACCAAGAAAATGCTCTGTAACTGCAGTGTGCCCACACACAGGCATCAGGACTGCTGGATGGGCTAGGGTCTCGTGACTGCAGCTCACCGCGGCGTGGCTGAGCTCTTTGCAACCACAGCTCCAGTTTGGGGTCTTGCCACTTGATGGAATCCGAATTGTCAGTTGAAGGGGACAGGACCAGTTTTGAAAGTCCCAATGCCAGAGTCATTTTTGTTTCACATGCATTCCAAATTTTAAAGGTGATCAGTGAAGTGATTTCTTGTCCCCAGTGTTTGCGGAATGTGCTGGGTCACACCTGAGAGACTGGATGTTCGAAAATGCTCTTGGGAGGGAGGCTGCTGTCTTCATCAGGCCTTTGTGGAGGTTTGCATGTTGCCTTTGGCAGGTTCTGGACTCAGATTGTCAGCTTTCTCAAAGGGAGTCTCTGCCTCTCCTTGGGCTTTTTTGCTGTGTTGTGGCTTTGTGGCTGTAAGAGACAGGCTGTAACATTTTTGCTGGGATCCTTGGAGTGATTATTTCCTCTGTGGTCATAGGAAGTGGAAAGTTCTCTGTGTTCTTTAAGAGAGTAAAATTTAAAACAGAATATTAAGTGCTGATAAATCAGTATGACTGGGAAGTACCTACTTTTAATTGTCATCAGATTGTCTTCAACTCAGGCCCTTTCTTCAGTTATCTGCCATTTTGACACACTTTGGGGTACATTTTCCTTCTGAAAAAGAATGGGAGATCAGCCTGAGCCTCTTAACTCCATTGCAAAGCTTTCGTTTCTGCCACTGAGGTCACTTCCTGGAGTCCTGGTGACGACTGGCTTGCAGTGCTGGCCGGAAGGGTGGGGTGGAGGTTGTGATACTGAACCAGCGCCTTCCAGCCCGTGGCTCAGTTGAGCCCTATCCAGAGGCAGCATTGACAGGTTGTTCTTCCTTTTAAGAATCTCCAAGGTCTGCAGTCTGGTTGAAAGATGTCAGTCCTCACTACCCTGTTTAAGTATGTTGATGAAAACCAGGATCGCTTCGTTAAGGTAAGGGAATATTTATTCTAATAAACTTAATATTCAGTTTAATCCGATGAGGCTCAGAGAAACTAATACAAATTATGCTGTTTAAATCAAGTATTGAAAATAGACAAATGCTGTATGATCTCACTTACATGTGCAAATTGGAAACTACAAAAGTTGAACTCAAAGAAGCAGAGAGTAGAGTCGTGGTTGCCGGGGAGGTGAGCAATGTTGAAAGGGTACAAACTTTCAGTTATGAGGTGAGAAAGTTCTAGTGATCTAATGTACAGCACGGTGACTATAGTCAACAATACTGTTTTGTATACCTGAAATTTGCAAAGCGAGTAGTTCTTAAGTGTTCTCACAACAGCAAAAAAGACGACTAAAAATATGTATGTATGTGTGTATACATATAGATATATAGATACATATATATATACACACACATGTACATACATACATACAGCATAGAAGTTACACTTTTGGCTTTTGACAGAAAATCTTAATATGTGTTTCCAGAAATAACAGGTAATCCGAGATTTTAGTTTAATCTCCCTCTATAATTTCTTGTAGTAGACATATATTAAAGACCTATTTTGCATTTTGCGTGTTTTAATGATTTGGTAATGCCCTATACATTAATCTGTTTCTTGAGATTAACATGAAGAATCATGCTTTAAAGTTTTTCTTCGTAGACACATTTCAGATGAAATCATCACCAGAGTTCTCATTCTAAAAATTATACTTGAGAGAACTTGGCCACAAGCAGGATGATCATAAGCTAACGTGCACTGTGACAATGTTGGTTATTTCCTGAATCCCTCGGGTATGATTTTGTTAGATTCATATATAAACGTATTTATGGAACTTTGTGCATTTTACACTCACCTCATGCTCAATGGTTAAAAATACACATTCTGACATTTTTCTGTTATGGTCTAGTAGTTCTTGGTACAGGGTCAGTAAAAACAGTTTTTTAAAATCTTAAGCAAACTGCACGTGTGATGGATCTCTTCTTCTACATTTAACCAGCATCTCCAAAATAGAGTAGCCACAGGTCACACGTCAATTTGGGGTGCCTGAAACACAGCAAAATGATGAATATCTTCTTCCTTAAGGAGCACCTTTTGAGAATTCCTCTTTGCTTATTGTCTACAAATAGAAACTTGCGGAATGGGTAGCCATCCAGAGCGTCTCTGCATGGCCCGAGAAGAGAGCGGAGATCCGAAGGATGATGGACGTGGCCGCTGCAGACATCAAGCAGTTGGGTGGCTCTGTGGAACTGGTTGATATTGGAAAGCAGAAGGTATGTGCTTGGCGTCCTGTGAGTGGCAGAAACACAGCTGAACACATCTCACCTGGGAAGCTGATGCAGGTCTCAGCAAGCTCTCAGACCACCTTTTGCTTCAAATAACATGCTTGTCTTTAAAACAAACACAAAAGGCCAAATTTAGATACTAATCTCAGAGATTTCTTCAATTGGACTGGGGCAAAGGTTTTGTCAGACTCAGTGTTTTTCTCCGGGAAGGAGAACTGTTTTAACGTAATGACCATTACGTTATTACTTCTGAATACGTTAATGTAATGATCATTCCTAGGAAACAGCTGAGATCCCCCCCACCCCACCCCAGATCAGCCTCGTTTCAAACTAGGCAGTTCTGCTCTGTCCCTGTAGGTATAACATAATAAAGACTCCCACTGTCCCTGCACTCTGTCCCCCAGCACCCTACTTGGTAGGAACAGCACTTTTTCATGACTTGGCTCCGGGAAGAGCTACTCTGTTTGTGGGGCTGGGGGCTCAGTTATATTTTTGTGCAGGATTCTGACAGATGCAATTAATTGGTTTGTTTTCTTCCTAACTTGAATGAACAATCTCACTTCACGCCAAAGTGACTCTCAGTTTCAGATGATTTCAGTCCTGTGTGAATTACATGGTTCATGCCATGGATTGTCTAAGTTGCAATATTCTTTTATATTGCAGGGTGTGGTGAGGTTTGGTTTATCTCGTTCCCTTGCCTGATGATTTAAGTGTCAGGTGAGGTCATAGTCCTGGGGTTTTACCTGTGGCCGTTCAGCCCAGTCCACTCTTCTCATGAATGGAAACGCCCGGTGGCTCAGTTGGGCTGTGCCTCCCTGGGGCCCATATCCGTTCCTGGTTAGGGAAGTGAAAAAAAACCTGGGCCTCCCGTTTCCCAGTCCGGTATTATTGGTTTGCACTTTCTTCTGACTACAGATTTAATTGACTTCAGGTTACCTCAGGTAGCTTATGGCACTTGACCCCACCCGTGAGAAAATAAACCAAGCTTCTTCGTATTATTTTAGGAGCATACTTGACCTGTTCCCCCTCCTTTTTTTTCATAATATATTTTTAAAAATTGGGGTGGCAAATAAATATTGAATTGTTTCATGACAGGAGATGATTTCATCTATTTAGCACTGACATTACAGTGCAGTTCTTAAGAAAAGGCCTTCCACCAAGGATTAAAGTAATTACCACACGGTTTTGAATGACATAACACCTGTTTTTATCAAGGAATCGTTAGATTTCATCACCGTTAGAGAAGTTCTACAGAGATGCTTGCAGTGAGAGCTCGCAGCACATTTGCTCGCTCACCACTTCACTTGGCAGCCGTGCTCCAGTTTTCAGGAAGTGCTGACAACGGGGGGCAGGTGTGAGAGGGATAGGATGTCACCACTTGTACACAGCAAAGCTGGGGTAACCAGGCTTATGGAGGAAAGATGACGCTGGCAATTCCAGGCCCTTGTGGCAGAGCTCGGAGCACGGGTCCCTGGGAGGGGAGGGCCAGGGGGCAGGCGCTGATTGTGGCAAAGGCTGGATTGAGGCTGTTGGGTGTTGGGCCTCACAGCCAAGGCCGGTGCAGGAGAGGTCACATCGGGCCTGTCTCTGCTGCCTAGCCACCGCCCAGGTGATAGCACAGAAAGGGTGCCTGGCCGGGGTGTGGGAGACCTGGTCGCTGAGGGCCTGACCCCCAGACAAAGGAGCTCAGGAAATGGGATGGTCATGGCTCCTGAGCCAGGCAGTGATGGAAAGGAAGAAGTCAACAATGCCCAGGACAGAGTAGGTCCCACTGGGTGCTGGTGCAGTGAGTCGAGAATGGGGTGCTGGGTTAGGCTGGGGGCTGTGGCAGTCGGCGGGGAAGGAGGGGGACAGGTGGAACCCTTGTCTGAGGGCGCCCAGACCGGTACTCGGGCAGAGGGTGGCGCCTGGTCCTGGGAACCTGACTCTGCTGTCACACACTTTATCCTGTGGCGTTCCCGTAGTTAGGGACACCCAGACAGAGAGTTCCAACGTGCAGTATGCGTTTCAGTCCAGATTCACCTGTGGGCCCAGACGGCTTCTTAGAAAAATGTGGAAGTATTCCAGAGGAACTCTATTGTGTAGGAGTTTATTTAGAGGAAATCCATTGTCCTTTGGAAATCACTTTCCTCCTGAGGCGAGCCGAGGGAGGACCAATGTGACTGTAGTGCCACGTGTTATTCGTGACCAGGGCAGTGAGTTTAAGGAACGATTCTTTGCCTGTGGGTACAGGCTGTCCCTGTACGACTGTGCCTGGGTCCTGTGGGTTTACCAAGTTACTTACACTAAGTTCTCAGGAGTCACGTTTACTGGGAAGGCAGCCTGAGTCCTGCAGTGTTCCGGCAGCCCGCGCGTTCCCGGATGTACGTATACCTTAGAGATGCTGAGCCCCCGCTGTTTGGGGACGGTCACTTAGCCCTTCGCCAGCCTTGTTCTGATGAGCTTGTCCGTCGTCGTAGTAGCTGCTTATTTACCTCTCAATTATAAATCATTAGTTTGGCTTCCTGACCAGCTGTGCTGTTTATTCACGTATATTTGCATCAACACGATAGTGTGGTTAGTACCGGGCAGGAGACTGACAAGGCCTTTGGGAGAAAGGGCAGCGGAGGGCCAGCTCTCACTGGTAGTTCACTGTGGCTCAGTGTGACCGCGTCGCCGCGTCCTGGCCTGTGGCCCTTCTTGTGCATTGGTAATCTACCTACCGAATTCCAGAAGCATGCCTTCTGCTTTAAGATTGTAGTCGTTTTTATCCGTTATTTTAGAAAATACTGAACTAAGTTGCGTCCCAAACTCAGCCTTCAGAATACATTTTGTTATACAAAGTTTTAAAAAGATCAGCCTCTAAAAATTTACTGAATTGCCTGCAGTTGGTGAACGTGGTTCAGTCTGTGCTCTGACTTACGGGAAAGTAAATTCTTGTTCATTAATGGCTCAGTTGAACACTGATCTTAAACTCTACAACAGAGGGTGATTAATGAGAACAGATAAGATGAATGAGAACAGTAGCATAATAATATATGTTGTAAACACCAGATTTTTTAAACAAAGGCTGTCCTCGGTGACCCCCTCTTGCCTCCTAGCTCCCTGATGGCTCGGAGATACCACTCCCTCCCATTGTACTTGGCACACTGGGCTCCGATCCCCAGAAGAAAACGGTGTGTGTTTATGGACATCTGGACGTGCAGCCGGCAGCCCTGGAGGACGGCTGGGACAGCGAGCCCTTCACCTTGGTGGAGCGAGACGGTGAGGACGCGTCCTTGCAGCTTCTGGAGAAGCGCTGGTACCGCTTCACTCCAGCCACTCGATGGCAGTCTCTTGGTCATTGTCTTCCCAGAACAGGTTGTCTTTACAAAATGTAGAAATCGGGTTCTGGAAGTTTCACGCGTGTGCACCAGTCGTAGAAACATCAGAAAGCCTTTCTGGCCCCATGGAAACAAGGGCTTTGTGGTCTTGGGTCAGCTATGCGTCCTTCTACTGCTGACACTTTTTCTCAGAAAACCTGTTCTGAACTGAGGTCATGCAGCCCTCAGACACCTGTCAGCTACCATGTTTCCCCGAAAATGAGACCGGGTCTTACATTCATTTTTGCTCCAAAAGACTCATTAGGGCTTATGTTCAGGGGATGTCATCCTGAAAAATCATGCTAGGGCTTATTTTCTGGTTAGGTCTTATTTTCGGGGAAACACGGTGGTACCTGACTCCATTTCTCGCTGCTTCTGTGGCGCATTTTAGGAGCTTTGCTTTGGACACTAGGGAAGCCTTGGTCTTTCCCTGCCCCTGGCCTCTGGCTCAGTCACAGTCACCGAGTGCCTCCCGGGCAGCCTCTCTCAGGCACTTTGAGTCTTCATTGGAGGACTCACCCCAGGCAGCCCCTTTCTCCTGCCCCTCTGGTGTAAAGCTTCCCCTTGCCTTCATTCCTGAATTGTCACGTTTCCGCTTTGGACAGCGTCTTTGGCCAGGTAAAGAAGCCTCGCACTCTTGGGCTAAGTCCAGACTGTCTTGAAGGAAAGCCCTTCTAACTGGATACGCTGAGTTTCTGTTCAGACCGTTCCTGGCTCAATGTCAGATGTGCTCATCACTGCAAAAGGAAGAACCTGTTTGCTTACAGCAGCATCTGTGAGGAAATGCAGATCGCACCGTGGTCTCATCACCGCGCAGTGACTGACGACCCGTTGGTTATAGACTGAGCGGCCCTGTGCCCTGGACGCCTCCTCCGCGTCGCCGCCTCAGCCCTGGCGGGGACACTGCCATGTCCTTGCTCTCAGCCTGCCCTTCCTCCCTGTCCCCTCTTCCTGCCTCTCCCCCACCATCCTCTCCCCCACCACCTGCTCTGGAAAACCAGAGGCCAGCCAGGCCCCCTGCAGTCCCTGCCTCGCCCTCCCCCCACTGTAGGCCCTCCTGTCACCTGAAGTGGTGGAGTCCTGCGCCTCCCTTCCATCCTGTCCCATGGGACCTCATATGCCAACTCTCCTCTTCACACCTCCCGGGATACCTGGTGGCACTGGCTCCCCCACCTCCCTGTCTTGTTCCCCCCACGTGGCTCCTTCCCCACCTGCGCCATGTGGACACCTGTTTAGACGCCAGCACTAGTCACCCACCGCACCCCCTCGATCACACTGCACAGACAGACAGACAGACAGACAGACTCCCTCGGTAGAGTCCTGAGCATCGATGGAGCTAAAAGGAGAGCCCTGGGAGCAGGGAGCACGTCACATTTGTCCTGTGCACGTCTGTCCAGCACAGCCTGCACACTAGTCATGTCATCAGCTTCTCAGGACTAGGACCTTTCTAGAAGAGCTCATTAGCCTTTGGGAGAAGTTGGGTTTACTTGAAGAGGAAATTTCCAGGGTAATGATGGCTTTAAGCCTTGTACTACTTTGGAGTGGGCCGTGTTAAAACCGCTGAATGTTTGAGAACAGTCTTAGGGATGAGGGCGTCAGAGCACTGCCTAGGGCAGACCGACAGAGCGGCTGACCCTGAGCAGGCGACGGCCAAGCTGCTGTGCCCTGGTCACCCTCGGCCATGCTCTGCGTCACGTGATGGGCAGGAGGGTGGTCCGGCCTTCTCTCCCCAGTCCTGCATGCTGGCCCGTGCCCAGCCCAGGGGTCCCCAGAGCGGGTGTGCAGAGGGGACATGTGTGACTCACTACACTGAGGACAATCAGTATCGTGCTCTCAGCTTGAAAAGCGATAACCTAGAGAAATAAGTAACACACATAAGTTCTATATCAAACTAGATGTCGAAATTGGGGTGGGGTGAGATTTGTTCTCTTTTGGTGAGCGTACTTGTGGTTCCTCCTTTGACCAGGTTTCCTCCCTTATTACCACAAGTTGTTGTGAAAATGGATTGTAATGAAGTAGCCAACTGATAGTGGTTTTCTGGTGCTGGGTCTGAAGTCCAGGCTCTGAGTCAGCAGGGGCACGTGCGCTGCCTAAGTGCTGCGTCAGCGGTGCAGGAGGGCACGTCGCGGGGGTTCTGGGGATTCTAGCACAAGTGTTGGAGACTCGGGCTCCTCATAGAATGAAAGTGGGGCTTCCGATTTCAGGAGAATCTCTTAGGATGGCCGTGTGTGGTTTTGCTAAGATGTTACCAGATGTTCACTGAGGATATGCTCGCTTGTCTGTCTCTGTCACCGTCACTTTATGAATTTGCTCATTGCTGCCGTTCTAGGCAAATTGTACGGAAGAGGCGCAACTGATGACAAGGGGCCGGTGGCCGGCTGGATGAATGCCCTGGAAGCCTTTCAGAAAACGAATCAAGTATGTCACCCACACCGAACTGGGCCGGTTCCATCTGAGTGCCATGGGCTGGGCTCTCGGTCCCTGGAACAGCTTGTAAAGATCAAAGGTCATCGGGATACGAGCCAGCAAGCTTCCCCAGCTGGCAGCTCAATGAGTCAGGTTTAAGATCGTGGTTGTGATTGTTCTACAGGGCTCGACAGTCACACTATTGATAGTTCAGCAGCAGCCCAGGCCCCCCACAGGTGACCGCCTGTGTGCGTGGCAGTGGGCCCCCCACAGGCTCTGTGATAGTGGACGAACCCCTTTCTCTGCACGGTTTACAGTCTCTCAAAATACATTATTATTATTTTGTTTTAAATTATTTCCTTAACTATGAAGTATCCATTCCTTGTTGAAGTTTGTAAAATACAAAGAAGTAGAGAGAAAAAACTTGCCTAGAATCTCAATTCTCAAACTTCATATTTTGTTACTCACTCATCTTTTCACGTGTTTTTAACCTAATTGTCATCATGTTTAGACAGGGTTTTGCATCTTGCTTTTGTCTTGTATCATGATAAAATCAGACTTAAAGGCAAACGTTTTTGTGAGAGCGTGAAGTGGTCGATCTGACTAGGGTCCTGGACCCTTGGGTCCAGGGGTCCATTTTGCGCGGTGGGGAGCTGCGGCCCAGAACCTCTGGTTACCTGGGCCCCTGCAGCCACCCCGTGCTGGGCGCAGGGACTAGGATGGCTCCGCCTCCTCCAAGGCCCCCAGAGGGGTGTGCGGGGCAGCTACACTTACACCTGTCCCATACACTGAGGTCCTGAGGAGGATTTCATGTGAGGGGCAGAGGAGGCAAGGCGAGCGGTCCCCTGAGCAGTGCCGTCTGGGGCAGTTCTGAGCAGGGTTCTACTGATGGTCCAAGTGAGGGCCCTGCCATCTGCGCCTGTGCAGCTTCATTTTCTCACCTGTGGAAGGGGCCACCCGCCTCACCGCACGGCCTTGGCGAGACCGGGAAAACTACGGAGCAGGAGCCAGATGGCTCTTTAGGGGAAGGGATTTCCATGAGAGAGGAGAGGGCATTGCGCAGGGGCAGCAGCTGAGCTAGGAAAGGCCCTCCCTCATTTGTGTGGGCACTGGTGGTGGCCACAGGGCCACTAATGAAACCCCCTGTAGTTTTCTCTGTGCCACGGCCTGTGTGTAGAGGGCAGCTGAGGGTTTCCCAGGGACTCATGTTTGTGCTGGGTGAATACAGAGATCCCTGCGACTAGGAAACGTGGTCACACTGAGGAATTCCATGGAAGGCGTTCTCAGTGCGGCAGGAACAGGGCTTATCCCCTGATAGCCCAGTGCCTGGGACACGCAGCCCGCCCGAGTAGCTGGTCGGGAGGACGTCGGTTATTTAACATTGGCGATTTCGTAATAATTGGGGACTTCCTGTCTATAGTTTCCAAGAACTACAGGTACATGAGAGCTGAACGGCTGCCCATGTTCTTCCCCTTCACAGGAAATCCCTGTCAACATCCGATTCTGTCTGGAAGGCATGGAGGAGTCCGGCTCCGAAGGCCTGGACGATCTGATCTTCGCCCGAAAAGACACGTTCTTCAAAGATGTGGACTACGTGTGCATTTCTGACAACTACTGGCTGGGCAAGAAGAAGCCCTGCATCACCTATGGTCTCAGGGGCATTTGCTACTTCTTCATCGAGGTACCGTGCTGCGTTCGGCACGTTGGTGGGATGTGCTCCCCGCACCCCACCTGTAGTCGATTCGTTCCTCCCAAGCCCGCGGATGCTGGAGGCGTGAGGGAAAAGCCAGCCCTCAGCACCCCAGCTCCTGTGGCCTACGTCGGCGGGTCCTCCGGGCACGGCTCGATCCGCAGGCAGTGTCACCCGGGTGCAGGCTAGGCCGGGGCCCTCTGCAGTACTGCCGTGGAGCAGTGGGAAAAGATGGAATGCTAGTCCGTTTAAGGAGACTAAGACATACGCAAAGCAGTTCAGAAAGACTTCCTTTCAGAAGTTAAATATTCGATATTTCAGCCCTTAAGCTCTTAGGCCTTGACTGAGGGATCCCGAGGGGACTGGGACATTGCACTTGACCCAGAACCGAGGAGGACAGACCTGCCACTTGGCTGTGTGGTCAGGGAGCCGTGGTCGTCTCATCTGCAGAGAAGGAGGGAGGGCCTGCCACACAGGGCCTGATGACACTGCTCCTGGCGGTGAAGGTGGTTTATAGGCTGAGCAGTGATCCCAGTCGCTACGCTGAGCGCTCGCTCTGTGCAGGCACCTTCTACCTGTGGTATGAAAACCCGACAGGGTGCAGTAGCCGGGAGTTGAGAGCTCTTCCTGTATCGTGTTCCAGGGGAGGGGGCCGAGGCCTGAAGTGGCGCCCGCCTCTCCCTGCTTACACAGCTAGTCAGTGGTGGGCAAGGCCTGAGCGCTCGACCCCGGGCCCCCCTGGCTCTTCTGTGGCAGGTGTCACCCTTTCAGCAGGCAGGTGCAGGCTCTCCGTGAAACCGCTGGGAAGGGTCTGAGTGCTTGAGCAGCTGCCCTGCAGCACGCTTACCCTGTGGGCAGCATTCCTCGTTGGCCTGCTCCGCACTCCTGCTTGCTCATGGCTGGCACTCCTAGTTCACCTGTGCTCGGTACTGCTCTGCCTGCGGTTGGCCTTCCTCGTGTGCCCACACTTACCATTTCCAAGGATGGTTTTTTTTTTTTATTGCTTCCAAAGTTGTGTAATTTGGGTAGCACCTTGTTCTGCTCATTGAGGGAACAGTTTGATTTTAAAACTTGCCCGTTGGGTCTTGTGAATGTTCTTTGTTCAATTTACTGTCACATGATAAAAGTAAGCTCCTACACATGAGCAGCCCAACAGAGTGGCCTTTGTCTCCATGCAGGTGGAATGCAGTGACAAAGACCTGCACTCGGGGGTGTACGGGGGCTCGGTGCACGAGGCCATGACGGATCTCATTACGCTGATGGGTAAGCGGGGCTTTCAGGCGGTGCTTGCAGATGGGCAGAGGGCTGGGGGGGCCTGTCGCCAGGCTGCCATCAGCGTCGGGCGCTCCAGCATTCTATAGAGCCACTCGTGTCACTGCTGCTTCCTTCCCTTTGAAGTGGGCACTGATGCTGCGTTTCTGCCTCTGTCTTCCTCCATCATCCCTTCCCCATGTTACCAGCCCCTGCGTCTCCTCCAGGACCCGGCTCGGCACCCCTGGCTCCATGGGGCCCTGTCCGGCCCGTCCCCTAGAATCACGCGGCCCTTTCCTCTGGGCACGTTGTGTGTCACGTTCTTCGGCCTGGTTTACATCATAGTGGCCACCACGAGCCCCGGCATGGTCAGCTCAGTCCCCAGCGTCCTCATGTGAAGCTGGGTGTAATTGTTGCCTCACCCACAGTTCGGTGTCCTGTGTCCCAGGGTGGACAGTGGCTGCCACATGTGAAGTCAGTATTGCTTGTGGGACTGGAGTCTTCACAGCGTGGGGGAAGCTCGTTTCTGGTGGGAAATGCGTCAACAGAGCAATACTGGGTACTGTCAGGATTTTCGGGGAGACCTGGCGCTGCTCTGACAGTGCCCAGTCCGCCGACCCTGTGTCAGCGTCTCTGTGTCACAATGGGGAGATGGCACTGCTCGCCTCACCGGCTGTCATGGTAGTTAAGTGACTTAAGCACAAGTCCCGAGCATCGTGTGTGCCCAGGAAACGTCCTCAGCAGGCGCCTGCACCAGGCCTTGGCCCTGCTGGGCTCCCAACTCCTGGGGGAGCACTGCCCGCTCACCCTGCCCGCTCTCTCCAGGCTGCCTGGTGGACAGGAAAGGGAAGATCCTCGTGCCCGGCATCAGCCAGGCGGTGGCCCCCGTGACACAGGAGGAGCTGGAGCTCTACGACAAGATCGACTTCGACATGGAGGAGTACGCCAGGGACGTGGGGACAGACACCCTGCTGCACGGCTGCAAGGTACTGGCCCGGGACTTGTGGTGCAGGGGCCCTGTGGGGGGGGCCGGAGGCGCGGGCCGAGGCTCGGGTGCATCCATGTGCGCGCGCCCTCACGCCATGCACACCCCGAGCAGGATGCTCCCGGCTGAGGCTGGGAGGTTGGAGAAGTGGCGGCTCTCGGCCATGAGCGTGTAGGAGCCAGACAGGGTATCTGGGAGCCCTGGTGGCGGCCACTCCTGCCTGTGTGCGTGTGGAGGACGGTCTCCCCAGCACTGCGCTGGAGATGGGCGGAGGGTCCCTGACGGAGCCCTGCTCGGGGGAAACTGCACGAGACGTTTCCCTAACTGCTCGCAGGAAGCGGTGTCCTGACTTTTCTGTGAATTGGTTTAGATCCCAGTGTGGGAGGGCTGGCTGTGAGCTCACACTCAGTTCGGCAGTAATTGACTCCCTGAGGAGAGAAGGGGAATTGTCTGTCTTCTCCCTGAGAGACAGGCGGCCACATGTCAAAGGGTGTGTGCAGGCCGCGTGCACGGGTGGCCCAGAGCTCCGTGTGCCTGCAGGGTCGGGAGGGCCTGAGCCGGGAACAGGAAGTCGGGGGAGGGCCGGCTGGGAAAGGCCAGGCTCAGGACGGGGCGCCAGGTGTAGGGCCCCTGTGGTCTGCCGAGGAGCTGGTTCGCTCTCCCAGAATGGCGGACGGGACCAGCTTTGAGAAGAGGGATGAGCTGCTCCGATCTCACCTGTGGGCAGGTTATGGGCAGGGGTGTGGTGGGCGGGGAGCTGAGGGAGTGACGTTGGGAGACCAGTTAGGTTACTACAGGGGCGAGAACCTTGAGCTGGTATCGTGGGGACGACGAGGTCGCCTGAGAGAGGCTCAGGATGCATGAGAGAGTCGATGGGACCACGTGGAGTAAGAGCTTCGCAAGTGGAGCGGAGAGGAGACGGTCCTCAGCGGGAGTGGATGCGGCACTGATGCTGGGAAAAGGTGGCTTCTGAACCAGCTTCTGTCTCCGCCTGCCCTGCTGCCTTCAAATTAACGTCTGCTTTTATGTAAGGTGTCACTTTAGGGCCATATGTGTTCTTCCGGGAATTACTGAGCTATTTGGTTCACAAACAAGAAGTGCACTAATTCACCTGGAAGCCCCGTCAGGTGTCTCCGTGCTGGTCAGCTCAGGGGTATGTGTCCTCTCCAGACCCATCTCGTGCCACTGCCGGGACACACGGGTCATGAGAGGCAGTGGTATCGATTGTATGACTGGGAGACAGAAAGCTGCTTTGTGCCAGTCCCCTCGGCAGATGGTGACAGTGCTTGTTAGTGGTCGCTGGCCCCAGGACACAGTGGACTGTCCTGGTTTTCCACCTCACATAGGAAGTACCCCATTTCTGTGCCCTGTGGGCCTAGGGAGGGGTTCACACATGGCCTGAGTTGGGCCGCTGTCTTCTGTCTGGAGCTTCTGGCCCCCCAGGAGCTGTGATGTCTCCGGAACCTTGACCTTCCCGCTGGATTCGATAGGGCTGGCAGGAGCCCTGGCTCCTACGGTTTGCTAATCCGAGCGGTCCAGAGTGGCAGGAGGCTGGCACCTGCCACACCTGAGGGCACTCAGAGCGTGCAGTGCCCCCTTGAGGTGTCACGGGGTGGCAGCTAGCAGAGCGCCTGTGGGGTGGCTCCCCTCCCAGCCCTGGCGGGTCTGTCCTTCCTGCCTGTGCTTGTGCAGCCTCCAGGCCAGCATGTGACTAAGAGGGACCTCCCAGCCCCCATTCCCGCCGCCTCATGTTGTCCCCTGATCCACTCGTTTTCTGCAGACAGACATCCTGATGCACAGATGGCGGTACCCATCCCTCTCCCTCCACGGGATTGAAGGAGCCTTCTCTGGGTCGGGGGCCAAGACCGTGATTCCGAGGAAGGTGATCGGCAAGTTCTCCATCAGGCTCGTGCCAGACATGACTCCCGAGGTTGTCAGCAAGCAGGCACGTGGGGTGCAGGGCCGCGGGGTGGGGCGGGGTGCACCAGCGGAGACGTGGGGTGCAGGAGACTTCCACTAAGGCTCCGGGCAGCTGAGAGACACAAAACCCAAATCTCCTTCCCCACTTCGGGGCTCTGGCCAACACAGTGATGACTAGAATCAGCAGTTCAGAAACTCATCAACATAAAGGCCACATAAAGAGAATCGCATGTAAGGGAACTTTGTCAGTGCTGAGGCCTGCCAAAGCCTGACCTCGGACCTCGTCCTAAGGCTTCAGGGCAGATGCTGACTTCAGGTCGAATATGTCCTGGTGAGAGTCCAAGGGAGCCGCCTCTGGGCTGCGATGAGGAAGGAGGGCGGGGGAAGATGCCAGGTGGGGCAGAGTCCAATAGCCACAGGGCAGCCAGGTTTCGGGGAGCAGTTCCCCGGGGGAAGGGTTCATGGAGAGATGGAGTCAAGGTCTTCGCTGTTGAGAGAGGACACAGGACTGGGGTTTTTCGGGGGTATCCCTGGGTCGGCACGTGGCTGTTTTAGGTTTTGATGCAATTGTTCTTAGAAAGCAGGTCAAGGGTCATTTTTAAATATTTGGTTTAAATATTATCCTTTGGGAAAGTCAGCATTAAGGGTAAATTGCTTAAAATTAAAAGATTACCTTTACCTTCAAATAACTGAAGATTTTTTTTCCTGATAAAATCTTTCTGTTATCACGATTATACAGATCACTCTTCAGCAGCAGGAAACGTGACCCATTATAGACTTGTAGGCTCATTGTAGACCACTGTGGGCTCGCTTAGGCGCACGGTAGGCTTACTGCAGGCGGGTCGTCGACCCTGTAGACCCATTGCAGACCCATTGCAGACCACTCTAGACTCCCTCTGGACCCCTGTAGACGCACTGTAAACTCACTGTAGGCTCGTTGTAGACCATCGGAGACTCGCTGTAGGCTCATTGTGGACCACTGTGGACCACTGTGGGCTCTTGGATCACTAGCATTGGACCAAATGCCAAGCTTCACAGTACATTGTGTCCCTTCTGTTTGTGCTTCAGGTTACAAGCTACTTGACTAAGAAGTTTGCTGAACTGCACAGCCCCAACAAGTTCAAGGTGTACATGGGCCACGGTGGGAAGCCCTGGGTATCTGACTTCAACCATCCACATTACTTGGCTGGGAGAAAAGCTCTGAAAACAGGTCAGACATCCTCCTTGGGGACGTCTGCTGGGGCTCTGCTGTATCATTCGGGCACGTGGCTCTGTGGCGATGCTCTCAGCAGGGGTGGTGTGCAGGCTGGGCCGTGCCCCCCGCCCACCTCGGGGTGAGCTGCTGGCCCCAGGCCTGCAGGGTAGGAGATCGGCGGTGGAGCCCCAGCCTGGCAGCCCCAAAGCTCACCACTTCTTTTATTTCATCCCGTCCAGTGTTTGGTGTTGAGCCGGACTTAACCAGGGAAGGTGGCAGTATTCCTGTGACTCTGACTTTTCAGGAGGCCACAGGCAAGAACGTCATGTTGCTGCCTGTAGGGTCAGCCGATGACGGTGCCCACTCGCAGAATGAAAAGCTCAACAGGTAAGGCTCTGGGTAGGTCCTCGGCGCTAAGTCCGGGGTAGTTTCCTCCTGCGCGCCGGTGAGAAATCCTGTGAAAGCCCAGGGCGCCCACCCCCCCTCACGCCCCCCACCCCGACCGCCCGTCCTGCTGCTGAGACACACCCCCTCCAGTGCTCTCTGCCGTCTGCCCTTGCCGTGCTGAGAACTTCCGGTGGGAGGCAGGAAAGGGGGCCCAGGGGAGGTGGCAGTTCTTCAGAACAAGGTTTGCGCGGTGGTCTGTGTTTATCTCTGTGCTTCATCTACAACTCCAAGGACCTCCTCACTGTCCTGTTGGAAAAATTGTAATGTTATTGCTGGCTTTATAAGCCACTTTTGCACATTTCTGGCTTGTACAGTCACTGTGGGGTGGGGGGGTCCGGTAACCATCAGAGACGGAAGGTGATCTCAGAGTTGGCAGCAGTGCAGGGAAGAGTCTAAGACCATTCGGGAAGAGCAGAGGAGGGCAGGAAGCCAGGGCCAGTCAGGGCCTAAGACCGAGGCAGAAACCCTGCATGGAGGGCGGAGGGCGGCCACAGGGACCTGAGTCCTCGCACATGACGTGGAGGCTTAGGATCCAAACCAACAAAGGAAGGGCCATGATCAGGGCGAGGCTGTGGGCGTTCAGACGCTGGGTGTTCAGATGCTGGGTGAGACCCCATATAGTCTATTAGAGCACGGCCAGGACTAGTCCCTGGTGGGGCAGTTGGACTGAGAACCAGGTGCCCAAATCTAAAGGCAAGCAGAATTTAGGGCCAGCAAGCCAGGACGGCAGGGTGCCCCCAGAATGCCGCGTGTGTGCCTGGACGTCCGGACACCAGCCAACACGGTGACTGTTCCTTTCCACTAGGCATAACTACATCGAAGGAACCAAAATGCTGGCTGCATACCTGTATGAAGTGTCTCAGCTGAAGAACTGAGATTGTGTTCCTTGGAGCGACGCTGAAGGAATCTTGCCCTCCACCCTCTCCTCTCTGATCGCTCAGGAAAGCTGTCGTCTGTCTCCTTTCCCTCTTGTCAGACCACACAGAGTCCCGAGAGTGGACAGGGGGCACCACCTGTTTCTCGAATGGCGTTACCTGTACCAGGCAGTTAAGGCTGTTTAGCCCCGAGACTTGTGAATGACTCTGAATGATAGCTGAGTTCCCAGTGGTCAGCACGACCTGGTCGCCAGAAAACAGCCAAAGTCTGACAGCATGACTTCTTCTGTAGAAGGTTCTGGTTGGCATCCTGTTGGGCTAAACAGGCCTTGGTGCTTTCTGGTGCCGTCTCTGCCCCTTGACTCAGGGTCAGGCACACTTGGAATATCTGTCAGGGCATCTGACGCCTCGAGGGGCCTCCCTTACTGATCCCTTGCTGTCATGTGCGGCTCTGTCCTTTCTGAAGACGTATCCATTACTGACATCTCCTGTCTTTATTCACCCTCACAACCTGAACCTAACTGGAGGGGTTATTTGGTCCCAGTCTGTGCTGATGAATAAAAAGTACGAGTGAAGCCCCTGGAAGTCTTGCTGCTCCTCTGCCTTACTCGTGGAGCACACCTGCCCACGGAGGGCATGGTTCCTGTTGGCTCGTGGGGGCAGGGCAGGCCTCTCCCAGTCCCCACTCGCCCCTCCTCACATGTCAGGGAAGTGACTCTGCCCCCACTACCTTCATTCCTTATGCTGCCAAGTCACCAAAACTCAGATCAAACTGGTTTAATCAAAGTGGCGAGTTTATTGGCTGGGCTGGTGAAGAGATCGGAGGAAACAGGAGTACAGGGAAGCAGGGCGTGATTCCACGTACAGTGCAGTGTGTCCACTTTGCTGAGCTCATCGGTCAGAACTTGGGTGGGAAAAAGGAGCCTTCACACCTCCACTCACACAGGTGCCATTGGGAGGCATTCTCTTAGCCCCATGACCTCTCCGACACCTTCACTCCTGGGTCCTCCCCTGCCCCTAGCGTCACCTCTGCAGTCCCCGAAGCCTTGCGTTCTGCAGTCTTACCTCCATCCAGCCACCCCCATTTTTCTAGACCTCACGGGGGCTTATCTTAGGAAACCGACCTGATGTCAACCACTGTACAGCCCTGGAATGATCCTTTGAGCTACCTGCCCTGGAGTCTTTCCACTTGAACATCTCATTAGAGGATAAAAGCTTTTTATGCTAAGGCAACGGCCTAAGTCCAGGAGCTGTATTGTGCACAGGGGAGGCTTTCCTGGAATTGCTGAAATCCAAAGTTTGTCCTTGATGGCTTTACTGTTGCTCCCCAGGAGAAGGCTGGCCACCAACATAAACACAGCTGCCTGGTCTTATTTAGAAAACGGCAGGACTTGACTGGGCTACGTTCTTGATCTAGAAGAGGAGGGACCCACTTGACTGAGGGAAAGTCAACTTTACTCTGCTTTGTTACTTTTGGTATCTGGGTCAGCAAAGCTGTGCTAGATGCGAGGGTCCTTCAGCCATGATGTATTAATTAGAGATAATTAGGCTAGGCTGCTGTGACCAAACCAACAAAGGCTCACCGCCATGGCAGTTTACACATCTCTGTGCACAGGCAGGCCAGGCCGGGGCTGGTGTGGCTGTTCTGGGGGCCGGGCTCCCGGGTGGCACGTCCTCCGCTTTCAGGGATCTCTGCTCCAGTTCCTGCAACCCCAGCTGCATTTCAGCTGTGGGAGGGGAGTGGGGAGGGAAGACATGCTTCTTTGCCTTAGGGTGCAATCCAGAATTAGCAATCGTTTCTTCCATTTGCATCTTATTCTCAGAAAGTACAGGCCACTCCTAGCTGCACAGGAGGCGGGAAAAATGCCTGGCTGAAATACCTGCCATGCTATAGGAGGGCAAACATACTTGGCAGTCAGCCCTGAAATCCTTCTACACCATGATGTAGGTCCCAAGGAAACCGAGAGAAAGACTAGCATTAGAGAGGAAGGACTCACGGGACACTTGGTTACTCATTTTTCAGAGGAAATGAATGTCTGCGGCAACCCCTGAAACGAGAGGACGCTGAGTGGGAAAGCAGTTTGCTACCCCAACATATGCTTTCATGTACATGTTGGTTATTTTAAGTTGGTTATTTTTAAGAAACAAAAGACTCAGGAAGAACCTGTGACCTTCCCCCTAAATGTTAAAAGAATTTAGACAGAGGACCAGCTCCAGGAAGGGAGCTGACGTCATAGATGACTGTAGTTTAACAGGAACTCGTGTGTGATGGACGGAGAGGAACCTCACAAGGCCCATGTGATCCGAGTCCTCTGTGTCCCCTTATTAAGACGGTCCCGCAAACATTCATTTACCAAACATTTGCTTTTCCATCTCCTCATGAATTGCCATCCTGCCATTTGAAGTCCCCAACCAACCCCTTCCCTCCCAGCTCCTGGTGGCATATAAACTTTAACTGCCAATCTGTCCTCAGGTCTCCTATTCTTAGGAGAACCTCATATATCCTTACATAATAACTTTGGTTATTTAGTTCAGCCCAAAGAACTCAGAAGGAAAGAAGGAAAATTCATTCTTCCGCCCCCACCGTTTTGGCAAGCTAGGCAGGAGGACTCGACTGGTGGACACTATTTGCACTGGAACTGCTGGAGCCGAGTCCCTGGGCATCGCACAGGCTGGCACAAGGTAAGAGCTCTTACTGTGGCAGCACGTCGGCATGTGTGGGGTCTGGTGGAGCGAGAGTGGTGAGAATCTTTTCTCTCTCCTTTAGCCGGAGGAAATATTTGAGAAAATCATTTCGTGGGCAAACGTGACTCAGATGTGGTTTGAGTACTCTTGTTATCAGTTGACCCCGTTCCTCCTAGCAGTGGTCACTGTTTTTCTGTGCCGTTTGTCTTGTCCTGTGTTTGGAGAGCTTAGCTCCTCTTTGGTCTCTGGCCCCTAGACGGTGCACATAGGGACATGCATTTGGCAGCCATTCAAATAGACTGGAGGTTCTGAGCACCTGTATCCAGTAGGACTGGGCCAGCTGTAGCCAGTCGGCTATCATCTTTTCACCTTTATGTTGTTGCACTGTGCCAGCTCTCAGGGAAATTTGTCACGCGGGGTCCCAGTTCATCGGGCCTTTGTTATCTCAGCCTTTGCTGCTTTACTGCCTGTATCAATGAAAGGCTGTTATTGTCACAGAGTGTCCTGGAGCTGAACCTGCAGGTCTTGTGAGGGCTGCAAGCTTTGCATTCTTTTTTTTTTCTTTAATTTTTTTTAAATGTGTGTATAGTTCTAATTTCTTTTTTATATTAGTTTCAGGTGTACAAAACAATGTAATAGACATTTATCATTAATTTTATATATATATATAGTTACAACAAGTGGAGTGCAGCATTAGAAATAGAGACAGTGGGAATGTAATGGCTCTGTGCGATGTCAGAGGGGTAGTGGATGGGGAGAGGGTGATTATCACTGTATGAGGGATATAAATGATAAGCTTTGCACTTTTGTTGAAGCCTCTTAAACCGTAAAAGGCTCACTGGTTTGAGTCGCTGTTGAGGTTAATAGATCCTACCATCACTGGCCAAACACTGGATCCTTTGAGCTGGAAAAACTTCTATATTCGAAACCTTTTACAGATTTCGTTATATATAGCTGGTTTTTGATACCATTAGAAAGACCAAATTAAAAAAAAGAAAAAAAGGATACAAACAAATATGACTGCTAGCCTTACAAACAAAACCAGTTTGGAAAGCCTCATGGAATGTGCTGTCTTGGCTTTCCCTCACGGGTCTTACAGACAGCAATAAAAACAGTGGGTTAATTAAGTAGAGAATGGGGAGAGGCTGAGAGGACAGTCATGGGACTCTTCCCAACAAGGTAGAAATTTTTAAAAGGTTATTAAGAAATGAGGTGAACAAAGCAAGTATTGATAAAAGCAATAGAAAGAAGAAACGGAAGAGTCACAGGATTCATTCCAGCGGGGTGGAAATCTTTAGAAGGTTATTGAGAAATGGGATACATAAATCCGACATCAATGGGATTAAAGCAAAGGTTTTAATACAGCGCTTCCAAAGGTTGGACAGGCCAAAGAGACCCCCAGCTGGTCCCCCAACATTAGAGGGGTCCCCAAGCTGTCTGCTCTGTGTACCCCCGTCTGGAGAAATTTTAAAGCTAGAAGGCAGAGATTACAATGACAGTCCTGACCGGCAGTCTCTGGGGGCAGCAGCCAAGGCTGCAAATCAAGTCCCTCCTCGGTAGGGGACCCCCAAGCACGGCAGCACCAAAACCCACCCGCAGCCTGACTCAGGCGACAGTTAGATTGAGAGAATGTAGAAATGTAGTAAGAGTGTGAAAATTCGCATGTTGAAGCAGGTATTATGTAAAGAGGTTGTATCAACTTGACCTGAATGTTTTCTTGGGAATGGATATTAAATCTGACTGGGGAACTCCCCCTACCCAGTACTGTCAAAGAGAAGGCACGGAAATCCGTCCTTCGCACGATATATTTGGACATGCTAACTGTCCATCAGGAAGATGGCCTGAGCCCACATGCTGTAGAATAGAAGCTAGAGGCTTCTATCGGGCTAATGGGAACCAATGAAAAAGTAAAAAAGCTTGTAACTTGGATTGGATACTTTCTCTGTGCCTTTATGATGTACATTTTCTGCCCCCATCTTCTCTAGGACCTAAGAGCCATTCCTTTAAATGAAAATGATTCTTGGAAATTTGGCAAACGAAAATTCTTAAGTGTCTTCTCTACAACTATGAGATCTCTGTGTTTGTCTGTCTGTCTTTGTTATCTATGATATGTTATTTTTCTACCTCCAGATGGTTACTACTGAAAATTTTTTTTTCTTTTGTAAAGAACTTGGTTTAATTGGCTTAAAGGAGTTAAGCACTTATGTAAATTTTAAAATATAACAGAAAGGAAACCAAATGTCTTAACAGTTTCTAGGAAAATATTTGGTATTAAAGCTAATTTAAGTTTGTTGTTTTAATTAAAACAGACATGTCTTTAGAATTGTGAGAATTAAACATAATACATTTACCCATGGTATTTAAGTATAATACCTTTTATTTCACTTATTTTATAAAACTAAAGTCATATTGTCTCTTTTACAAAATTTGTCATCAGGAAAAAATTGCTTGGAATAATTATTGACTTTGATGTCTTACGGAATTTTCATGAGTAATCTAAGTATAATTATTAAGGATTAATAAACTAAATAGATGTAAGTAAATTTTTAAAAATTGTGGGGTAAAATTTTTTAGCAATAATTATATAGTATGTGTACTAAAAAATAGTTTCCCAAAATCTTTGGTAACTTGAAACCATAGAGTTTCACTAAGTTAAATTAAATGATGAAAATTTTTGAATATCTAGATCATTTTCAAATAAGAAAAAATACTGAAACGTTAATTGCTAAATAAGTCTATGTTTACCTAATTTTTTCTTTTGATTACAGAGAAACTAAAAGATGAATTTGGATCTTTTAGGGACTGTCTTATGCTTTGTTGAGGAGGCATATGTTTTTAAAAATTATGAAATATAGTTGCCGGTAAAAGAACCTGTTTTCCAGAGGTCATGAAATGTATTCATAAATTTGCTAATCTAAACAATGCTAATTGTTTACTTTTTAATTTTTCATAGAAATTAAGGTTTCTAAGGGTTAAGAATTCTGATTAATATGGAAGGAATTAATATATGTCTTTGGTAATAGAAGATATAAGGTATGAAAATACATTTTGAGGAAATTAAAAGAAAATGGTTTTCCTAAAATAAGTTGGTTACTTCTAAATGGGTAAGAGAACAAGAGACAACTGAGATAGGCAAGGAAAATGATACAAGGTTTATGAAAAGGAATCTTAAGAAAGAAAATTGTATGTGTGGTCAAGCTGAATAAGATTAAAATAAATTTAATTAAGTGAAATTTAAATATGAAAATTAGCTGATGCAAAATTAGAGTTTGGTTCTCTTTCTTTTTGTTAAAAGCTCAAAGTTTTCTTGGACTGTCAGCCTGCTCCCAATAAAATACTGTGAAAAGTTTTCTGTTCAAAAAGGAAAGATTCTATTTTATCAAAATAATTGTCTGTGTTTTATGTTGTCTTAATCAGGTCCTTGATTACTTAAGAAAACTGAATCTTTGTAATAGTAGGAGCTAAAGTTTTGCTAAGAATTATGTGACCTTCTGTATTTGTCTTTGTAATATTTTATTGTCACTTTGGTTAAATGGATAAGTATTGTTTCAAATGATCTGTGATTTTTTTTTAGTTAAATGTCCAAAACTTTTGATATTTTTTGATGAACTTCCCAAAATTTAAATTTTAAATTGCCTTTTTCTTAACCTGAAAATAATTGAGATTTTCAAAAAAAAAGTCCCCTTGGAACATTTCAAAGAATCTGTCTCCTTGTAAAAGGGAAATAGTAAAGTAATTAGTCCTTTTTGGTATGTTGAATTGCATGGACAGCATTGTCAAATAAGTAACAATTAACTTCCAGAGTAACTATTATTGTTATATGTCCCAGAAATTGTATGAAATTTCCAAACTTCTGATATGTCCTGATATAATGTTATCACTTGTGATTACAGAAATTTTTAAAAATGTTGAATGTCACAGAAATAAGCAAATTTCCTTATTGATTGCATTATAATAAACTCTCATTTAACCTTTAACCATGGGCATTTTAAGTCTTTTGTCATTTACGAACACTTATTGTTTTGTTCTGAGGCCTTTGAAAAAATACTTTCATTTTCAAAAAGATTCATAAAAAGGACTTCTGACAAATACAGTTTTCTGATAAACTTTCAGATCATATCATTGAACTGGGTAAAAATTTGAGAACTCTAATGGATAAACCGATGGCTTTATAAGATGCTAACAAAAGACCAAGATAAACACAAGTTAATTCTGTGGGGTTAAATGAACTGATGAGAACGATTATAATTTTTATGATTTTTTGTTTGAAATATTGCTGATTTTTAAAACCTTTTGTTTTTCAGTGATAAGGAAACTTGTTTCCTTAAACTACTTATGACTTAGAGCAATCTGGTAAATTATGCTTTTGTAAGCAGAATTGAAACATTTATCTTTTTCTACCTACCTGGTCCCTCTAGAATTCCAAAAATTGCAGTGAGTATTCTTATTTTCACGGCAATGTGATTATTTGGATAAATTCGCTAAGAATCTATTCTCCTTGTAACACGACACAGTCAGAAACTAGTTATATTCCCAAGGCCTTGACTGCACCGTCGTGTTTGAGAGAGACGTGCATGGACTCGGAAATGACCGGGCAGCTTTAAGGAATTAAGACTGACTTATGGACGCCGACCTGCTACTTGCCCACAGGGTTCCCAGCAGCCTTGCTGGTGAGTAAAGAAGGCCACTTCCTGGCAGGTGCAGGAACCTCAGCATATTTTGGATTAACCCAAATCTAAAGGTATAGGCAGTCTGATGGCAAGTATTGGGCTTGGCCTGTTAGCCTCGAGAGGCCTCTGAAAGTTCACTCTGAAGAGTCCTTGTGAAAAATTCCAGCAAAGCAAATATAAAAGAGCCCATATGATCAATTGTTATTCGTGCTATATTTACACAAATAATGGGCCAAGTTGATTGAAACTCAACTTATTTTGCAAGCAAATTAGTCCCAATTTATCTATCTTGGGTAAAAAGGAGGGTATTTTTAGAGAGAAGAATGATATCTCAGTAGACACTATAATATACAGTGACAGACATTAGATCCTAGTTTAGTTCATTGTCTTCGAGGTTTTAGCTTTTTACCTATAAACAGGATTGGACCCTGAATTCTTCTTGTTTCCTCAACTATTTGGGTGTAATGCTCTAAACTAAACATTTCCAATTTTCTCCCATCCTTTGATTTAAAGTCCCTGAGAACTAATACTGCCCTTTTCCCTGCAGCCCTGCAGACTGCAGTGAGACGACTTGTTATGAACTTGAGAGAAATCACAGCAGCTCATGCTTATGAAATCTCTGTGCCTGATACTGCCTGAGCCACTCCGATGTTTGCCTGAACACCTGCTGACATCGCCAGAGACAGTTCAAACTGAAAATCTTGGAGCCTGACATGTAGAAATCTCAACTGGTGGCTCTCTGGGCCCAGAAACTGGTTTATAATTTACTCCAATCATTAACCTTTGCTTTTCTTTTGTTTCTAGAAAAATGCCACTACTAAATACCTGACTGCTTGCTTGCACCTTATAGGCCTGACTGTGGGAGCCCTCCTGCCTCATGGCCACTGAAATAAGACACAACTCTTTAGCTGAACTGACCTATTCTCAAGACTGAGACTGCTTTGGTGAAATCTGAAGCAGCTACCAACTTAGCTTCTGGATTGTGAAACTTCTTAATCGAAGTTTCAAGGTAGGTCTGAGGGGAAGCAGTGTTTACCACCGCAAAGCATGTCTTTTTAAAAAGATATTATTTTAAGCTGCCTATTTGCAAGACACGAGACTCAGGACGAGCCTTTGACCTTCCCCCTTAATGCCTAAAAGATTTTAGATGGAGGAGATGCTCAGGAAGGGAGCTGACGTCATAGATGACTGTAGTTTAACAGGAACTCGTGTGTGATGGACGGAGAGGAACCTCGCAAGGTCCATGTGACCCTAGTCCTCTGTGTCCCCTTGTTAAGACGGCCCCGCAAACATTTGTTCACCACACATTTGCTTTTCCACCCCCATGTGAATTGCCTTCCAGCCCTTTGAAGTCTCAAACCACAACTCCCTTTCTCCTAAACTCAAGATGGCATATAAGTCTTAACTGCCTAATCTGTCCTGGGGACCCATGATCTCAGGGAACCCTGGTATGTACATATGTGATAAATGTGGTCGTTTTCTCCTGTTAATTTGTCTCAGGCTACTTTGATTATCAGTCTAGCCAGAAGAACTTAGAAGGGTAGAAGGAAACTTCAGTTTTCTATCCCCACAGTGGCAATGAGGAAGCAAACTGTGAGAATGGTGTTCACAGCCTTCCCTCCTTCCTTCCTTTTCCTCTGCACTGTTTCGTAATCAAAATGTGACCATGGGTCGTCTCAGGCTCACAGTGGAGCCGGGTAGCATCCATTCTTTTCAGTTTAGCATTCGACATCATGAATCACTTATGTTTAGTAGAATTGATTACTCTACAGCATAAGAGTCTGGCCCCTAGATGGACATATGGAAATATGGATGCAGAATTCCACTCACCTATAGTTCCCATGACCTTGGAACTGAGGCTGGTTCAATGCACAACTTGAATGGAACGTTCATTTAGTAGGAGCAGGGGTTCTTCGGGACAACAGACGTTCCTCCCAAGAGGGAACCGTGTGGACTCTGGCCCAGTGGAGGTGGTCCTGCTGCCCCCACCGTGATTGTGGGAGAGACCAGGGACGAACCCCACCCAGGGAGAACCCCCAGAGAGTCACATCCGGGCATGGTGTGCTTCGAAAGCCCTCTCTAGGGGATTTGGAGGCTCACAAGCTGTCAGGGTTTGAGTTGTGTTCCCCCAAAATTCATGTGTTGAAGTCCTAACTCCAGTAGCTCAGAATGTGACCTGATTGGGCTGTGGGGACTCTGCAGATGTAGTGATGATGAGGCCCCTCTGGGCTAGGACAGGCCCTATTCCACTGTGACTGGTGTCCTTACGAAAGGGGGGTATTTGGACAGGGATACGCACACGGGAATGCCATGTGAAGACGGGAAGATTGTGTGAGACATGTGCACGGCAAGGAACACCGAGATGCCAGCAACGTGTAGTGGAAGCTGGGAGTGAGGCCAGGGACACACTCCCTCACAGCCCTCCGAGGAGCCAACGCTGCTGCACCTTGATCTTGGACTTCTGGCCTCTAGAACTGGAAGATAAGAGATCTCTGTTGTTTACGCCACCCAGTTTGTGGCAGCCTGAGTAAACTAACACATAGCCTATAACCCTGCCCTAGCTCCTAGGTGGCATTCCGTCACGAGGGTCCCCAGTGACACAGCAGCACGTTCTGTCACCTGCTCAGGGTAATGGTGTGTTCATATCGCCTCTCTCTCGGCTCTGCTGGCCTTGGGCACGTGCACACTTACAGCGAAACACCTGGGTTGTCACACTCAGCCCGAGGCAGCCCTGAGGGCCGGCAGTAGCATCAGATGACTTCCGGGCTATTACCTCACCACATACAGGCCCATACGAGACACAGTGTTTCTTCTCCTGCCCCCAGATCGGATGGATGTCTCTGAAGCATCTTTGTTTTCCAGCGTGAATAGGTCCACTATGGGGCCTTGTCCTCCTTCCGGGGGAGAGGGAGGGGCACGAGACAAGCAATAGAGACATTTAATGTGACCTCTGAGGGCCTTGCTGAAATCTCCTCTTCCACTTCCCTTTGCAGTCTAGGGAGCTGCTAGAGGCTTCAGAGCTCCAGCCCAATGGACCCCACACTGGGAAACATGGTGAGTGGGCCCTGCCACATGTGGCGAGTAGCCTCCACAGGGCTAGACTTCCGTTTGCTGGGGAGTACGTGCTCCGCCGGGAGCCAGGTGGACAGAGAGATGCTGTGTGTGGTCCACGGGAAGCTGCTACTTAGAGATGTCTCTAGGGGTGCTATTTGGAGGGACTTGACCGGCATGCTTTGGTGGCTCTGGTGCTTGCAAACAATTAAGGGGCATGATTTTCAAGTAGTTTATGTGCCACCTGGAGTGCAGGTGTGCCGGGCGGTGCCCGGGCCTGGGCTCGAGACACGAGCAGCGACTCTCGGTGGAGTGAACCAGGACTCAGAGCAGCACACTTCTCCACACTCATGTTTTCTTTCCACAAAAAGCAGTGTTCTGATTCAAACCACAAGGCAGAGCTTGGAGCCGCTGAATGCTCAAGGCAATGCGCGAGAGGAAGGTGCGGACAGCCGTACGTCAGGTACCGTCCGCTGCCTTTCGCACTAAGGCCTGGACGCTGCTCACCACCCACACATCAGCGAACCGTTGGGGGAAGGGAGCCCTGGGATCTGCATGTTTAAAGTGTACGATTCAGTAACTTTTAGCACACTCACAGACATGTGTGACCATCACCACAGCTGCCTTTAGGACATTCTCAGCACCCCAAAAAGAAACCCCGCACCCCAAGCATTACCGCCTCCTCCCTTGTCCCAGCCCCCAGCCCTTAGCCCTTTCTTACCAAAACCACATCTTCCTTTCCTTGCGTACTTTGTACAGTGCTGTTTTCCTTACCATCATTATTCCTAGTCGTTCTACTTACACAGGTTAGAATTCTTAATCCTTAGTAACTTTAATAGCTAGTAAAAACTAGGAAGTAAGCCACTGTGAACTAGTTGTCACATTAGCAGATTTATGAGTACGTAATTTCATAATTTCTAGAAGTATATGTTTCCTCATAGTATGAATACAGTTTATTTTCAGTGTGGCAAAAGAACGTATTTACTAACAGACTCACATTTCTTCAGTCTCTACAGTAAGAAGCCAAATGTACCCTGTTTCCCCAAAACTAAGACCTAGCCGGACCATAAGCTCTAATGCATCTTTTGCAGCAAAAATTGATATAAGACCCAGTCTTATTTTAATGTAAGACCAGACATAATATAATGTAATATAATACCAGGTGTATTATATTATATAATATATAGTATATTATATATAATATATTATATAATATATAATTATATATAATATATAGTATATAGTATATTATATAATATATATTATAGTATATTATATAATATACTATACTATGATATAATATAATATAATATAATATAATATAGGATCTTATATTAATTTTTGCTCCAAAAGACGCATTAGAGCTGATGGTCTGGCTAGGTCTCATTTTTGGGGAGACACGGTATATAAACCTATGTTTAGAAATTAAGGTTTAAGTCTTTTATTTAGAAATGATCTGGACATTTAATGAATATCCATCATTTCACTTAGTATAATTTTAAGGTTCCAAGTTACCAAAAAGGTTTTGAAACTGTTTTTAAGCAGACATATTTTATGAAACAGAATCATTGTTTGCGTTGGAATGAGCAAAATGTGTGTCAGTCAGACATCAGTGAATGAGGAAATCCGAAGTCATGGAGGGAGGAAGGGCGCGGACAGTTGGCAAGGCTGTTCTGAATTGTGAGGGGCTGGTCGTCAATGCCATGGGGTGCAGAGGGAGGGCCCGTTAGGCCCGAGCAGCTGGCACGGCGTTGCTGCTGAACTTCGAGGCTGGAGGCTCTGGGTGGTGGAGAGAAGCACTGAGACCCCAGGCAGCAGAGGGACAACGAACAAAGGGCCAGCTGTGGATTTTCAGGGATCTTTGGGGACTCCTGAGACTGCCAGGAGGAAAAAGAACCTGCCTTATTCGTGTTTGCAGCTGAGAGAGTTTTCTTTGTAGACAGAGTTTGTGTTACCTACACGATGTTGAAATGGAACTCGTTATATTAGTGAAAATGACCCACTACTGGTGTCCTTCAAGACATTGCATTCATTTATTCAATAAATGTGCCCCTCACTCTGTGACGGGCACTTAGGGGCATGGAAATAAGGGAGACTAACTGCTGGCCCTCAGGCCGCTTATGTTCAAGCAGGTTGGATGGAGAATAAGTAAACGAAGAATATTAGATCGTGACAAGAAAATAAAGAGTGGACTGTACTGGGTGGAATGATGCCCCCCCAAAAAAATATGCATGTCTATCTGGAGCGTCTGAATGTGACCTGATTTGGAAGGAGGGCCTTTGTAGATGTAATGAGTTAAAATGGGGTCCTACTGGATTGGGGTGCTCCCTAATCCAATGACTGGTGTCCTGTGAGAAGAGGAGAGGGCACAGACACACCCAGGTGGAGGCCAGGTGGTGAGGTGGGGGCCCAGGCTGCAGTGACCCCTGCGAGCCAGGGAGCACCCAGGACCGCTGGCCACCACCAGATGGTGGCGGGGCGGGGGGCTGGAAGGGCTCTCCCCTGGAGGCTGCGGAGGAAGTTGGCCCTCCCTACCCTGATTTCTAACTCGCAACCTCCAGAACCCGAAGCAAGTACATTTCTCTTGTTCGAAGTCACCAGCCTGTGGTACTGTGTTACAGCAGCCCCAGGAAACCAGCACAAAGGGGTTGGTGAATTCCTGCCCTCTCCTCAAAACTGCCTTGTTCTTGAATGTTCACTTTGTGAACTTTGGTTCACAACCAAAGTACAACCTGCACGTGGTGTCGTGCCGCCTTTGGATCCGGGAGTGAGACTGAGCTGAACTCTCCTCTGGGGTCAAACTTGCCAGCCAGTCCCAACTAGAGGCTCCTGAACTTTCTGGGAGATTCTGCCCTTCCAGACGGCATCCTTCACGCCGCGTGAGCCCGGGCTGCCCCCCAGAGCTGCACGCACTGGCTTGCTCTTTAGGACTCACCAGACCTCGTCTCGGCAGGAACGCGTGTGTCCATGCAGCTCTGCAGGGGACTGCGCAGAATCCAAACGGGCCTGTCTGGGCTTTGATTTCTAAGCCTGTCATGGGGAGAGAAAGTGAGCCAGTACACGCATTTTTCCCTGGATTGTAACAAAAGTGCCAAGACAGACAGGGCTGAGCCACCTCTATAAAACAAACACTCCCGTGGGACCCTAGATGGCTTGGTAAGTGGCCTTCTGGGCATCCAAGTTCACCAGCATAGAGTCTCATGGGCGGAGAAGGGTTTGGCTGATGGGCCATTGTGGGCACAGGGGAGGAACCAGGCTTGGCCGGGCTGTGGGGGTGGGAGGCAAGAATGCTTTCAGTTTTCTGTTCTATTTGACATCAGAAACAAACCACAGCAGCAAAGAGTTCAAGAATGGGTTTTGTCAACAGCTGGCCTCCTCCCAGCCTCTTTTTGGGGTGCCTGCTATTAATTTAGATGGATGGACTGCAAAAATTAGTCTCCCCATTTCAAAGAGCTTTTGCCCGGCTCCTGGAGCTCCTTCTTCCTGCTGCTGTCTGTCTCTGGGAGTCATTTCCTCCTGAATTATTTGCAGCCCCTGGGGCTTGGCTCTGCCAACCCTCCCCAACCCCCCCCCAGCTTAGCTGGATCTGGCCTCATTCCTACCGGAGCAGGCTGCAGAGGGAGCTCAGGAACGGCTCATTGGCACCATCTGCTGGACCCAGTTCTTAATGTGCTCACGAATGAGCGCGGCTCACTTTTACCTTGGTTTTACCCACTACTTAGTTTCCTGTATAGACATTTTTCATAGTCAATAATATATTTATATTGTTGAACGAGTGTTTAGGTTTATGATTATTGTTTTTGTAGCAACCTAATTGCAGTATAATTCACATACTTACCATCCATCCATTTAAAGTGTGCATTTAAATGGTTTTTAGTATATTCAGCATTGCACAATCATTGCCACAGTTAAGTTTAGGAGATTTCTACCTCCCAAAAAGACCCTCCTCCAGTCATTACCAATCACTGTCCATTTCCCCTCAACTCTACGAAACTCTGGCAGACACCAATCTCCTTTTGTCTCTCAGGAATTAGCTCTTCTGGACATTTCATGTAACTGGACTGATACAATATGTAGTCTTCTGTGTCTGGTTTCTTTCACTTCATTTTCAAGGTTCATCCATGTTGTCGCAGATGGCAAGATTTCATTCTTGTTATGGCTGAGTAATATTCCATTGTATGCATAGAACACATGTTGTTTGTCCGTTCGTCCACTGATGGACACTCGGATTGTCTCCACCTTTTGGCTATCACGAATAATGCTGCTGTAAACATCCATGTACGAGTTTTTTGTGTGGACATATGTTTTCATTTCCCTTGAGCCCATACCTAAGAGTGGAATTGCTGGGTCATATGTTTAAACATTGCAGGAACTACCAGACCATTTCCCAAAGCAATTGCACCTTGTTGTATTCACACTAGCAGTGTATGAGGGTTCCAATTTCTCCACATCCTCACCAACACTTGCTGTTATCTGACTTCTTTATTTTAACCATGCTGGTAGGTAAGAAGCGGTGTCTCATTGTGGTTTGATTTGCATTTCTCTGATGGTTGATGGTTGTGGGCATCTTTTCCTGTACTCGTTGGCCATTTGTATATTTTCTTTGGAGAAATGTCTAATCAAATTCTTTGCCCATTTTTAAAATTGGGTTAATTCGTCTTAGTATCGACTTGTAGTAGTTTTTTATAATCTAGACACATGTCCTCACCTTGGATCAGGTGGTGCCTGGAGCGGGAGGCCGGGGAGGAAGCAGCCTAAACTTAAAATGGCCCTAAAAAAGAAAGTCTATTTTCAAAATGTATGAAAATCCACAAGAAGAGTGGTTTGGAAGAAGATAGTGGGTTTAGTTCTGAGCCTGGTTTTCTGCTCTGCCCTGAGCCTGGAGCCACCATGGAGGTGGGAGACGACCTGGAAGGGAGCAAAGGGGGAGGCCCCGGGAAGGGGGCAGGGATGGGGTCAGGTCCCTCGTTTACAGGTGAGGTGGGAGGGAAAGAGCAGAAAGCCATGGACCAGGGGCTCCCAGGCGGAGAGTGTGGCCGGCGGGGTCTGCATGATCGCCAGTCTTCCATGTTAATTGTTCAGCATGGGGTAGAAGTTTCTTTTTAACGTACTCTCGCTGCAGGAGCTGGTGGAGAGAAACCACACAGCACGGCCCAGGATCTTAGACAGTCCTTACAAAATAGTTTTTTCTAATAAAGTGGTTCATCACACATAGACATTGTTTAAAAATGACCTCACACTTGTCTCTCTCACCAACATTGCCCTTCACACAATATGTAGCGGCTGAGTTACCTTTGTAGGAAATGAACCAACAGGTAGGACTGTATTGTAGGGAAAAAAATGGATGGACGTTGTTGGAAGACATGCTTATGAACTTGGTTTCTGCCTTCGTACAATTCTTTAACATTGAAATGAAGCGCTCGGGGAAAGATAGAGCAAAAAACTCTATTTCCTGTTCTACTACCTTGGTTGTTTTAGCAGCTGTGTTGAATACCAAACTTTCTTGAAGTATTTAAAAGGTTGAAAGTCCAAAACCTGGCATTTATTTTCACGCGTTCCTCCCCTGCCCGGCTCACAGGCGTCCTGTCAACTTGCTCTCCTGCTGCTGCTTTTAGGAAGCATGTCTGCTCCGTCCTCACCGCCAGCCGGGCTGCTAGGGAGGGTCTTCCAGTACATTGACCTCCATCAGGACGAATTCGTGCAGGTAGGAGAAACTACCCCCGGAAGGCTTGCTGGGGTGCCTTCTGGTATCAGGGTGAATGGTTGTGTGCTGGGAGATAGGGGGTTTTTCTTGCCTGACAGCTTAATTCCATTGAAAATGCCTGCGACTCCTCGTTGAGTTAAACTAATCCATATGCATTAGCTTTAGGTATGAGCTCGCTCCCGGCCGTTTCCCGGAGAAAGGGCGCTCGGTGTTTCTGGCACCTTTGGTCCAGGCGTCCCTTGCGTCCTGGCCAGCACACTCTGATGAACTCACATGTACCGTGGGCCGTCCTCACATCACCTGTCCTCCCCACCAGACGTCCCTTGCTGAGGTCCTATCCGCCCCCAAACCTGGCTGGCACCATCCTGGTAACGCCTCCTGGCAGCAGCCGCTCCAGGTCCAGACAGAGTTCTGCCAAGTTCCGTGTCAAAGCTGCTTGTTTTGTAATCCCTGTGCAACATGCACTTTATCTCCTCCCGTATAATCTCTGCTTCATTCCTGTCTCACCACATGACACATACATGGGAGCTGGAGATGGAGACGAGAGCTAGGAGCAGAGGGAGAGGGGGCTGCCTGGGGAGCAGAAAGTTGGGGGTGGCAGGAAAGTTCTGCACCCACAGTCTCACCTGCAAGCCCCCCTGCACCCCTGCTTCATGCAGGCCCACGCCAGAGCCCGGACTCCCTGAGGTTTCCCCGCACTTTGTACCTGAATCCCCACACCATGTCTGGCACATGTGCTCAATATGTGGTTGTAATTTGATGGACAGATCGCTGTTGGGACGGTCATTGGACATTTAGGTGTGAAACTTCTGGGTTCCGTGCGAAAGCACAAAGCTGAGCATCCGGGCCGCTGTTCCGAAGCTTGACCTTCGCGGATGCCCTCCTCACGTGGGAGTATGGACCTGACCTAATATCTGTCGCATTTTCGAAACCCGAGTGGGGTTTCTGATGTAGGCAGGAATTGGCGGAGGGAGAGGAACAGCATGTGGGGGAGCGTGAGCTGATCGGGCCTTTCAGCTAAAACCGTCCTCTTTACAACTTCAACGGTGCCGAGTCGTTCAAGTTAGGGGTAACTTGGCAGCATCTGCTCTATAGACTCTAGTATTCAAATGAAAGCAGTATTCCTTATGGTGAGATACATTTTTTCATAATAAAAATAAAAGTGCTACAAGCGGGATAGAGATCAAAGTAAAATAGCATGGGAAGCCCAAGACCCGTCACCCAAATGTGTGGTTTTAGGAAAAATGTGGCCGTCCCAGTACAAGTGGCTCAGGTACCAGTCCTGGAGCTCACTGCCTGTTATTAACATCTCAGTATTACCCAGCATTCATTGGGCGCCGAACAAAGTCTTCTTCCACGCACAGTCTCTCATTCAGCCTCCACGGAGCAAAGCTTGCTTCCTTCCACTCCACTCACTCTGCCCAGATGTGTGTGTTTCCCACACGAGAAGCCGTTAGTTCTCAGTTCTCCTCGGGCACCAACTAGGCGGCCTCCGCGTTGACTCACTTCTCACACTGCCTCCTGGAGTTAGCCTCACCCTACCCCCACTACCAGTGCACTGCAGGCGCCGGTCACGACACTTCTGTCCAACTTGGCCACACGTGGGGGCTGTCATGACCCCCTCCTCAGGTCAGGTCATGTGCTAGAACAGCTTGCAGAGCTCAGGGAAACACTTAATGTTTGCCGGTTTGTTGTGTGAAAAAGGACATGATAAAGGACAAGGACGCAGGTGGAGAGATGGGGAAGAGGAGCACAGGGCGGGTCTGGAAGGGCTGGGACCCAGGAGCGTGTGTGTGGGGGGGCGCACTGCCCTCCTGGCTGTGGATGTGCCACCCGCCGGGAAGCTCTCTGAAGCCCCTGCTTCAGGGGGTTCTACGGAGGCCGCATCACGTGGGCACGACCGATTGTTACCTCAAAGCCCAGCCCCGCTTTCTTCCCCTGACGTTGGGGGCAGAGCTGTAAGTTCCTCGCCTCTAATCACAGCTTGGTCTCTCTGGGGACCACCCCCATCCAGGAGTCCACCAAAAGTTGCCCCATTAGAACAACATGTGTTCCTGTCCCCCAGAAAACCCGCCCCTGGGGAGTTAGAACCCCGTGTCAGGAGCCCGAGGCAGACAGCAAATACCAGAAGCAGAGATGGTCCCACGTGGCGCCTTCATCGCTAGCAGTTATGCAAGTTTGTGGAGCCCTGGCCGTGACCTGGGACAAAGACCAAGTCCATATTTCTGACTGTGTCGCTGTCACACTCGCAGTAACCTGCAGTGACACATTGTCACTGTCCTTGTGCAGATGGGAAAGCTGAGGTAAGAGAGCGTAAGGAACACACTGCAGGTCCCCCAGCTCTCATGGGCAGAGCCAGATAGGAACTAAGGAGTTGGAACCCTGGGTTACACTACCTGCCGGATACAGGAGGAGCAGAGAGGGGCGACCACAAAATCTAAATGCAAAGGGACGTCAGGAGCAGCCTGCAGCCGGGCTGAGGCTGCCTTCTGGTGAAATCAGCACAGCCCACGCGGGCCTCCGTGGGAGGCCCAGAGTCCCGAGTGGGGCGGCTGCGGTGGCCCCCCAGGTGCTCTGGGTGCTTGATGACTAGAGATGCCGGGTTGGGACCTGCCGTTCTTTGCAGTCCTGGCGGAACCACGGGGTCCCAGGCCCAGGTGTTGAGGAAGACCCCGGTCCACGCAACCTGCGCCTGTCCCATCTCCTTTTATTAACCCGCCAGCCCTGGCCTGCCTCTGGGCTCCTGAGGGCAGCCTCAGCTTCTCTGCCTGTGACTAGGGATCCTGAGTTTGCCAGCTCAGCCTTCAGGTCCCATGAAGGGCGCTGGGACCGGCCCCCTCCTGTGCTGGTGTCCTGCTCATCAGCTCCTGCCTTTCCTCGCAGACTCTCAGGGAGTGGGTGGCCGTTGAGAGTGACTCCATCCAGCCTGTGCCCCGCCTCAGAGAAGAGCTCTTCACCATGATGAGCTTGGCTGCAGAGGAGCTCCGGCGCCTGGGCGCCAGCGTGGACGTCGTGGACTCAGGCTCTCAGAAGGTGCTGGCGGTCCCTCCCCTCGCCCCCAGCGGCTGCCACTTCCGTGCACTGCGACCATGATCTTCCTTTGTGGCGGCAACACAGGGGCATGCCCTGATTTTCAAAAAATGCCCCCATAATCTCTATCCCCAGTAAGGATGAAAAAGTCCTCCTCCTGGCCCCAAATGAGACTGTCATGTTAATTGCCCATCGTGTCTGGACTTGGGTTGGGTGGGGGGAGCAGGCGGAGGCGGCAAGTGGAGGCCAGCTCGTTTTGGAAAGGGCCCCTGTACTAGGCACACCATGCGCCCACGGTTCAGATTTCTGCCACCCGTCCTTCCCCTGAAGCCCTGAAGTTTCAACGCATGTTCCTCCAAGGACGCACCCTCTCACCAGAATCCTTGCCTATTACTGTCACTCTGTCACAGACAGCGATCTTAAATCTAAGTGCCCACTGCCACCTGATGTAGCACAGGCGAGTCTCTGGACAGACCACCTGTTTCCTAGCGGCGCCCACCTAAGCTGAGCTCGTGGAGTCTGAGTTTGCACCGATGAGCACATTCAATTAAGTTTCCTATTTGTCAACGAGGATCCAAGGAAGTGCTTAGGTCTCACATTTTAATTAAAAGTGACTCATGGTGCCCACTTTGGAGCTGGCTAAAGGACGATCAGCAAATGGTGCAGGCTTCACAGGACCCAGGGGTAAAAACAGGACTGCTGGTGTCATGTCTTTGAATTTTCTGGAAGAACAAAATAGCATTTTTTCTTTTTTTTACCAACAGGCTGTATTCTGTATGTAGCCGTTAATATACATTATATGCAACTTCTACTACAATAATCTTTCCAGCAGTATACAGTATATGAAGTGCAATGTTATATAAAATATAATTTTATGCTTTTTATTATCTAAAGTGGTAAAAATAAATTGCAGAAAGTATTAATCCTGTGAATCTACTGATTACTTTCTAATCTCAGGAAAAAGTTATCTGAATAATAGGGACTATCTTAAAATGTGTCTAGTTCTATGACATTGTATGTCAAGGTTAACTTTTAGGGCAGAGATGGATGAGTGCTTTTGTGAAGGTAAATGCTTACAGAGCCTATGCTTCAAGTTTTGTCCCTCCCGTAAGGATATTTTATATAAAGTTGCAAAAGTTACTGTTTGCAAAAGGTCTGACGTGAGGCTGAAGACACATTTTCCTGGAGGTAAGAAGTGGGCTCCAGGCAGGAAGAGCAGTGGATCTCAAAACATCATTTTTAATAACTGTGGCCCATTTTCCTTCTGCAGCTGCCTGGTGGCCAGACTCTCCCGATTCCTCCTGTCATCCTGGCTGAACTGGGGAATGACCCAAAGAAAGCCACCGTGTGCTTCTACGGCCACCTGGACGTGCAGCCTGCCAGACAGGAAGACGGGTGGCTCACCGACCCCTACACGCTGACAGAAGTGGACGGTCAGTGACACGCCCCAGGGGACTGCTGGGTTCTTCTGAGGATGAGGGATGGGTCACAGGGCTTAAGAACTTAAGACGTGCCTCCTGTCCCCGGCTGCAGGTCCGAACCTGTCGTCAGGAGTGGACGCTATGCCGCTCTCACAGTCTGCAAGCCAGTCCACTGAGGCTGATTTTCTTTCCTCTGTGGAAGGAACTGTGAACCTCTGTGTCCCCGGGTGAATTAACTCCTCAGGTTGGGGTCCTTGGGTTGTGAGGAAAATAGTTGTCTCGGTCACACATTTTCTTTTAAAAATACCAGATGTAATCTTTTTCAAAGGAAAGAAGAAGAAAGGTTAACAGAGATGCACACGCGCCCTGTTTTCATTCTTCTGCTCATTGGAAAATCTCAAAATGAGAGGCCACGGCCCATGACATTCTGCAAGAAACCCCCGGGTCCTTTTCAATGAACTTGGGTCAAGTCGCTAATTATTGCTCAGGCCAAAGGACCTGTATGTTTCAAATTAGCTTGTATATTCTGCCTAGCTGATGGCTACTGTTTGTACATAAGGAATCGTACTTAGCGATTTCAGAGCAACACTTGTGCCTGGAAACATGGAGGGCAAGTGATTACCCATAAAACCGCCTTTGTTTTTGTCACTCTACTGGGCAGAGGTGTCCATGCCTTTCTAAAATTCTTCCTCTGTTTTTAAAGGAAAACTTTATGGACGAGGAGCAACAGACAACAAAGGTCCTGTTTTAGCGTGGATTAATGCTGTGAGCACATTCCGGGCCCTCGAGGAAGTAGGTGCCCAGGAAGGGAGGGAGGGCAATGACGGTGATGACGGTGATGACGACGACACAGGCAGGGTGCTGTGAGTCGCTCACTGTGCTCCAAGCTTTCAGCTGAATTATGTCTTTGACTCTCCCCAGCAGTCTTCAGAGGTGTGTATTATCATCATACCCGTTTTACAGAGGAGGACAGTGAGGCTCTGGAAGCTGGGGGAGCTTGCTGTAAGCTTCGCAGCTGGCTCGGGCACAAGCGCTGATGCTGTTTGACCACATTAAAAATGAAACACAACAAAAACCGTGATAAGCCCTTGGCTGAGTTACTCTCTGCTGGTCTGTCATCTTCCTCCAACACTTAGCAGCTATTGGCTTGCGTTTTCTTCATCACGTTTTGCCAGCAAATCCTTAGGCTTTCCAACTACTGCTCAGCAATTGTTTGCTTGTTAAATGATAATAAAAAGCTTTCAATATTAAGGATTCAGAACTTTAGCTCGACTTCCTAAGATGCATAGAAATGTGTGCAAGTGATACATTTGAACAAATCATTATCCCCACGTGCCCTTAACCAACAGAAGGACTGGAGGTCACATTTTCTAATACATAATCCCCCACTCAGCCTGCCTTTGTGAACCTTCGGCGAGTTGATCCCACTCATTAGAACTAATCAGTCTGTTTGTGCTGTCATTTGTCTGCGTGTAATCACTTTGAGAGCCCCTATGTGTGTCTTCTGCTCCAGGAAGAGACTTTGACCTCTCTTCTGTGCGTGGCTCTCAAAGATATGCAGTTATAAATTATAGAGATACAATAAGATCAAAACCAAAGGGGGAGAAGGGCACATTGTCAAAAATTTAAAGGAGCTATTCCGTGCCCTGATATTAACTAGACAAAAATTCAAGTTCCATTTTGCTGCATGATCAAAGCCTCTGAATAAGTTAAAAGGCAGATTGAACTCATAGCTGAAAGATAACAGACACTTGAAATACAAATTAGCCTGGGGCTTAAACATTAGACAATCTTTCAAAGGAAAGAGTTCTCCTTTATCCTGCTCAGAATTCTGAAGACAGAAAAGAGATTTGAGTAACCTTTCTTGAAAAATTCCTTCTGGGGAGAAAGAAGAAAGTGCCTCTCTGCGGTGGCCCCAGTGGGCTTGTAATGCCGATATTCCTTCTTCTTTAGAACTTCCTTCCCCACGTCCTTTCTCAACACTACATGCATGGACCATGTTGGAATGCACATACACGGGGCATTGCCTCGAATTCTCCTTCACAATCTGAGTTAAAACTCCTTGGCTATAAACAGCTGGTGGGAATGTGAATAATCCATATATTGAACACATAAAAATTTAATGTATTTGTGTGAAATACACACCAATCCTGGGTTCTAAAAGGCGACTGGCCAAGTTGTGCAATGTTTTGACAGAATGGTTTGTTCCACCGTTGATTCAGGATCTGCCCGTGAATCTCAAGTTCATCATGGAAGGGATGGAAGAAGCCGGTTCTCTGGCCCTGGAGGAACTTGTCAGAAGAGAAAAGAACCGATTCTTTTCCAGTGTAGACTACATCGTGATTTCAGATAACCTGTGGATCAGCCAGAGGAAGCCAGCCCTCGTTTACGGCATGCGAGGGAACAGCTATTTCACGGTGGAGGTATTGGCAAACGCAGTGGCATCCAGGCAGGAAGGCATCTTGGGGGCTCGGAGGGGAGGGCGTAAGCTCTTGTGAGAGCAGACAGTTCTCCCCTGAAGCGTGACCTGGGGGCTGCAGAGGCCTCGGCACTGGGTGGTGGGTTCCATGAAGCCGCCCACACTGGGAGGAGATGTGCGTTGCACATTTTTCTGGAGAGAGGATTCAGAGGGGTTGTGACTCACAAGCCCAAAACTTAGGAGCGACAGCGTTGGAATTTGGAGGCAGGACAGCAGCCCCTGGGGAAGGAGACTGCCTGTCAAGTGCAGGGGACACTGTGAGGGGAACAGCACCGGCTCCTGGGGCCTGCCTGCCGCATCCGCATGGAGGGGCTGGGGCGGCGGCATGCCGAGGCCTGCATCCGAATTCCGGCTCCTTCGATGTCCATACAGCCTGTGTAGACTCCTTAACCTCTGAGCCTCGGTTTCCTTACCTAGGAAGTAAGCACAGTAAGCCCGCCCCCCAGGGGTGCTGTGATCATTAAGTGTGACATCTGGTCCAGGTTTGACACGTAGCCTGTTTCCTTCTCCTTTTCTGTTCATACAGACAGCCCGTGATCGAGCACACAGTGTAGGATCAGAAGTCCCTCCCTGGGAAATCATTACTTATCACACACCCCCCAGCCATGCCTGGCTGTTGTGAGAATCCAGTGGGGTGCAAAGATGAAGCACTCGGGTGTTCGTGTGCACTTGAAACACAGTGTGTGCCCCGAGTGTAGCAGAATGATGATGCTGAGCCCGGGGGGTGCAGGCCCTGCTCTCCAGGCATTTACTGCCAGGGGACACAGGTGCCTCAGGAGATGACGTGGGAGTGAAGAGGAGAGGAAGCAGCGATGGTCCTTGTAGAAACCTCGCTCAAGACACTCGGCCGTGAAAAGAAGGACGAGACTGGATGGCGGCTGGAAGGAGCATAGGAGCAGAGCACCTTGAGGAGGCAGCAGGAAAGCTCAGCGGGGAGGGGTGTTTGTGAGAACAGGGGCACCGAGGGGTGGGGGTGAGACCCTGAGCCCAGTGCAGGAATTCCTCTCATCTGTGAGGGTGGAGGCCAGTTGCAGATGCAAGGTGGAGTCGCAGAGGTGACAGTTGATCCCCTGTAGTTGGCCTCTCTTTTTTTCCTGTTGAGTAGGAAGGACGTTTGTGTGTGGAGAAGTGCTTGTTTGACGTGGCCTCTGTGGAGGGATGAGGGGTGGACTGGAGCGTGAAGAAGACGTGCCAGCAGGATTAGGGTGCAGGATCACCTGTCCATGTAGCTGGATGAGTTTTGCGGCTCTGCTCAGTAGCCAGGGATGGAGAAGGCCCGTAGGGAAAAACACATCAAGACGTTGACCACAGAGAGGTCGAAGTGATAAACAATGGCATTTAAATTGAACAGATATGCGAGAGACAGGAGGAGCACAGGTGGGGAACTCTTGGATGGTTCAGGGGACTGGACGTCTTGCTGAAGCCGAGAGCAGGTGACCAGGAAGCCAGCAGGAGAGAAGTTGTGACCAGGAGGTGGGACAGGGTACCTGATGATTTCAGAGGTGGGCTCTGCAGACCCCACAGTGCTTTGTTAGTATTACTTCCTAATCAAATCAAGGTCTTAAGCTAAAGTGACTGAACGGAAGAGTCATCTGGTAGCACCTTAAAGATGGATCAGGCAGGGAAAGACCAACTGGGCAGGAAAGAGGAGAGGGAATGAATCAAAGAGACAATTAAAAAAGGACTCATTAGACCTTGGGAACAGATTGGGTATAATGTGCGTAGGAGAAATCCAAGATAATTTTAGGGCGATAGATTTACAGGACTGGGGACTTCTCTTGTTTGGGAAACGGGCAAGTTGATGGGAAGTCATTGTAGGAGAAAATTGAGTTAACTCCTAGACCTGAATTTCAGAAAGTGGGAGCAGAGCAAAGTGCCATGCACTGTGAGCAATGAAAATGTGCAGGTCTGGTGAGTAGGTAGAAGGCCGGACCTCCGGGACAAATGTTTGAGTGTGGAGGTTGCAAATGAAATCCAGTGAGTTAGTTCTCGGAGCTCTGTGTATAGAGGAAGAATGCGCCCCGGATTAAGCTATATGAGTGGGAGACAGAAAGTACGTTATTAGAGGAGACATAAATAGAATTGCCCTGTCTTGTCATGCCCCAAATTAAATAATGAAATCAATCATCTATCCATCTATCTATCTATCATCTATCTATCATCTATCTAATCTATCATCTATCTAATTTATCATCTATGTGCTTATCATCCATCATCTACCTATTCGGTCATCTATCTATAATCTACCTATTTATTCATCCATCTTTTCTATCTACCTGTCCTATCATCTATTCATTATCTATTCTGTCTATCATCTATCATCTATTTATCTACCTATAGATAGATAGAACCATGTTTGTGGCACTGGTGGGAGGTCAAGTCAGTTTCAAGGGATTCAGGACACAGTGGGAAATAAAGACACTCCCAGTCATGCAACTGGAAAGAACGAGAAGTGACATCAGGTTGTCCACCTGAGTCCTGAGGGCCCCCGCAGGGCGTGTTTCCCACCACATGGAAGCTGTTTGTTAACGCAATGTTGGTGGTAAGCACCTGTCTTCTGTTTGACTTTTCTTACAGGTGAAGTGCAGAGATCAAGACTTTCACTCAGGAACCTTCGGTGGTATCCTTAATGAACCAATGGCTGATTTGGTTGCTCTTCTTGGTAATGTCTTGTTTCATTTCACTTTTTAAACATCAAGCAATCTACTAAAATCAAGTTCTATCTGAACCTGTGTGTTTCTCCTCCCTTGGTTTCCAAGCCAGCTCTGAATAAGGTCAGAGTAGAAGGAAAAACATATTCTTAGCTCCCCCGCTCCCTTGGCTAAACAATCTTTAGGCTTTTTAAGTCCGTGTTATTCCTTTTCATGGACTGAACCACTTCCTGAATCTGCCCCTTTTTCTCTTACTGGATAGTGTGACACATCTGGCCATACTCAAGGATAATAGTATAGCACTGAAAGCCTTCTGGAGAAGCATCCACATATGGTGCCAAATATATTGGCACCACTTGGCTTCCTTTTCCCAGGTTGCTATGGCCCCAAGTGGCACAGAGACTCCAATGGGTTTACTCATCACCCCCACTCCTGACCTCCTATAGACTGCCTAGTGTCTGCAAGTAGAAGTTAGGGGTGTGTGTGTGTGTGTGTGTGTGTGTACGCATGTTCAGAGAGCCCGCCTTGATTTACCCTGGGGCTCTCGCCTACATTAGGACTGCCCAGCAGCTGGGGGGATCCCGGGGAATTGAAGGAAGCTTCATCTTGCAGGAGTCCCTTTCACAGTTCTGGCAGGGTCACTGCACTTTTATATTCATAATTTGGTGTTCTTTTTAAAAAGGAGGTTCTCAGGTTACATAAGCTTCAGACTGCATAATTCTTGGGCCTGTCTCACCTGCATAGAAGGTACCTTTATACAAATTTTCAATGTGCCTCTCACATCGTGGGGCAGACAAACTGCCAAACAGCGTGTCCTCTGTGGTGATCGTTCAGCAGAGGTGTCTCCGTGTTCCACGTTGACCCAGCTCTACCCAGCCCTGCTCCCTTGCAGCGCCTCAGCCTTGGCAGGCTCAGGGCACTGTCAGCCCACCTGTGACCTGTCGGGAAGCCGCCTAAAGGTCTTCAGCATCATCTTTAGTTCTAGAGCTTCCTGCTCCTTCATTCCCCAAATTAAATAATGAAATCTATCTATCTATCATTTATCAATCTATCATCTATCTATTATTTAATCTATCTAATCTATCATCTATCCAATTTATTATCTATCTACTTACCATCTATCCATCATCTACCTATTCGGTCATCTATCTATAATCTACCTATTTATTCATCCTTCTTTTCTATCTACCTCTTCTATCATCTATTCATCTATCTATTCTATGTAGCATCTATCTATCTATCTTTCTATCATCTATCTATTCTATCTGCGTATACCTATCTATGATCTAACTAGTCTATCTAGCTATCATCTATCTATCCTTCTATGGCCTTCTAGTTTTCCTAAAATATAACTCATGGACAGTATTTCCCATGCTTGACAATTTCAGACAGAATACAACAAGCCATTTCCCTTTAAAGCGTTTAAATTGTTTCCAGAAGAATTCAGATACCATGCAACTGAATATTTTTTGGGGAAAAACGATCAATTCTCTATTTTACCAGAACTAATTTTCTGTTCCCTAGGTACGGCATCTTCAGATCTTTGTAGTGCATTTCAATTCCCCTAAGCATGATTGCTGCTTGCCATCTTTCTAGACTATATGGTTTCACACAGGCATAGAATTCCTTTTAGCCCCACAAATGTTTATTGCTTTGCTAGGAAAAGTCTGCTCAGGGTCACGAATGGAAGGAAAAGCACAGGGTTTCACTTTCTTTAATTTTTGAAACAAATAATCAATCCGTAATAAAGTGATTCTGGGTTATGCCCTCTGCATAGTTTTCGTGGACTTTGTGTAAATACAGAAGGATGTAAGGCTGAAGGCTCCATGTGCACTGACGCACTACACCTGCTTACTGGCCACCTGCCACGTTCCCGGCACCCCATGAATGTTGGGATGTGACCTTCCATCATCAAGGTCACCGTCTCTGACCACACAAAGCTAAATAACAAATGTGAGCCCACAAGAGTGGACCAACGGGTGGCTTGGCTCTGTGTAGACACAATGAAAGCCAAGGAAAACACCTGACAAAACTCTACAGGGATGGCAGTGGTGCAACATGTAATAGGGTCCCCAGCGCTGTGAGATGATCGTGGAAAGAACAGCCCTGAGGGTTGAGCACGATGTAAGGGGAAGACTTTACTGTGTTGCTTTTCAACCACATCCTCCTGACCCCCTGCCGGGCCCCCCCAGGATTTCACCCAGACTTGCATAACTTCACTTTGGGGACAGTCGTGCAGATTGCTGGGCAGGCATCAGCCTCCCCACGGTCCTGAGCTATTGGATTCCCCTCATTTCACCCATGAAACATTGTATATTAGATAAATACACAAATCCATGGGTCAGATTCAAGTTAAGAAACCAGCCGGGCGCCAAGTGACTGGGACTGATTGTCACTGACGTGCGGTCCCTCTATCGCCCTCATCCAAACCAAACCTCACAAAACAGCACACTACCCACCCCCATAGCATAGCCACGCAGCTCTCCCCTCAGCGTGTGTCCCCAGACTGCTGGACATTCTTGAACGCAAGGACACCGGTGCCTGTGGACCCATGACTATGTTTTCACCCCGCGCTTTGCTACTGTCAACTCTAATGGAAAGATTTGACAGTGCTTCACAGTAATTCTGATATTGTCAAGTCATAATCACATTAAGACTGGAGCCTGTTTTGATCAAGTGTCTTTACTTGAATAAAAGTCCCCAGATGGATGGAGGAGGAATTTAGCTGCCCTGGAGACATTTTCCATCATTTATGTTAGTCTGCTTGCTGGGTGCTTTGTATCTTTGGTAAATACCTTCTCAAGAGGGTTAGAGCGGTGTTTACTTGATCTCAAATCTGCTGCTTTTAGAGATTTCTTTGGGGATTTCCCCCATTCATATTCACCCCAAAGTCGTTCCTGAAGAGCAGACTACTGTCTCCGCTTATCGCTACGAAGACTTTCATTGCATGATGTGTACACTGGACCCTGAGGACAGTATGCTTCTGAGGAAAGACATATGGTTATGGTGGGCGGCTGGAGAGACGCGGAGAAGGGATGATGGTTTGCATTTCTCAGGACTGCATGCACATACATACACATAGATATTTAACATCTTTCATAATGAAAATATTTTTAACTCAGGATAAGATAAAACTTTTAAAAAGAGGCCTTGTTTATGATACGAAAGGTGTAGTTGAGAGCTTGAATGCAATGCAGGTAAGTGACGCCTAGTTAAATGGACTACAGACCCACGTTTTCATCCCTCCGTAGATAAGGTAGGTGTTAAAACGGGTCTGACGCCGGCTGCGTCTGCCTGATGACCAGCTCCCTCCTGCGACCGTCACCTCCAGGAGGAGTTGCTGCCCGTGGCTGTGCCATGGGGACTGGAGCCAGTCCCAAGGCCTGTGGCCATCCCAGGAGAGGCACCCACGGTCCCAGTGCAGGGCCAGAGGCTCAGCATCCTCATGACATCTGTGTGGCTTTGTTTCCTGTGTGTATCTTGTAGGTGGCCTTGTAGACGCATCTGGTCATATTCTGGTCCCTGGGATCTATGACCACGTGGCCCCTCTTACGGAAGAAGAGCAGAAGATGTACGAAGCCATTGATCTGGACCTAGAAGAATACCGGAATAGCAGCCAGGTGAAGAGATTTCTGTTTGACACCAAGGTACGTCCGCAAGACGACGGGTGTCTGAAAGCTCCTGTTTCCCAGTGCCGGGTTGACTGGGCGCTGCGAATCTGTACATCTCAGAACCCAAAGCAGCTGTTCATTCTGGGGCAGATTTTCACTTTCACGGCCCCCTCCCCACCGTCTAGATCAAGCAGACTTTAATCTGGGGTCCACAACCTGAGGGGTGTCCCTCACGAGAGCCCTGCTTTTCCAAATCAGCCTGTGAGACTCCGTCCCACGCCAGCCTTCAGCCAGTGACTGTGCTTCTATCTGTGTAAAGACTGAGAATAGTCTGCAATTGTTCCACCTCCAAGACCCCTCGCTGTTCACTTTTCTGATGAAACCAAGAGCCTTCAGGGCTGCTCTGTAAATTGCTATATCGCTGCCTCGGTGTCATAAGTCAACCTGGAGCCAGAAGCGTCGGTGAAGGGCCATTTTAGATTGTTCTCTTGTTCCCTTCTCCTCCTCCTCCTCCTCTTTCTTCTTTGTACCTGCTCTTCAGAGCTCAGGCGACCAGGGGTCTTGTCAATGGGATTGGCTTAGGCAGGTGACAGCAGCTCAGGACCCACCCATGTCCGGGGGGAAATGTCCACATGTATTATTAGTCCAGACATATCTAAGTCAGGTGAGAATTAACTTGTCACGAACGGTGTCTCGGGTGGGCAGAAATGGCTGATACAAACAATCTAATTCAACTGAGCTTTAATTAAACAATCTTGTATACAGTAAAATAACTGTATCTTAATTTAGGAGGAAATTCTGATGCACCTTTGGAGGTACCCATCTCTTTCTATTCACGGGATTGAGGGCGCGTTTGATGAGCCTGGAGCTAAAACAGTCATACCTGGCCGAGTGACAGGGAAATTTTCCATCCGCCTCGTCCCACACATGAATACATCTGTGGTGGAAAAGCAGGTAACGGGTGCTCGCTGTCCCCCTGCCTGGCAGCACCATTTCTGATGGCGCGTGACAGTTCATGGAGCAACTCCGCAGTTAGCACTGAAATACCATTTTTAATTTCCCCCAGTACAAAAGGGACTAGAACAAATGTCAAAAAAAAATATAATTTTTGTGCGGTAAAAATCTCCTTCCTCAATTATATGCAATCACAGTAGTCGGGTAAATAAGCTTTTGGAGTTGGAGTGATTGGAAATTTTCAAAAATTAAATGGAAGCTATCAAGGCAAGATTGGTTTTATGTACAGATGAAGCAACTGACCTCCTACAGCTGGATTGAACCAGAAAATCTCCAGCCTCAATCATTAGTGTGTCCACGCATCTGAAATGAATACTTTGATAGAAACCATTTTAATGAAAGTATTATCTGGAAGGAGTTATGTCTGAATTATCCACCTCATCAGTTTACCTCAAGTTTAACAGGAGGGCGACTCTGAATAAATGAGCTCATGAAATACCTCATCCCAACCTTCTCTATGCCCCTGTCCTCTTTTATCTTCTTCTAGGTGCTAATTACATTCTAAACTACCCTCCCAGCCCCTCCTCTGTTTCCGCTCCCCTCCTTTTTCCTCCCTTTCCCTCCCTTTTTGGAAGTACTGTCCGTTTTTCTCACAGCACTCATATTCCCTGAGGGCAGGATCTTGGCCGTTTTGCTCACAGCTGTATTCCCAGCCCTTAGAACCCTTCTTGCCACATGACATGTGTTCAGTAACCGTTTGCTGAAGGAACGAATGGAAGAAATGTTTCAGAGTATGGAGTTTTCCTGGGAGGATTTCCATAGTGGTGACTGGGAAGGAGCCAAGGGAAAAGAGACCTTCACTGACAATGAGGCTCTTTCACAGCTCAGTGTGGAATTATTCCCAAATTTCATAAATTTCCAAATGCTTAATGTTCCCAAAATATTCATTAAGGTACTGATAGTCCAAAATTGAGTCGTATTATGTTTCATAATCACCAAACACTCATAATATTCGTATTATTCATGTTATCCATAATGTCATAATGACCCACACTCATAATAACCAAACATTCGCAGTCAGACACTGAGGTGAGGAGGGCATGGGGCAGGACGGGGAGTGAGATCCAGTGTTTCTCCCACTGGGGGAAGCTCTCAGTGCCGGAGACGGGGTCACTCCATGTCAGCCCTCTGGCAGAATCAAGGTCAAATCACAACACGTGGATGTGGTGGGTTGGGATCTCAGTGTTTCTTGATGAAAGACTACTATCTATCCATTGTATGAGAGAAGACCTGGAGAATTTCTCTTCTAATTAACAATGTCACCTTTTAGGTGGAGCGGCATCTCGAGTATATATTCTCCAAAAGAAACAGTTCCAACAAGATGGCTGTTTCTATGACACTAGGACTACTTCCCTGGACTGCAAACATTACAGATAATCAGTACCTTGCGGCAAAAAAAGCCATCAAAACAGGTTGGACTTAAAATTACCAGTTTACAGTGGGGCGGGGGGGGGGGGGGGCGCGGGGGCGGGGAGAAGTTCCTGCAGGGGGTGGGGGCTGTGGATATAGTAGTCACATTTAAAACTTTGGTATTGGCTGTCCTATTTATACAGACTGTATTGCTGAGTATAAACTGTGCAGGGCTCTTTGTATACACTATGTCTTGAATGTGGTCTCTCTTTCAAACTATCCTGTACTGTACTCACCCTTCTTGTGATGATGGGTGCCTACGTGATGCGATGAAGTCAGTGAATGATGTGTGCACTGTTTATTTCTGGAATTTTCCATTTAATATTTTACACTGTGGTTGATCGTGGGTCACTGAAACTGCGGAAAGTGAAACCATGGATAAGTGGGGACAATTATTAGGGACCACACCCCTAATAATGGTGGAGTGGGAACATGAGGTCCAGACCCTCTGGGAGCACTAACTATCAGGGTTATCAGTGCATGGGACACAGACGTGAAAAATTAGAGGATAAACCCAAGACTTGGAGCATGTCTTTCTACATCGTCGTTCCCACTGCCCCCAACTGTGGCAGTATTTTACCAGTAAAATTTGGGAGTAAAGAAAAGAGGAACAAAAATTAGGCAGGTAAATAGAATGCCAGCTGAAAAGAGATGTGTGATTGAAATGTCAAGGTCAACGAGAAAGCGTGGTATAGGGAAAGGGAAAGACTGGCGAAATGCAAATACAGTCTGAGTCTAGCTGATGATATCGTTCCAATTTTAATTTCCTATTTTTGGCAATTGCACAATAGTTACCTAAGATGTTAACACTGGGGAAGGTAGGTAGAGTCAATGGTACACGGGAGCTCTGCATTATTTTTTGCTAACTTTTCTGTAAGTTTCAATTAGTTCAAAATTAACATTTTATTTAAAATATGATTTAAAAATATTTTTAAAAAGTGGTTGTAAAGAAGGCAATCATAGTTTTCTTCTTTATTCTATTGACTATTTGAGAATATAAATTGCATGATAGCAAGATGCTTACTTACCCCAGGCACCTAATGTAATGGTGATTACCTGGGGGGTAGCCTTATCCTTGTTCTATTCAGATGCCTTCTTTTCCTGTGTTTCAGTGTTTGGAACAGAGCCAGATATGATCCAGGATGGATCAACCATACCGATTGCCAGAATATTCCAGGATATTATCCAGAAGAGTGTGCTGATGCTCCCGCTGGGTGCTGTGGATGATGGAGAGCACGCTCAGAATGAGAAAATCAACAGGTATCCGCCGGTCCTGTGGTGCTGAGCTCTCGCTGCCCCAACCCCAGGGTCTCCATCCATCCCCTCCCCACACGCCACACTTTTGGTTGAATTTATAGCCTCAAATCTTCCTGTTTAAATTGCAGACTAGTTTTCCCCTGTCATTTAAATGAAAGTAACACTGTTTCTCTTCTTCTCTTGTTAGGTGGAACTACATAGAGGGATCCAAATTATTTGCTGCCTTTTTCCTAGAGGTGGCTCAGCTGCACATTAATGACAGGAACAGTCCAGCTTAGATCTGACCTGCTGACAGATCCCCTCTCCCACACCCCTGAGCAGGAATAGAGCCTAAATAGCCAGAGAATTTGGGTCAGTAAATAATGTTTCCCTCCCATTTAAAGTGTCTTCGGATATTTGGACCAGTAATAAGGTACTTTAAAGGTACAGACGTTGGATGGTTTACTGTCCCGTTGCTGCGTTCCTAAAGTCACAGCTCCTTCAACGACTTGATTTCGCCAAGTTCTACTGCAATAGCCCCTGAATTGGACTCATTCTACCTTCAAGCACAAGGCCGATTCCTCACTTAGACTCTGTCCTGGCAATTGGATTGGCGTAGTCACTCTAGTTTGCTTTCCAGGTCCAGAAATACTCATGCCACGTAATCACTCCAGCCAATGACAGTCATCACTTGCTTCACCCTCGCTTTTGCCACATCTTCCTTGTATCTTATTAATAAAACTGTGTGTCTCCACCACTGACTTCCATGATGTCCCTGTGTTTCACTTTTTGAGGCGTCACTAAAGCAGGATACCATGTTACCCTCTTGCCTCCCCTTCACTTATTTTCCCTGCTTCTGAAAAGCTCTAAAATGGAAATGGTCAATATTCATATCCACACGCCATTTGGGATTCCTGTGTGAAGATGGGGCCTTTTGTTTCATCCCAAGCCTCTCGACCTTTGCTGTTGAGGATGCCAACCGACCCCTCGCGTTTCCTGTTCTTTCTTCCTCCCCATCAGTAAAATCAGTAAAGCCCACCCCCGCTCCTCCAGTGTCTGTGCCCATGTAAATTCACCACAGCAGAATCAATCCTGATGGGATTTCACTCAGCCCACTGGAATTTTCCTCAGTGACTACATCCAAATTGCTCAAAGCTCTTAATAGCATCAGTGTTAGATAGAGAACTAATCAACCCTGACATCAGGAACACATTCTAAATTTAAAGCCATCAGCTAGTGCTGCATTCATTCATCATTTTAGTTAACCATCTTGTTTGGCTTGATTGAACTTGAAGGTGTAAACAAACAAGAATGTAATTTTTCTAAGGCTGAGTATGTGTAAACAAATCAATTTAATCTTTATAAATGCATTATCTAAATCACATTAATGGAGAAGAATTTAAGGGTTTATTAAAAATGTTTCTCTTGCGATTCCAAATGAAAGCAAAGCATAATCCATTCCATCCTTTTGTGGGTTCTTGAAATGCCAGTTTTAAAACTTGCTGTCCATGTTTGAAATGGCTGGACCGTGAGGCCAGTGATTCAGCTGACCCCAACTCTCACCACAGAAAGGGGACCCCAGTGGGGCCGCAGCCTGGCAGGAACATGTTCAAAGGGTCCCCTTCTTCTCTGCTGTTAGAGAGCATCAATTCCTGTGGTTGGTATTGGCAGGTGTTTGCTATTCTTTCTTATGCAGCTTGGTCCCTGCTCGCCAGATTACACTGAATCTTGTGACATTTTGGATTTTGCGGGACCTGCCTGGCGTATTTGGCAGAGTTCCCAAGAACTAACTGTGCTAGAGGTTTACGATGCCAATTTACATTTTTAAAAGAGTGTTGAGAGTAGTCAATTAACAAAAGCTGGTTGTAAAATATGTTGTAACCACATCTGAGCAATATAACATCAGTTTTACCAAGTCACTAAATAATACGATGTATTTGCTGACCTTCACTTCTGCTGAATCTCTGAGATCAGACAAGCAAGGATAAGGACAAATGAGGTCATTGAATCCAGGAGATTCCAACCCTGGGATGCCTGAATCCAGAGCCCATGTTTTTCTGCCTCCCCGGTCACCCTCACTCTCACAGGTCCCTCTGGATTTTCTACCAGGCCTGAGCCATCTAGCTACCCAGGTCACGCTGTGCTGTGGGAGCCAGAAAGGAGTGTCTTCCATGTTGGTTACATTCAGAGGTAAGAGAAATCTACCTACTTATAGGCCAGGAGACCAATTAATCAGTTGTACAAGGACAAAGAAGTTGAGGGTAGAGAAATTGAAATATTTGCTTTGAAATTTTTTATTGAAGAAATATATGCACATGGGTGAAAATGATTGCCCCGGGTACCTGCCGAGGGTCTGTTGTGACACCTTGACCAGGACGGGACTTCGTTGTACTGGAGGAGGGCAGTGTATCAGGCGTAGGGGTTATGGCTATCTGTTGGATTGGTAGATGCTCTTATGGAAAATACTGAGGACTGGGGATGTGTTTGGCTTTATGTTGTATTTACAGACATGACGTGTATTGGCCTGGAAACCTTGTGTGAGTACACACTGGACAGGGCACGAGCCCAGTTGGCGACACAATGTCTGCATTTGCAGCTCGAGGAAGGCAGTGGACCAGGGACACACAGGGGACCTGGTCTGGGCCTCCCTCACTCCACGTGCTCACTGCAGGGCATCCCTTGGCCTTCGTGTCTGCCAGGACACCAAACCCAGCCCCCCGATCCTGCTGCGTATTTCATAATGGAAATTTGACTCTTTCAAAATGGAAACTTTCATCCATTCTCCCACACCTGTTTCCCCTCTGGGGTTCCCTGCCCTTGTAAATGGACCATGGGAACCCTAATCTTCTTTGAACCTTTTCCCTTTCAAATCCAATTTAATATCAAGACCAATCAACTCCATTTCTCAAAAGCCACCACTTCCACAGTCTCCTCCCACAGCCTGTAAGCCAAATCCTCTATAACTTTTGGTGGTTAACGCAAAAGCTCCTACCTAATCTCTTTGCTTCCCCAGCAGACCTCTGCAATGTCCCCGTCACACTGCAGCCTGTGTGTCCTTCCCCCCTGCCCCCTGCTTAAAACACTGGAGTGGCCAGCTGGTCTGAGAATGAAGTCCAGCGTCACCATAGGGTCACAGCATTTGTGGGAACCATCCACGTGCTGCCACGCCTCCCCACAATTTAAGTAAACTTGAAGCTCATACTATCAGGTTCCATTTCCAGCTGATCTCTGTACTTCAGGGGCCCAGTGAAGTGCACTGCACACAGTAGCTGCTAAATACATCTTGCTAAAATCTTCCTTTTGATTCAGCAGCTGTAATTTTTGAAGTGTGTCCCACCAGGCCTGTTGTTGCACCTGGACTTTCATGTTTAGGCTCTTCGCCCCACGTCGTTCCTAGTTGAAACCATCTTGGCAGCGGCTAGTTCTGAGAAAAGCATGTAAGTCACGCTGAGGTGCCACTGACTGGTAACGGCTCGTGTGTATCCTTCCAGGCAGCACTGTGTCTTCACAGGGGTCATGCCTTAATCCAGAGGCCACAAATCAGCATTCTGTTTCAGGCAGCCTTCACAGTGACCTGAGCTTCTGAATTGGATGCCAGCATGGCAAAACTGACAGACTTCACACAAATAATATCCCTTGTGCAATCAGAAGATTGGGCAACACTGATCTGCTGTCCCTGCAGCGTGACAGCCAGCTGAGCTGAGGAAAGGTTGTGCCTGGCCCATAATATGTGCTCAACAAGTTTTTCTGAAGTGCAATGGGAAGGAAGCTCACAAAAGAAGACCATATGCTGTTCTATTTGGCTTCTCACTTCTCCTGACAGCTACTTTCACTTAACAAAACAAGTCACCAAACACCATTTTATGATAGGGCCAAATGACTTTTGAATACTCTCCTATTTTAAATATCTAGTTTTAAATGTATTCAATGTCATCTAGCTATTATTTTTTAATGTTGTTTTTCAATTCGACTTGGAATATTAATTGAACATGTAATAATAGCGAAAGAATTCAATAATGATTTGAGGTCTCGGTTATGAGATGAAATAAGATATTTGTTTCCAGGATAATGCTCCTATGGTTAGATCAGGTATAGTTATGTTATTTATCTGTCATACCACTACCTTACATGACAAGCAATAAAATTTAAACCAAAACCTAATACTTGCACATGTTCCTTCTGTTCTTCCACTGACCAACTCGGTAACATTTACATTCTATTCTGTGGAGCTCTGAACATGTAAGAAAGACAGCCTTCCTCCTCACTGTATTGGAAAGGACTTCCCTTGTTAGGATGCAAGCTCTGGGAGGCCGAGGCTGGGTTGGGTGTTCTACGCTCTGCCAGCTACCGAAGGCTCAGTCAACTGATGAAGTGCAAAGACAGAAATATAGATTTTCTGAAGCAAAGTGATGTTTTTCTTTCTTTTTTCCCCAGCATGATGTGGAACAGAATGGATGATAGGTGTAATGACTATAATTTCTTAACAGTTATGGTAAGTAAATAAATGCTTCTGAGCTTTTTAAATTTGGGTAGGATGAAGGGGAAAAAAATTCCCATTATGTGGAAAAATTTTACTTAAAAATATTATTCCAGTGTAATTTGTTATTCAGAATGAAAAAAGGTGTCAGAGAAATTATGCCTTTGACTATAATGGAAAATATGATTTTAAATCATCTCCCCTCCCACACTGAAATTCACTAAAGCACTAGTCAAAAAGAACTTAGATTTAAAATCCCAGTGTGGGTGGTTAAGTGTTCAAAGCATATTGTCGCTGTTACTGTTTGTAGGCATTGGAACGTAATGACAAAAAATGCTAATTTGAAGGAAATTAGAACTTTAAAGGACACTGTTAAATTAGTCATCAAAAATGTGTAGTCACCAAAAATGACCAATGTTTCTTTTCAAATTTTAAGTTATAATCAAATAAAGGAGGCTATCTAAACTTTGTTTAAAATACCACTTCCTGGATGGTGTAGATGCTTGACTACTGTGCTATATACCTGAAGCTGAAGCTGAATAATAATGAATGTCAATTATAATGTAATATATATATATAATCACAGGATGTGGATGGAGTACAGCATAGGGAATAGAATCAATGGAATTGTAACAGCTATATTCGGTGTCAGAGGGGCAATGGATTGGGGGAGGGGATTATCACTTTGTGAGGGGTGTAGATGTCTAACTATTACATTGTTTCGAACACCTGAAACTGAAAAAAAAAATATTCAGGGTTGTTACAAGAGCACAAAGTTAAGGGGAGGGAGTTTCTGGAAAGGAGACAGAGTCACAGAGGGGAAGCACCAAATTCTGCATATTCTGCAAAAATCTCTGGATGACCTCTGAACTATGCACGTGTGAGGCACATTTAAGCCCCCCAGCTAAGTCTGAAGAAGTATGAATACAGCCCAAATGACTGTCTGTTAAAACATCAATGAACAACCTCTTCAAAGGAACATAACTGAATTCAGAATCTCTACATATTATTCAAATGTCTAAGATACAACTCAAAATTACTAGATATTTAATAAAGAGGAACACATGACTCATAATCAAAAGAGAAAATTAATCAAGATTAAATCCAAGATGATTCATATGTTGAAATTAGCAGACATTATAACTTGACAAAGCTGCCATTATAACTTTGCTCAAAGACATAAAGGAAAATATACCTTTAATAACTGCACAAATAGGAAATCTCAACAGAGAAATAGAAATTATAAGACAGACCCAAACACAAATTTTAGAACTAAAAGCTGCATATCTGAAATAAGGGGGAAAAATCACTAGCTGTTTTTAAGATTGGAGATGACAGAAGAATCAGAGAACATAGAAGATAAATCAATAGAAATTATCCAATCTGAAGGTCTGAGAGGAAAAAAAAGAATGTCAAGAGGTGTAATACATATTTTATTGGCATTCTCTAGAAAAAGGGAATGGGGATATCTCCCTCCTCCCAGCAAGCGTCTTCACTGGGACTACATCCAGACCACAGGGCCAAATTAGTAGGAGTGGTACACGTGTGAGAGTAAATTGAGGGGAATAGTTACCAACATTACCCAATATGGACAGAACCAGAGAACAAGACATCACTTCTTTGAGCTTCATTTTTCTTATCTATAAAATGATAAAAATCTATAAAATGAAAATAATATCCTTATTTAGAAAAGTTATAAGAAATAATTTAAGGTTTTAGCATACTGCCTGGTATTTTGGAAGTTGGTATATTTTTTTGTACATTCTCCTTTTAACTTTTCAACCTGCTATTGCAAAAGTATTTACTATTATTAATGGGAAAAAATTACATGTACCTAAAAAAGATGTAAATCTATTGATTGCTTTATTTCCTCAAATATGATAGAGTACACATTTAAATTTATGAAGTTTGAAAACTTTTGCTCTTTTTCCTTTATATGCTTTCTTAGACTGACATTGTGGTAGATTTGGTAGTAATCCTTCTGTATCATTTAAATTGCTTCACGGTGCAAGTAAAAGAAAACCTGACAAAAAAGGAAAGGGCTTTTTTTTCCCCCTGGCTGATGCAAGTGGAAAGTTCCAAGCAGGACTAGCTTTGCTTGAGGTGTGACCACGGCAACTGTCTCACCAAGAGCACTACACCATCACCAGGCATCCCTGCAGCTTTCCACATCAAACATGGCTCAGGCAGAGGAGTCCTGGCTCTGAATTTCACCCTTAGAATCAGAAAATGAGTCCTTCATCAGACCAATGGAAACTTCCAACTGGAACTGAGGGACATTTGGGTGGTTGGAGATGCTACGATTGTGAGTGCTAAGTTGGCCCTCTGATGACTGAACAGTGATACTTACTTTTGTTAAAGACAAGCAGATTAAAGTAAACACAATGAAGGTCTCAATCTGTATTAGGAAATTCAAGTTCTTCATAATGCTTAAGTACACTTTAATTTTTTATGATAGAAGTATGATAAATATGAAACTTTAAATGGTTTAAACCATCTCTTCCATCAATATGTGGTGGTTGTCATCTTTCCTTAACATTCCATTAGGTTCCTCAGGCCCAAAGGTAAGTAATACCTAGTCATTTGTTACTTCTCCTTTGCCAGAATTGTTGATGGGCAGGGCTGCTGACAAAAAGGAAGCACCAAAGAGTGGGAGAGGGCACAAGTAACACACACTGAGTATACCCTAATAAATCCACACACTTGGATCAACAATTGAGTTTCAAAACTATGCAATTTTCTTTAGGTTTTGATTTGCGGCAAAGAAAGAACTGTAACGTGAACCTGTGGCAGAGAGGGATTTGAGGATAATCCACAGAACAGTGGTGATCCCATCCACAATCCTTGACAATGGCTCAAACTCTGGTTCAGGAATGCTGTGGAAATATTTGTGAAGACAGATTATTGCATGTAAATATATCATATAGAAAGTTGTTTGTGTTACTCAGATAAGAATCCTCATCTCTTGAAGGAGCCTAAGATGACGGGGGGAAGGCATTAGCTGAAGGTGTAAGGATAGTACTTTAAGAAAACTTGTCCACAACAGTAAAAACCATCAGTCAATGCAGAAATCAGTTTGAAGACAGTGGTTTGGGAAGCTTCATTTCAGAGAAAAGTGGTGGGAATGGAGCTCCAACATGAGCAGAGGATCCAACAGCTCTATCCAAACAATGGAAGGAATAAACCTTTGAGCAAGCTACCCGTGGGCTCTGAGTTTCACATAAACACCCTACATTTGGCTGGTCTGTCATCTCAGTCCAGAAAAGTTGGCCTCCCATCCCTAGGGCCTCCATCCCTTCAAATGCTAGAGGAGTTGGAGAAGTGTTGGACTACTCTTGCTTTATAGCAAACTTATAAAAATAAATTAATTGTTTTTGTCCTGTGGTTAAAGGTGTGAAGAGAAATACTTTTTTAAAAAGTCCCAAGGTTTTATGTAAATACACATAAATATAAAACACACACACACACACACACATATATATATGTGTATATATATATATATATATGTATATATATATATTTTTTTTGGTTTGTTTTTTTCTCCTGACACACAGAAAAACATTACCAAAATTTTCCTATTCTTGGATTTTTCTAGAGCACTGCATGACATAGTAGGTGCTTAATAAACCATAGCTATCATCATCATTAGTGTTGTCTAATGTAGCCAAGTTCTTTAATGAGAGTACTATTATTAGACACTATTACTATGATTTAGGAATTTCAGAACCTTCGATTATAGCAGTAGAATTTCAAAAGAACTTTAAATGATTCATTTTACACATGAGGAAAATGAGGTCAAATTGACCTGTCTCAGGAAAATAATGCATGATGGAAGTGAAAAGTAAATTAAGATTTTGTTTCATTGCTCAAAGAAGGAAGCCAAAATGTTAACTAAATCCCCAAGGTTAAGAAAGGTAGCAAGACTCATCACCCAAAGACCAGAAGGATGCCTAATCCATGTGAATTGTGCTAGCTACTGTTATTGTTGAGAAATTTATCACCTCATCATTGAAGACTAACACTATAGAAATAGATATTAAAAGATTGTATTTAAGTGCCATGTTTTCCAGTAAATTTCCAAGTGAACTCTTTGAAGACAGAATCTAATTTTACTTATCTTTTATTTAACAGGCACCCAATAAATGTTGGTTAATGGAATATGTATCACTGACAGGCTGGTCACCTATTCTGAGAAAACTGTTTTCCATGTGTTACTCTACAACTTTTCATTAACTATTACTGAACTGAGTCAGCATGGCAGAGTGGAGAGGTCCACTGTGGAGTTCAAGGCTGGGTTCTACTTTTACTAGCTGTGTGATCTTGGAATGGTTGCTTCTAGATTCTAAACAGCAATTTTCTACTGTGGATGATAGAACTCATGTGGATTATAATGAGAATTCAATCAGATGTCTACAAGTAGTTCTTCATAAAACACTATTTATAAATGTTATCACCCGAATTTTCGTAAGAGTTTATTTGAGCCAAACTGATATTTGCCCCAGAGTAAGATCTCAAATGCTCCCATCACCTGAATATTCCAATTTAAATAGAACCGAGCTGAAACGGGCCTTGAGAAATGATTTGGTTGGAAAGCCTATCATTAGTATTATCAGGCCATTATTTTAAAATCCCGCTCACTTAAAATTATCTTTTAAATACAATTCTGATTATTTAACAGATTCCCTTATGGCTACAAGATGAAACCCCCTAACGAGCCTTACGTATCTTCACACCCTGACCCAAGTTGGGCCATCACTGCCCATCTCCATATATAATGTCTCTGTCATTGCACTTTTCAGGCCGTGGTCTTCCTTCTTAGATTTTGAGTTTCCAAAGAAAGGGTTCTAAACCTGAGGTCCGCGGATAACGCATAAGGGGAGGGAGAGGCTGTGACTAGCAGGCCATGGTGTGTCTTACTTTCTTCCTATCCTTGTGTTGCTCCATTAACGTTTATAGAAACAGTCCATGCGAGACGTGTTAAAACACCCAAGGCCTTTTCAGGTTTTATTGCCAAACTAACTAACCACCACATTCAGCTTCTCTGCGTCCCCATTAGTATCAGAATTCGGCTAGTGGCTCCTAGGACCCCAATTTGGTATCACTGTAGACTTTTCACATCATCTGGGGTGGCGCACGCGCCTGGCACAGCAGAAAGATCTCGATCCTCTAAGTGGGTGCCTCAGAAACGTCGGGCACCAACCGGGCGGGTGAAGGCCAAAGGCAGCGGGCCGTCCGCCAGGCGGAAGCCTCAGCGGCTCTCGCACCGTCCGGGGAGCTAGCGTCCGTTCGTCCCGCGTGGCCCTCGGCGTTCTTTATGGCTGGCGGGCGAGGGGGTGGAGCGAGGAGGGATGGGGTAGGGAGGAGGCGCGATCGCCCGGGAGGAACCTGCTCAGAGACCTTCTGTAAATCCCAGGTGGCTCTCCGGGTCGGACCCCGCCAACCTTCGAACCCGACGATTGCCTCCCCTTCTTTACGTGACTCCTTCAGCTTTCCGTTTTCCTCTCTTGGGAAGAGGTGGGACTTCCGGTTTCATCTCCGAGTGACTTCCGGCAAGAGCTCATGTCCTGAAAACAAGACAGCACACGGGTCCGTTGGCCACTCGGGGTGAAAAAAGGGAACTCGACGGGGCTTTACTAAACCAGTCCCGCGATCCTGTTGTTTGGGTTGTAGTGTGCGGCGATCGACCCACGAGACGGTCGTCCTGGGAACCGCCGGAAGTCGGTCGACGGAAAAACAGGAAGTCCCGCCTCTTCCTCCCAGAGGGAAGACGGTGAGCCGGAGGAGTCAGTCGTAGGGGCTAGTAGGAGCGATTCTGTCGGCAAACAGGTAAGTTACTCTCTGGCCGGGGCGGGGGGTTTGGAGGCGGGGACCGTCCAGCGTCAGCGCGGGTCCTGGGGGCGGTGGCTTCAGGGCCGGGGCCCCGGCGGCTGGACTCTGGGAGCCCCGCCGGGGCCCTTCGCTCTTCCTCCTCCCCCCTCCCCCCGCCTCCGCCCCTCCCTGCTCGCCGGTCCCTCCCGACGCCGCCCAGACTCTCCCGACACACGCCCGCCGCCCGCCCGTCCTCGCCGCAGCGGCCCGGCCTCCGCTCCCGCCCGCCCCTGCTCGCTCCGCGGCCAGCCCGGCGGGCAGGGCACACGCGGCCCCCGCGGGGCTTCGGTTTCCCGGCGGTGCCGGGCTGTCAGCGGCGCCCCGGCGCGCCCCGCACGCATCGGGATGCTTCTTACCGCCCGCTTTCTCCAAAAGGAGCCCAAACACGCCCCGAGCGCGGAACAGCCCAGGGGTTGGCGTCTAGTCTGGGCGGTGGTTTCCTTAGCCTCCCGCCCACTCTCCGGTCGCCCCGGCTGCACGGACCGCGCCGCTGCCACCCCGGCCTCCTTCCGTTAAGGACGCGGGCGGGCAGCGGCCCCGACGCTTGTCACCGGGATCACCGCGACTGGCAGTCGGGGGTGCTGGCCTCTCCGGCGTCCCCCGCCCTCAGCACCCGGAGGCGGACCCCGCTGTGCGCGGCCATCGCTTTTGTCTCGGCACATACCCACCTGTCTCCCCGGCCGCAGGCACGTCCTGGTGCTGGTCGCCTTCTGGAGATGGGTCTAGTGCAGTGGGTGCCCGGAGCTGCTGACCCCTGTCGGTGGCGTTGAGTTTTGAATACTCCATTTTTTTTTCATGGGGGAGTTCTAGAAAAGGGTACCTTGTCAGGGTGGCGTCCAGGAACACACGCAGGACTTCTTTATGGGGAACCACGGCCCGGATGGGGACTGAGCTGTAGCTTTACGGTCTGTGCCTGTGGACCTAGCCGTCGTGTGCACGTGGTTTGCGGTGACCTGTTGGTCCAGGTGGAACACGTATAGGGAGTGGGACACCTTGAGGAGAGCTCCTTGGATACATAATATACTTTGTATACTTCATTTAGCACAGCGACCTTGTAGAGTAGGAATTTTCTTTTTCCCAGCTGAGACCCGGGTTAAATCATTTGACCAAAATTAATGTCAGTATTCAAATCTCGTGTTTCTTACTCATTTTTACTCAAGTTTGCTACATGTGAAATTACTAACTCCTGGCACCTCTGAAAAACTAAGGCAAGGCTCTCTAGCAGGTAATGTCTTCTTGCTTGACATGTAAGGCAAGTGGCGATTATTGCTGTTAACAGTTGCTACTGGTGCCTTTAAAAAAATGTTTTGGAATAATTTCCAGTTTACAGAAAAGCTGCAAGATGGAACAGAGTTCCACTGTATTCAGCAGAGAGGCTCCACTTCTATAAACACTGGTTCCTGCTTTGTGCCGACACCATTCTAGGTGCTGGAGAGAGCAACAGACTGCCCTAGGTGATTTCAAGGTCTGGTTGAGGGGGCAGATACGCAAACTGATGCAATGCCTTTTTGCTAAGGCCTAAAGTGGAGGTACAGGGACATGGGGCATTATGTCTGACTGCCTGGGAATGGGGGGCGAGAACTTGCAGGATACAGGCTTTGAGTTAGGTCGTAAGGATTAGTGGGTATTCACTTGATTGAGGGGACAGTTCTCTCAACATTCATCCTAATTAGGTTTGTTTTATTAGAGGAGAGCTCCCTAACCATTGTAAAACAGACTCTTTGTGTTTGATTGCATCTCCTCTGAGATTTGTTTTACAGGTATCACAGGCTGTGAGTAGAATACCAGTTTATAAATCTATGAATAGATTAAATGAAGGTATGTTTCTTATGCAGTTATGGAAATATCTAGAGCTATACATTTTAGAATTCTTTGTTTTTCATACTTGTTAAATATTTCTTGTGGCCTGACCGTACACGTTCTTTATTCAAGGACGGGAGCCCAGTTCTGAGCTATAATCTGTGTTAGATCCACACACCAGAGGGGAAACTGGAGTCAGTTTTAACTCGGCCTGCTGTAACAATACCACAGCCTGGAGGCCTGAGAAAACAGTCCTTTCTTTCTCAGTTCTGGAGCTCGAGAAGTCCAAGATCAAGGTGCAGTTTCCTGGTGAGGCTCTTCCTGGCTTGCAGATGACCACCTCTTGCTGTGTCCTCACATAGCAGAAAGCAAGAGAGAACTCTGGTCTCTTCCTCTTCTGAGGACACTGATCCCATCTTGGGAGCCAGCCCTCAAGACCTCATCTAAACCTAATCATCTCCCAAAGGCTTTCACTAAAGCAAACACAGTTTTATTTAAAATAATAGGTTATTTTAGAGATGTTAAATATGATTCAGTTGATGAAGACATTTTCATTGTTGCGTTTTGATGAAAGGACAATATGTGTGGCACACTGGTGCTCTTTCCTATTTTCGGCCATGCAGGGATGAGTGCCCTCACAGTTAGATCAGGGTAGAGGGATGTGGCATTGATCTAATCCCGTTCCCTCGTGTCGGATAGGGAGGCTGGGCCCCACGGAAGCCAAGTGACAAATCCATCTCGGAGGTTAGTGGCAGAGCAAGGATTAGAATCAGGTCTCCTGATTTACAGGCCAGTCTTTCTGCTCTTCCCTCAGTGGTTCTCAGACTGGAGGTGCGGCAGGGTCACCTTGGGGGCTTGTGCAGCCATGTTGGGCCTTGCCCAGAGGTCTGAACCAGCAGGTGAGGTGGGGATCGGGGTCTGACTGGTTTGCTAATAACCTTCCCGATTTTCACTTTGAAAATTTCCAGTTTTTTGTTTGCCTCAAAGAGAGAGCAGAGTATACCTCAATCACGTAGTGGTTGCCACCTCATCAGTATTTCACTTGGGGCACTTCTTGTATCCTCCTGAAGTTAAAGTTGGCAGCGTCTGTGGCTCTTACCAAACAGGACACTTTTTTGTTTTTTAAAGATTTATTGGGAAAGGGAACAGGACTTTATTGGGGAACAGTGTGTATTTCCAGGACTTTTTTCCAAGTCTAGTTGTTGTCCTTTCAATCTTAGTTGTGGAGGGTGCCGTTCAGCTTCAAGTTGTCCTTTCAGTCTTCGCTGTGGAGGGCGCAGCTCAGCTCCAGGTCCAGTTGCCGTTGCTAGTTGCCGGGGGCGCAGCCCACCATCCCTTGCGGGAGTCGAGGAATCCAACAGGCAACCTTTTGTGGTTGAGAGCCCACTGGCCCATGTGGGAATCGAACCGGCAGCCTTCGGAGTTAGGAGCATGGGAGCTCCAACCGCCTGAGCCATCGGGCTGGCCTAGGACACTTTTTTGACGGTGGGATACATTTCTAATTCACATCATTCACAAATATCAACCAAAAAGTGAACAATGAATGGCTTTGATAGGAAGGCAAGACAATGGTACTTTCAGAAGACAGTGTAGGACCCTGGTTGTGTGAGTGCTGGAGGGAAGAGGGTTTTAAACAAATCACAGAAGGAACAAACCACAAAGGAAAAGATCAGTATGTTGACAACTCGAACACTGATGGCCAATGTTAATAAAAGAAACCAAGACAGTGAAGAGACAAGTCACAAGTGAGAATAGGTATTTTGGATACATATTACTGATGATAAAAGATTGGTGTCCAGAAAGGTAAACAGCAACGAATCAATAAGACCAATAGAGAAATGGGTCAATTACCGGAAGAGGAAAGCTGAGTGCAGAGATTCTCAACTTATTAATAAGTATTAGAGAAAGGCAAATTAGGACCAAAATGATACATAGTTTCATACATTTGGTTGACAAAGATGTAAAAGTCTGGCAGTATCTGTGGGGGAGGTAGGAAACAGCTGGAATGCTTACCACTGACGGGAGTGTAAGTTGGTACAGTGACTTTGGAATTAGCTAATACAGTTGCATGCACCCTTTGCCCCAGTAATTCCACTCCTGGGCCTTCATCCTGGAGCAGTGCTTCTGTATGGTCTTTCCCCCACACCATCTCCAGGGAACTGGCTCAAAGTGGGCAGTTTTGGGCCCCACCCAGGGCCCGCTGGATCGGACACTTTGGGGATGGGCTAGCCTTCAGCCTTCGCTAGCTGTCCAGGGGATTGGATGTGGGCTAAAATGGGCAGACATTCCCCAAGAGAAGCTCGTGTGCACCAGAGCCTGGAGTCATGTACAAGCATCTCCAAAGTTGCAGGGTTTGTAAAAGGAACGCTCTGGAAGCAATGTGCATTGCAGGAGGATGGATACATGGTGGTGTATTCCTAGTGGTAGTTAAGTACCGTACAGCAGGGAGACTGACTGGATTTTGGCGACATGCGTGAGAAGTGTCAGGAACCTCGCCTCCAGGGCAAAAGGCTATTTCCAGAAGAAGGCACATAATATTTTCCCCATTACTTGTTAACTTTCTAAGTTTAGAAACATGCAAAACAAAATGGCATAATGTTAGGAATACAAATACGGTAAATAGTAAATAAAACAGGTAAATTGCAAACATGAACTTCAAGTTAGTGGGTACTAGCTCTGTAAGAAGAGGGAAGGTGATGGAGACACCACCGGGTCTTTTTCAAAGATGAGAATTTACTTTTCTTAAACTGCGTTCTGTAGTCAGGGTTTTGTTACGTTATGTTTAATACCTTGCACATATTAAAATTATTATTTTTTCTATCAAATATTTTAAAAACTGGATGAAAAAAGGCTTCTAGGGAAAGGAATCTTACAGGGCGATCTGATCATCCGTTCCTAACTGGGCCGGTGGTAGTGGGTGGTCACGCCCCAGCCTTGTAGCTTCTTTAGTAAAAGCCTTACCTTTGCCTTAAGCAAATCCTGTCCGTTGCTTCTGTGTGTCTAGGTGCACAGGCCTTTGAAAAGCTGGGAGTAATGCTTACCCCTTGGGGGCCTGAGCATCCTCCAGAGAGAGCACAGAATCTTTACTATCCTGGAATTGGACCCCGCCTTGCTTTCTCCCACCTTCCTGTCTGCTTTCTTGTATTCTTAATTTCAAATGCATAAAAGCTGCTGCAAAACTATTATTCTCTGGAGCATTTGAGCTGTTGCTTCCTGGCAATTGTCATTTTGGCTCATAACTCATACAAATTCTCTGCAGGTTTGGATGTTCGTACGTCCACAAAACAAATGTTTGTTTTTCTCTTTTTGCACATCTGTCTACACAGGGACTATTGAGTTTGTAAGAAAAAGCTATGATGGGTGTCATGTGGTCACGGAGATACGTTCTTGCAGGGTTATGATACAAAAGTAGTTTCGGGAGTAGAGACCTCCAAGAGAAGATTGGTTTCGATGCAAATGATTGTTAATACTTGCTGAACACTTATTAGGTTGCATGCAGTGGTCGAAGCACAGTATGTGCTAATTTTACACTCGGCTAACTGAAGGTTAAGCCCCACCCACAGTGCAGCTCTCGGGGTTGTATCACTACTGCCCCAGTTTCACGAGGCGGAAAGGTGCCCATGGACACCCACGTGGGAGTGGAAGAGATCTCCTGACTCCTGCACGCCTGCCAGGTAGATAGTCACAGACGGAGTATGTCTGTGAGTGTTGGAGTTACAAGGAAAAGACGCCACTGGAGGGGTGGGAGTGTGAAGGACGCACAGGGCAGAGTTCCCGCTGGTTTCCAAGTTACTGACTTTGTTTTAGGAGGTTTGTTTCCAAACCAGTAGATACGACTTCGTCATTCTAGCAGATGACACGTCCCTAAAGCAGAAAAGGAATTGTATTTTGTTCTTAGCTCTAAGGATGGCACCTTCTTATTTATTAGAAGTGGTAGTACCATGCCACAGGGTTTAGAAAATCCTACTTCTTTGCTTAGGCAATTAGCTGCTAAAAAGGGCACTTTTGGGAACTCTACTTTGCCTGTTTTTCTTTTTTTGTAGCCTTTGATAATTTTTTTTGTGTCATATTTATTCCATGTTATGAAGTTTTTTTCTTAAACATACATTGCTTTACTGTAAACCTTACTTTAAGCCATCATTTTATGTCACTCCTTGAAATTAATAAGTAAGAAAAATAAAAATATGGTTCTAGAACTAGTCCTAAGTCAAATTACATGTCCTGTGGAATCATAGATTACTATTTTTGTTTTCTATTCAGAGTGCTACAATTGTCTAAACCACTAGAACTGTCAAGTGTTTGTAGTTCTGTAATGTCAGACTTTGTAGCACAGTCAGCCCGGCACTAAGGATGCCACAGCCCAGGGAGTCCTTCCCTATGTCTGCATCTCAGACACCTGTGCTTGTCCGAGTTCCCTTACGGGCAACTGCGGAACACGCGCCGTACAACAGATTGTTTAGTTCTAAACTAAAACAGCTCTTCCAGTTTCAGCTGCATTTTGCGAAAGCTAGATAATCTATCTTAATTCTGAGTGCTTTTCAATGTTTGATGTTCATACTCCTCTTTTATCTTCTATGCTGGGCTTTTTTTCTTCCATTGAAAAAGAAAAAAAACTAAATAGCCTGAAATAAAAACAAGTAAGGTGACAAGAAGCCTCCTAGGGATAAGACTTTTTTTTGATACAGTTGGAATAACACCAGTGTACTCATCATCCACTGTAACCAAAGCCCGAATAAAACGTAACCTTTGTGATTTAAACCTAGTAGAACAAGCAACAGACCACTCTCTTGTTGAAGTATACAGTTCAGTTGTGATTTCTGCTGATTGTGAATTATGGATCAGAATTTGATATATAATCATTGGATCACTTATTAGAGAATGAGGAATCACAGAGGAGTGCATATAATTATAAAACCATTAGAATTTAAACTAAGGTGATAATGTACTTTTAAAAATAGCTTAGAAAATTGAGATCAAGGAGAAGTGGTAGAAATTACAGTCTTTTAGAAAATGAGATCAAACCGTTATCACTAAGACTTTCATGGTTCATAATCTGGTTTTCCACGTGGGTGTTGTTTTAAGACCTAGGATTTCAGGGGGGTGGCTAGAGGCAGTGTTTGCTAAAATGAGGCAGACTAATTTTGTGTGTGGCCAAGTATGACGCAGGTGGCTGGGGTTGGAGGCCCTGTGTGATAGCTGTTTAGGACACTACACTTTCTCTCCTTCCTGGTCCCCCTTTCTTTCTCTCCCTGCCCCTGCCCCCCTCCGCACCTCAGCTCTGTGTCTGGTAAATATATGTTAATATACATATTGGTTCTTTTGAAGGCGGGAGGGGCTTTAATCCAGTGGGTCCCATATCTGGCTCTTTAGTCACCCAGGGAGCTCTAGAAAACTCCACATTTTTGTCCTCACCCTGTCTCCAAGGGTATGACCTGGACATTCACGTTTTGCTGATTAGCTAAATTTGTGAATGATTGGTATTGTCCTAATTCCCCTGTTTTGCAAATGTGGAATAGGTAATAGGTCCAGGTGTGCTCTTCCACGGATAGCTGCATTTCTCAGAAAAGATTTTTGTAAGTCTTGGAGCCTTCCTTGAAGGCAGAGCGACAGACACTATGACAATTTTTGGATTGGCATGTGTCAGAGCTGGCTAGCTGTCTCTACATCAGGCCTTCCCTCCCGGACACAGGGAGAGGTGCACGGCGCCTGCTGCGTTTTCACACTCCTCGTAGCAGGCAGGTGTGATGTACTGGTGGGTGCTGCTTTCCAGTCAAGACTTTTAGAAGCAAATGCATTGCCTCTTTCATTTATAAGTAGATGAAATGAGATAGATGCATTTATTACAGGAACTGGCAGGCCGCAATCCCCCGGGGGGTGGGGCGGGGTGGGGAGACCTCTGCCACTGGTGAAGAAGATGCATCAGAATTTCAGGGCTCAGTATCCCCAGCTTCCTCACGCCCTCACCACCCCGATTCATAGAATCCCAGTCTTTTCTCAGAGGTGCCCCCACTTCAACAGTAGACACCCTGCAAGGCTCAGAGTTCAGTTTGTGTCGTGCGGAGACCCTGCTCGCTGCGCCATTTGTCACGCGGGGCGGCCTGCGGGGTCTCAGCTCCCGCTCCCCACATAAGAATGCAGGATGTGGCGAAGCCAAAAAGGAACACCCACGGAGCCATAGGTAGGGGAGTCATACCACTATGGTCTCGCTGGAGGCTGGAGTCACACGACCTGCGACCTGCTGTCCGCTTCTCTGCCTGCCAACCGACTTCCTCTCCCCAGTGCAGCCGCGGCAGTTATGTCAGTGGCCAATGGCTAACCGGCTACAGCCGACAGCCACCTACTACCCGAGCCAGCACCTTTCCACGTGAGGCCGAGAGCCTGGAAACTGCTCTCTGGGGCTCTGTCCCCACAGCTTGCTCTCCGGTGTGGCCAGTCACACAGGTTCTGAGTTAGATTTTCAGCCGTTTCAGCCCTGAGGCTGCAGGGTCAGGCTGTCCCTCGAGGCGTACCTGGACGTCCTAGGCTGCTTGCTGTGCTGGTGCTGGGACGTCAGATCCCCGAGCTCATTGCCTCCTGCCCCTACTCTGTCCAGTGATACCAGGGCCACCCAACCAAAGGCATTATTTTCCTTAATTTTCCAAAAATGTCCGTCAGTGTCACGTACAGAGTCCGTTAGCGTTGCTTCCAGGTGGCTGCGGTACGGGTAGTTTGTGTGTCTGTCCAGGTCACACCGCAGGCTCTAGACGCTCTCTCTGCTCTGGGAGCATCTTTAATCAGATGAGGGAGCCAGCTCCAGAAACCCCAGAACCAATTCAGAAACTCATCCTTGACATCTGCTCCTCTAGAACCTCTCTCAGTACCAAATCTGTATGGTCAGGATTCCCCAGAGAAACACACCAACAGGACGTGTATTTATTTACTGTCGAGTTGGCTCACGTGACTGTGGAGGCAGAGGAGTCCCAGTCTTCTGCAGGCTGGAGAAACAGCAAAGCCAGTGATATAATTCAGTTTGGTTTCGAAGGTCCAGGCACCAGGAGTGCAGATGTCTGAGGGCAGGAGAAGATGGGTGTCCCAGAAAAAAAGCAAATTCGCCCTTTCTGCACCTTTTTGTTCTGTTAAAGGGCCCTCAGCAGGTTGGATGGTACCCACCACACTGGGGAGGGCATTCTTTACTCAGTCTCCCCATTTGAGTGTTAACCCCTCCCAGAAACAGCCTCTCAGATGCACCCAGAAATATTGTTTCACCAGCTCTCTGGGTGTCCCCTGGCCCAGTCAACTTGACACACAAAATTAACCCTCACAGTACTTTCTGTCGGTCGACCTGAAATGTCCATAGTGGCATGTTTCCCTGCCCTCACAGGGCAGCCTGAGAACAGGTGTTGCGTTTGGCTGGTGTGTCTTTAGCCTCCTTTCATCAGGTACGTTCCCCTAGGCTGTCTTTCAGGACATTGACATTTGTGAAGAAAATACTGCGTTTCCCCGAAAAGAAGACCTAGCCGGACAATTAGCTCTAATGCGTGTTTTGGAGCAAAAATTAATGGAAGACCCAGTCTTATATTACTATAACATAAGATCTGGTCTAATATAATATAATATAATATAATATAATATAATATAATATAATATATAATAAATGTAATATAATACCGGGTCTTATATTAATTTTTGCTCCAAAAGACGCATTAGAGCTGACGGTAGTCTCCCCCACTTTCCTTTTTCGTCTTTAAAGAAAACATCCCTCACTTTGAGTTTCTCGGCTGTTTCCATTCCATTCGCTGAGAGTCTTGTGTCTTGGCTGCCTTGCTGCCTTGGTGTCCCGTCCTTCCTGGGGTGACATCGGGGGCATACCATGGCCGTCTGCCCTCCTGCGGATGCTAACTTTCATCACCTGGGCACGGTGCCCATTTACCCACTGGACGGTTACTGACTATTTTCCTCTCCGTACGTCTCCCAGTTTGTAGGGAGACGCTCAGAGTCCACTGGTGCTTCTGGCCCGCGAGGTACAACCTTCGCCAGTGTGGTGTTCTACCTTCCTGTCCACCCTCCGTATTTACCAGGAGGCCCTCAGCGTTCTGTTCATCCTTTGCCCCATCAGTCTGTCTATCTCTCTGTCTCCCATCATTAAAATGGACTCATTCATTCCTGCTTTGAATGGTTGAGTGGTGCTTAGTTATTTCGGTGCTCAAATTGTCCCAGTAGGATTTGGCTAGCAGGAACGGCTGCCAGTTGACTTCTGTGTCTTTGTGACGTCATCTTTTAAAAAGCATTTGCTTACTTTCTGATATAATAAGATGCTCTGGGCCCCAAGTTTACCGACCTTGCCCCCACCCTGGAATCCGCCATTTCTTGGGGAGCCCAGGTTCCTTTTAGTGTGGGTGGCATCGGAGGCTGAGGCCTGGGTGCCAGCTGTGCTCCTTTGTGCTGGTTCTCCTGCCTCCATTCACAGTTCAGCGTGAGGTCTGCTGAGCCAAGGTCAATTGCTTTGTGTCCTTGGGTGATTTGACCAAAATTAGACACCAAGCTTCTCTGACTGTTATGAGCCCCCCTCCCCGCCCTCGACTTTGCTGTTTGTTTGTTTTGATTTTGAATTTAGTCCAAGAATCAAAATTATAAATGTATTTCTCTCTTAGGGCTTCTCTTCTTTCTTGAAGCAGTCATTACTTTCCATTCAGTCATGTAAAGATTTTTTTAAAGCTTCCCCTCAGTTTTCCCCCCAAAGTAATATATTTTGCAAAGTACAGAAAAGTGCCAGGAAGAAGAAGAAAAAATTACCTATCATTTCACCATCCAGAGGAAAATATTAACCTTATTATATAAATGTTAGAACTATATTTAAAAAATTTAATACCGAAGATCTCCTTTCTAAATATACTTTCTTAACACTCCGATCTTCGATACCCAATAATTTATATCCCAAATGTCTTGAGGCTTGATAGTTTTATATTGTATGTTAGCTTATTGACATTTGGAATTACAGTGTTTTCCTGATTCTTCCAAAATTAGTAGTTTTAGTCTTTTTCCCCTGCAGTTCTTTGATTAGGTATTGTCTTCTATCTCTTCTCAGTGGACCTAAAGGATCTTTAAAAAAGGATCTTTTTTAAAGTGATATTTTCCCCAGGTTTACATTTTGGAACTACCCATTTTCTTCCTATTTTTTGCTAGAATGAAAAACATCCATTACCAAGAATATCTTTTTCTGCTGGTCGATGTTCAGCAGTTCCTTACTATGAGTGAGGGATTTTTCTCGTGTAATTTAGGAATTTTAGTCCTTCCTCCCACTTTCCAAATGAGGAAACTGTGGCTTAGAATAGTTACATGGTTGCCACGTGTCCTACACTTATTGTTGGTCTAGCTGGGACGAAAACAAAGGCCTGTACCTCACTTCTTTTTCGCTAGTGTTTAAAAATTTCAGTGTAAAATGTATTATGTGTTTCTTTAGTTTTATTCTCCTAATTTTCTTCCCTTCGGCATAGATTTGCTGCGTGCTTCGTTTTCTTGCCTTTTGAAAAAGATGAAAGGCAAATTTAAGGAAAATATACTAACTTTTATCATGGAATGCTTTTTTTATGGCTGCATTATAAATTCTTGAAAGCAAAGGATCTAATGGAAACATTTCATGAGAAAGTAGGGGTTCTATCAGTGTGTCCCCCCCACCTTTTTCTTTTCTTTCTTTCTTTCTTTCTTTCTTTCTTTCTTTCTTCTTTCTTTCTTTCTTTCTTTCTTTCTTTCTTTCTTTTTTTTTGTGAATAGACCATTTAAACTAAATTAAGTAAAGGATATAAATTCTGTTGTTTCAGTTTTAATATTTCATGACTGATTTTATAGATGAAATTATATTTTACAATAAATAGGAAGAAGAATTTATACAGCCTGTTCTATTTGATGTGAAACAGCAAATCCCATTTCTCTGTAGCTGTAAAGAAAATTCATTATAATGTCTTTAGTTGTAAGGGATGGTTTCATTGTGATTAGTTACACTGATAATAAAACAACCTTTTCAAATGGTATAAGATACAAACGATCCTGTGTGTCTGCTTTTAATGGCATTGAAATTTTCCATTCTCTGTTTTGTTCATAGAATCTGCACTCCTTTCTTTTATCCTGTTTTCCTGTCCCAATTAAAATTTTCTTTCTTAAAAAAAATTAAAACAATTAGGTGGAAATACTAACAAAACATTGATTTTAAAAATACTTTTTGAAAGGAGATAAATTTTAACTTCTTCTGTGAAATCTTTCTGACTACAAAAGATTCATTTGTCAGAGTTGGTTGATATAAGATTATTATAAAATTAACTTTTTAACTGGATCAATTTACTGTATTTGCAAAATAGCACTTGAAGTGTAAGGAGATTAAAACAAAGAAAAGAAATAGCCAGGTGAGAAGGCTCAGCTAATTTTATAGTTTATTTTCCCCCATGATTTGTTGTTTTATATTGCTTTTCACACATCTTCGCACGCACGTAGTGTTGGAAAGGCCGGGCTCTGGTAATGGAAGGGCTGATGATCTGGTTATTCTTTTATGGTCACCGTGGTTTGAGCCCTGGTAGTCTGGCTAATCGGTGCTTGTTTTAGCTCTAACTTAAGCGCTAGGCAAATATTCTGATTTTTAACTTGCAAGCAAAATTGAGTGGGATATTTGAAATAGAACATGGGCATCCCTGGAATAGAAGCAGTACTCTACTCTGATGCGCGGGAGGCTTCTTTTCCCCATCTCACTGGGCTTGGGAGCCGCAGTCCCAGCACCTGGCTTCAGTGTATCCTTGGCCTCTGGCTGGGGAAGGTTCTGTTTGAGGATTGAGCTAAACGTGGCCTGTGAGATGCTCCGGGGATGAACTTGACCAGGTTGGGGTCCTGTGGCCAGAGCCCCCGGCCCTCCAAGCTGCCATGCCTGCTGCTGGAGGCCGGTGAGGGAGCCATGCCGTCAGCGTGGCCCAAGGGCTCGGGCTCCTTCAGCGCCATGGCCTGTGCTGGCCGTGTGTTTATCGTGTGGGCTGCCTCGTCGGCTTTGGGGCTGTTAGACGTGGAGGCGGCCAACATTTCGGAGCCTCGCTGGAAAGGAGCTCCGGGCTCGCATTTGCTCCGACGCAGATGAGCTGCTGAACAATTCCAGGGGCCTCTGAAATGGTTGTGCTCCTCCAAAGGAGGAGGTTTTTCAGAAACATGAAGACATCTCTTTTGTTCCATACGAATCTAAATTTAAAACTCTCTCCGCCTCATCTTTTTATTAGTTAGCTCTTTACTCACTCCTGATTTTATTATATCAGTTTTTCATTGTAAGTGGTATCAGATCTGATTTTGATAGTGGAAGAGGCATAACTCTAAATATCGGTTTATTGACGTTCTGATATTTTACAGCAGTTTGATAGGAATTCTGCTCTTCATATACGTTTCAGACAATATACCTCAGTTAACACTTACTGACTTCCTGCTGTGTATCTTAATATTATACTACCAGGCTAGTCCCAAAGACTTCTGTTAAAGATCGGAGCATGTAGGAAACGAAATACGTTATCAAATATATACCAAGGAGAGGTGAACTTGAGCTGTATCTGTTCTCGGCAAGGTAGAAAGGAGAAGGGCATTCTAGGAGTCATTTATTGATACGTAAGAAATTATGTCACAACTTAGTGGCATAAAGCAACAAGCGTTTATTCCCTCACAGTTTCTGTGGGTCTCGGCTTTGGCAGTGCCTTCACTCGGTGGTCCCCACTCGCTACAGTGGGGCCTTACTGACTTCTACAGGTCAGCCTTTTTGATGTCCACAAAGGAGTTCAGAGCACTGTTGGGAGTTTTTATACACGCCTGTGTGTGTACGCCTGCCCTGCTACACCTGCGTATCCCGTGTGATCTTCCTGGTGGCCTGGTGCCAACAGGTGCTAACTTCACAGTGCTTACACCCTAATTTGGGTGCGTCTAGGAGGGGTGATGGGGGCCTGGCGTGGGATGGATCCAGAGACAAGGTGGTTCCTTGTGTGGTTGGCTTTGTCTGCTAGTGAGAGTGTGCGCGTCTGTGTGCACCCGTGTGTGTGTGTGTGTGTGTGTGTGTGTGTGTGTGTGAGAGAGAGAGAGAGAGAGAGAGAGAGGGGGGCAGAGAGGCGGGGGAGGGCTCAAGCTTGCTTAATGTATATACGCCTTAGAGAAAAGAAATGAAGAGAGAAATGAAGACTAGATTGGAATGAGAAAAAATTGGAACAAAAAGAAGGAAAATGAAGGGAAAAGAGTCATGCATGCTGCCCTTGGTAAAGATAGCACATGAAATTGCTGAGTATTTGTACGTTTCTCTAATAGTTCCTGAAATACTTGAAGATGCTGGAAAAGGTTCCCGTGAGAAGTGACCACCAGGGGTCATCAGAAGGCTGCTCTTGATTTCTTTTTTATTTTTCTTAAAATGTATATGAGAATTTTGATTTTTGCGATTTTTTTTTTTAAACCATAGCAGACTATTTCAATTAGAGCAGAAACTTTCCTTTGTGACAGATTCTTGGTGAGTTAATAATTTATAGGTAAAATTGAAGATAATAAAGTGATATGTAACTTATTTTTTTGAGTCAAGGCACAACTAGTTGAGAATTTGGATAAGAAAGTAGACACTGTAAACGGAACTGCATATTTGATAATCGTGGCACAGTGAAGATACGTGTTGAGTGGTAATGGATGGAATTGTATGAGAAGCATATGCTTTAAGATTTGGTTTAATAATGTATCTCATTATTTTTGTCTAAACACCTACCAGGTCATGAGTATGTTGAAACCTTACTGTGGGAAGAAATCCAAGACTCATTTTTTTTCTCCACTGGATACAGTACGAGTCCTTTCAGAAAGAAGTGATATTGTGCCTTCTTTACTCTGAGGGTTGGCAGTGAGTTGAGTCCTGTCTGTTCTGTTGGCTGGCTTTGTTCCTGAGAGAATAAAAGGGGCTTTCTGGAACAGGGTAGGCTTTCAGTGAGTGTTTGTTGAGTGAATGAGTGACATAAGCCTCCACAAAAATGAGCTCCTAAACTCTCTCAATCGGGTGATTTTTGAATTCCACTTTAAAAAAGACCCCCTCCCACATCTCCATTGGTAATATTGTGCTAGTTCTAATACCCTTTCTGCTGAAGGTTTTTCTCTTTCATTTACATTAGGATAAACTTCCTCATTTCCGTTTCATCCCCTCCAGATCACTTTAAGGTACTTAAATCACTTTGCAGTTCTGCGCACTGACCTTGTCCTAGTTCTGGGCCGTGTAACTTAGACGAGTGAAAGGCTCCTAGACTTTCTCTGCCTATGATATGTTCTGCTTACAGAGAAACTCACCTTCCTCTAGCCGGGCTGTTTTGGTGACGCCCCACTGACACTGCTGAGTAGATCCCAGCTCTTAATTCAGAGCCTGTGTGACGTGGCCCTGGTTGACCAGCTGCCTTTGTTCTAGGCTGCAGTGCAGTAGAAAGCCAGTCCTGCCGCGGTCTGGACTGCCCACGGCCTTGCTCTCTCATTGTGTGTTGTATGGCTTTGTCTAATGTCTCTCTTCTACGAACTGTTCCTACCTGCTCCCTCAACAAAAGAAAAAAAAGATTTTTCATTACCTCAAGGTTCAGCTCAAATGATGTTTCTGCTATTTTAGCCAACTATTCTACGTGGAAGTATGATCCCTTGCTCATTTATACTGCTTTAGATCTTAGTTTATGTCACACACGGTCGTCACGTGTGGCCTTGTCTTAGAGTTCCTTTGCGTGTATGTCAGTGGCTCCTAATAGACTATGAGCCGGTTGAGGGCAAAGAATGTGTTTGTATCTTTAGAGTTCCTTTCACATGGTAGGCACTCTCTCTCTCTCTGTGTTGAATGTTACTCTTTCGTGATACACTAACATATTGAATTATTTTATTATTTAAAATGTCAGTTGGGAAATAGTGTAGAAATATTTCCTCTGTTTGTTGTAGAGTTTTTAGAGCCATTATCTAGAAGATAGTAAAGGGTGTCATTATTTTGCTTCTGCATATGAATGTAGTTGTCATTCTTTTGTCTCCAAAAACATACGAGCAGGTGTCACCATTAGAACATTCACGTTGAGCAGAGCTTGTGTGCTATCCATGCCTTCGTGGCGATGACACCGCGCTAGTGGCGATGGAGAAGGTAGCGCAGTCGTGGAGAGCAGTGTGGGGACAGCAGGAGATGGCTGGGCTCGTCATCAAAAGGGAGAGAATTCACACTGTTGTAGACTAAGCATTCACAGAAATTTGAATATAACTTCTATCCGGGACATTTTCAAGCATATCCATATACAGACTTATACCAAAGTTGATAGAATCGTACACTGAGTCCCCATGTCACTGCCGCTTGGCTTTAAGACCCTTAACTGTGCCCTGTTCCTGGACGGTTTTGAAATGCATCTCAAACATTTTTTATTTCATCCATAAATACTTACGAGAGGAGACATTTCTCATATCACAGTGAGGTATTCGCTCATTCTAGTACCTTATATGTGCTTGGAATTGTTCGAGGCTCTTGGGTTAAAAGGGTGTATAAAATAAACCATGCCCTTACATTCTGGTGTGGGGAGACAGAAAATAAAACAGATTCATTAACAACCAGAACAGGAAAAACATTGATTTCATCAAAATTTAAAACTTCTGCTTATCAAAAGACAACATTAATAAAACTAAAAGGGAGGAAATATTTGTCAAACACGTAACTGACAAAGGGCTTACATCCAGAATACACGAGCCACCCTGCAGCTCTGTAATAAAGTCGACACCCGATGTCAGACATGGGCAGAAGGCTACCCTGCGCGTCACAAAGCACATGACAGAGGATTGGGCTCTGTCACTGGCCACTGGGAGATGCCGAGAAGAGCGCCACACACCCCTTACAGTGACTGAAATGTACAAGCCCGGCAGCTTCAGACGGGGTCTGCCTGCGCATCACTCCCAGTTCTTGCTGTTGCCAGTGGCTGTGTAACACATGCAGCCACTTGGAAAATCCGTCAGTGTCGGGTAGAGCTAAACATACCCTATAGCCCAGCAATACCACCCCTATGTATTTATACAAAAGGAATGAAAACACGTGCTCATAGAAAGACGTGTGCAGGAGCAGTCACAGCAGCTTTACCATAATAGCAAAAAACGGGCAGCAACTCAGAAGGCCATCAGCGGAATTGTGGTCAATCCACACAAGCACTTAGGCTCAGCGGTGGTCTCAGGGCTGCTGCGTGCAACGTGCAACCCAACAAGCTTCCCCCCCCCCCACCCCCCCAGGGCATGTCCGATTCCATTTGCAGAACTTCTGGAACAGGCCAAACTGCTCTATTATGGAAGAATTCAGAGCAGTGGTTGCCTCAGGGATGGGAGGTAGCAAGGCTTGAGTGTGAGGTGGCCTGAGACAGTTTTCTGGAAGATGGCTGTGTTGTCTTAATAGGGACACTCAGGAGAGGCCTCTGCAGACCTCGGCTTCTCTTTCTGGTGTCTCTCCTCTCCTTTACTCCACCCGAAGGACTCCAGCTGTTGGGGACCCCTCCCTGTGCTGTGGCCCGGCTCCTCTCTCCAGGGGGTAAGCTGGGACTTACCTGCCTTAGGTCCCCTCTCAGGGATCACTCCCCTTCGGGCCTGCTGAGAAGAGCCCCACATGCGCGTTCCAATGGTTGCAGGCTGCCGTTTCCTACATTTTTTCCCCCCACTTTTTCAGTTGTTTCATTCATGAGAGTAAATTCAGTCCCTGGGAATTCTTGACCAGAGAGGATGTCCTGGATGGAGAATATGTCTATTTAAAAAACTATGTTGTCTCACCCCTTATGACGTAGGCAGAGATTTTGTGTTGTTCTTTGCTGGAATTCCAGTGTCTACAACCAAGAATGCTTGGCATATACCGGCACTAAGTGCAGTTTCTGGAACAGACACATCATTCATTCTTCCTTTCATCCCTCTGTTACAAAGATTGAATAGAAAAACCAGTGCTTTATCTAAAAGACCATTTTTCTGAAAGGTCCATTGGAACCTTGATCTTTATAAACAAAGGGTTTTGTAATGAATTAGTTTGGGAACTGCTTATGTACTGAGCTATCCTGTGGTAAAGAAACTTTGTTTAAACCAGAGTTTTCTTCTTTGACCAGGGATATTACCCCCACCACCACTCCAAAAATAAACAAACCTATTGATCTGTCACCTAATTATATTGTCTGGAACACATTTTGAAGAAAACGGTGAACATCTTATAAGTGTAATAAAACCATGTACATTATCTTTTCACTCTTTAACAAGAGTGATACCAATGTTATACTGTATTACATACAATAAATACAGGATGTTTTCATATTGTAGATTATATATGACAATCTGTATATTTTTAAGCAGCTTTATTGAGATATTCACATACCATTCAATTCACCCATTTAAACTATGGTTTAATGGATTTAAGTATATTCAGACATGTGCGACCCTCACCACAATGAATCTAGGACGTTTTCATCACCTCAAAGAGAAACCCTGTAACCTTTAGCTATCACTCCCCTCCCCCCCCGCCACTTGCCCCCCACTCCCCCGCTCGCTCCCCGACCCCCCTGGAATCTGTCTCTAGATTCTATAGGTTTGCCTACTCTGGACATTTCCTCTAAGAGGAATTCTGTAGTATGTGGGTCTTTGTACCTGGCTTTTTTCACTTAACGTAGTGTTTTCAAGGTTCATCCATGTTGTGGCATGTGTCAGTGCTTCATTCATTTTGTGGCGGAATATTTTTCCATTGTATGGATGGGCCACATTTAGTTTATCCGTTAATCTACTGATGAACATTTGGGTCGTTTCCACCTTCTGGCTCTTAGGAATAATATCGCTGTCAACATTCTGGTACAAGTTTTTGTGTGCATGTAGGTTTTCATTTCTTTTGAGAATATACCTATGAGTGGAATTGCTGGCTGTATGGTAACTCCATGTTTAATTGTTTGAGGAACTACCAGACTGTTTTCCAAAGTGGCATCACCATTTTACATCCCTACCAGCAGTGTGGGAGGATTCTGAATTCTCCACATTCTCGCCAGCACTTATTATTCTCTGACTTTCTGATTTTAGCCATCCCAGTGGGTGTGAAGTGGGATCACATTATGGTTTCGATTTGCATTTTTCTAATGATGACTGATGTAGATTATGTCGTCATGCACTTTTTGGCCATTTGTATGTTCGTTGGAGAAATGTATATTTAGCTCCTTTGCTCATTTTAAAATTAGTTGTTTTGTTATTGAGTTGTAAGAGTTCTTTATGTGTTCTAGATTAAGTCCTATATGAAATATATGATTTGTGAAGTTTTTTTTGCATTCTGTTGGCTGTCTTTTCATTTTCTTGTTAGTGGCCTTTGAAGCATAGTGACATTTGAAGTTTTTAATTTTGATAAAGTCCAATTTATGCATTTTTCTTTTGTTGCTCATGCTTTTAGTGTCACATACATATTTTTTGTTCCCTGCTTTTCGCAGAGTCAAAGCAACAGCCTCCATGTCGTTGTTATGGAAAAAAATAGTTATCATTAAATTTGAGGACATAATATGTGATGGCTTTCTATAACATCAAATAAAATGGATTTTGGTTGAAAAGTCTAATTATCGTGTAAAGTAGATGGAAAATGATATATTTTAATTGAATTAAATAGCACAATGAAAAATAAAATCAATCTTATTGATTTTAAAGCATTTTATTCAAAAAAATCCCTTCCCCTCCCCCAAATTTACTTAATTAATTCTGTTCTACCACTGACATTTCCCTTTGCTGTTAACCTTCAGACAGCACAGAATGTCTATTAGATGAAGAGATTGGTGATTGACAACTGGAATAGGAGCGGCTTTTCATTGGCAGAACAGCTTGAGCATGAATGGTGATATGTGATGAGAATATGCACGTTGTTAATTAGGATACAGCTAGAAAAATAATGGTGAGGCTCTTGGCTCCAGGGGAAAGGATGAAGCTGTTGTTTTTATTTTTAGTTATTTATTTTTTATTTATTAGGTTTATTGGGGTGACATTGGTTAGTAAAATTGTACAGGTTTCAGATGTACGTTTCTATGGTATTTCACCATATATTTGACCCTCTTTACCCTTTTCTACAACCCTCCTCCCCGCTTACCCTCTGGTAACCACACAGTTGTCTGTGTCTATGAGTTTTGGTTTCTTCATTTGTTTGTCTTGTTCCTCTGTTTCTTTCAATTTTGTATCCCACTTATGTGAAGTCATCTGGTTCTTGATGCAAAAAATCTGAAAACATTTACCTGTAAAGGTATATGTACCCCGATGTTCATTACAGCATTATTCACGGTGGCCAACCAAAGTGACAACCAAAGTGACAACCAAAGTGACAAGTTGTTTAGTTATGGGAACAACCAAAGTGTCCTTCCTTCCATAGATGACTGGATAAAGAAGATGTGATGTGTGTGTGTGCGTGTGTGTATGTATATATATATATTACTGTATGTATAATATATATATATTACGGTATATAATATACCGGGGAATATTACTCGGCTGTAAGAAAGGATGAAATCCTGCCATTTGTGACGAATGGATGGATCTTGAGATTATTTGTGCTAAGTAAAATAAGTCAGACAGAAGCAATTGTTTTTAAATATGTTTCTTTTATACTGGGACTTGGGCTTCTTTTGGGGAGGCATAGAGGGGCAAGCCTGACTTGCATCACAGCAGTTTTGTTTTAATCTGTTTTACAGAGTGGGAATTCACTGAAACAATATTTGAAAAGAGCTTCTCTGTTCAGAAAAATGAAGTAGTAATTTTAAATGTCCTGGAAAAGAGAGTTGAAACTTGGCAGTTTCTTTTGCAAGCCGGTTGAGAGAATCGCCTTTCTGTCACAGGGACCATAGCACTGCTTCCTGGGCCAGCAGCGTGCTGAGGTGGTGTGCCCAGAGTCCGATTCTCATAAAGGATCACACATCAGGTTCATCTTAACATGAAGGGAGTCTCCCTTAGTCTAGTTTTATGGTTTTCATCCAGGGTGTCACTTTATGTGACTTTTGGATTAACGTACGTGTCTTTATGTTCAAAGGTTATAACCACGTGTATTTCCTTTGCAGGGTACGAGTGCCAAGTGATCGCCGCTGACACAGGGAACGTCATCAGCACTTTATTAATGATGGATACTGAGAAGAAACCTGAGAATGATGAGGATGAAGATGTAAACAAAGAAGCAGCAGGCTCGAGCAATGTTTCATCCTGTCCTGTGGGTTGTGGGCCCATGTCTGATTCGATAGCAGATTCCTCTGCGAATTCCACAAGCAAAAGAGGTTTTTCAGAATCATCAAACTCGGACAGTGCCATTTTGGAGGAAGATGGAAATAAACATGCTTCCAAGCGAATGAAATTAGCCGAGATGGAGCCCCTCAGATCTGCAGAGGAAGGCGTTCGTGGGTTGGAAACGTCCCAGAGCTCAGTCCCAGGAGTGGGTGTGCCGTCAGATGAGACAGGGAAGGTGCCCTCCCTGAACGACTGCTCAGATGGCAATGCACGTCTCCCCCCCACCTTCTCCCCTCTCTGCAGTTTTAGCATTGTTGATGCTGTTTCTCTGAAAACAGACACTGAAAAAAAGTCTGCTCAGGAAGTGGTTTCCCTTGACCAGGAAAGAGAATCCTCTTTTCCCACGAAAGAGATTAGTGATAGTTGTACCATTGGAAATGTAGATTCAGTTCTCAAGTGCAACACATGTGATCATTTGTTTTCATCTTGCTTTGATTTGGAAAAGCACGCCGCACGTCACACGCAACAGTCTAAGGAGTACGCCTGCTGCAACTGCGGCCACCAAGCGGAGAGCAGCGCAGCATTGCAGACGCACGTGACACAGACGCACGGGCCACAGAAAGTCTTTTCTTGTGATCTCTGTGGCTTTCAGTGTGTGGAAGAAAACCTTTTGAATGCGCATTGTCTTGGCAAAACACATCTCCGGCGTCAGAATCTTGCTGCTCGTGGAGGATTTGTACAGATCTTAACAAAAGAACCTTTTCCTAAGAAACCATGTACCATCGGAACAAAAAATGTCCGCGCAAAACCAAGAGCTTCTAAACCAATAGCGAAGAATAGTGAGTCAAAAGGCCTGAGAAGCATTGGAAGCAAATTGAAAGACTTCAGAGGAAGCATTTCTAAACAAAGTGGAAGTAGCAGTCAGCTTCTTGTTGAAATGATGCCATCCAGGAATACTTTGTCAGAAAAAGTAGAGATTGTTGAAGAAAATGTTACTTCCCTTGGTATAGCTGGAAATGCTGAAAGCCAGGGTAAAACGGTAGGAGCTTTAGTCACCTCAGAGGGTCTCTTAGATAGATTGGAATCTACCAAAAATACCCTACAGACAGCACATGGTGTCGGTTCAAGCCTGAGACCAAGACCGGAGCGACATGTTCTCGTGTTGGGTGACAGCTTCCGACGGCGGAGTGGCACCTTCGCCTTAAAAGGCCAGGCAAAGAAAAGGTTGAATTTGTTAGGAATTAATAAAAGAGGCGCTGGTGAGACTCAGAAGATGTATATGAAACACTTTAGACCACAGATAAAAGCAGGAGATGCAGAATCCGCTCCTAAACACGGAGCTACGAGTGGCGGTGTCCACAGTCTGGGCCTGTCTTCCTCAGAAGCCCAGGACCCGAAGCAGGACGCGAGGGACGCCCACAGCGTGTGTTCCTTTGAGCCTCCGACCATGAGGGCAGCCTGTGACCACCAGACGGTGGGTCCTTGTACAGACCTGTGGTCAGATCGCCACGAGTAGGACAGAGTTGGAAATGCACGTGCAAAGCTGCCACGCGACAGAGGTGAAATTTCACTGCCAAACGTGTGGGTTTTCCAGCGTGTCGCGGAGGGACTTGGACGAGCATTTGCACAATCAGCATCAGCAAAGCGCGTCTGTCCTCAGCTGTCAGTGTTGTTCGTTTGTTTCCTGGAATGAGAGGAACCTGAGAGAGCACATGAAGGAAGAACACCGGATGGGCTTTCTGTGCGCTGCTTGTCTTCTGTTCTTCGCATCTGAGAAGGACATGGAGGCACACGTGGCAGCTGAGAAGCACGTGGCTTATTGGTTCAGCCCAAAGACTTGTCAGCCGTTTAACAGTGACTTGGTCTCACAGACTTTACCCTTGAGTACTTTAGCATCAGAAAATACAGAAGAGTCTGTGAGCGAGTCAGGAAAAGCAGCTCAGGAAGCACCGGCCAAGTCCCGGGCCAGCCACGGGAATGAGGGGAGGCATTCCAGCAGGCCGCAGTTTCAGTGTAAGAAGTGTTTTTATAAAACAAGGTCGTCCACTGTCCTCACGAGGCACATAAAGCTCCGGCATGGTCAAGACTATCACTTTCTTTGTAAAGCATGTAATCTGTATTCATTGAGTAAAGAAGGAATGGAGAAACACATTAAGAGAAGCAAACACCTTGAAAATGCCAAGAAAAATAACATCGGCTTAAGCTTTGAAGAATGTATTGAAAGGGTGTGTATAGGTGCAAATGACAAAAAGAAGAGCTCAGCGCCGCCGGCGGTGGGAGGACAGAAGGCCACCTAGCCGGTGTGCAGTTGCAGGAGTGTTCCCCTCTTGAGAAGGGCACACTCACTGCCAAGGAGGTGGCGCAGCCTGGTGCAGTTGCCAAAGTCGACGAACTAGCTTTGAGCGCCACTTCGAAGAGAGGGCGACCAAAAGGTGCTGTCTCACGGACGTGCTCTCACTGCGGCCTTTTGGCCTCTAGTATTACAAACTTGACTGTTCACATTAGACGGAAGCACAGTCACCAGTATAGCTACCTATGCAAAGTGTGTAAGTATTACACCGTAACTAAGGGGGACATGGAACGGCACTGTGCCACCAAGAAACATAAAGGACGCGTAGGAGTAGAAGCAAACGGAAAGCAAAGTTCAGACATCATTGTTGGGCCTGAAGGCGGTAAGCGCGAAGCCTGTAGAGGGAACGCCCGTGCAGCAGTGTCAGGTGGACGTGCTGACCCGTCAGCTGAGTCAGGGCCCTCGGTGGCAGGAAAGCCCGGGGAAGAGCACGGCAGCCCCACTGAAGTCGAGCTCGGCAGTGTTTTTCATTGTGCAGGTGGGGAGGCTAGCAGGCACCTTCCTGAGGAAAAGGAACAAGTGTCTCTAGACCCAGAGGACCTGATGCAACAGGGGGACGCCTGCTCCCAGAGCCATGTCACGACTACAGGCGACAATAAATGCGCCCACTGTGAATTTCACGCTCACTCTTCTGCTTCTCTGGAACTACACGTGAAACGGAAACACACAAGAGAGTTTGCGTTTTATTGCATGGCATGTGATTACTATGCGGTGACTCATCGAGAGATGACGAGGCACGCGGCGACAGAAAAGCACAAGGTGAAAAGGCATTCTTACCTGCACTCTTCTAATGCAGAGGCGGATTCTGCAGAAATGTCCCCAAACATTATTGTTCCTGAGGAGCAGCACCCACAAAGTCCTGAGGAATTTCCAGTCATTTCAGACCAACCGCCAGAAACTCTTAAATCTAGAAATACTGCTGATGGTTCAATTTTAGGTGATAATATTAATTTAGACGTGTCCAAAGTACTCTGTGCTCCTGACACTGTAGAAGTTGAGACTGCAGAAGAATCCAGTCTCAGTGGAGAGCATTCCTTTTGTGAAACTTTCCAACAGCCCCTCGCTAAGGATCAAGTTAGGAAACCCGAGGAAATGGTGTCCCTTAATATTTCCCCTAATTATGGCTCCCCGTGCAAATTTCAGAATGAGAATTCAGGAAGTTCGGCTTTGAATTACGAGACAGCAAAGAAAAGCCACGATCGGTTGAGTGGCATCGGTGATCCAAATATACAGTGTGAGAGCGATGGAGGAAATGTTGGGGACGTGGCAGGTGAGGTCCTTGGCCGACATGGAGGTCCCTGCGTCCCTGGTGGAGCGCACTCCGCAGACAGCGCGCTGCGTGCCGTGGTGCGAATGGCAGGAGGACAGCTGCACCCCGACAGCAGTGACCATGACAGAGCTGGAAATGTGCAGACTTCAGGGGATTTGAAAGATGTGCGAGGAGATCCCGTTCTGGAAAATAAGGACATTCTGATGCATTCACAACATGAAACTGAAATTATTTTGGAAGAGGACGGTCTCGCTTCTGACAGCACAGTGGAGAGTAACGACGTTTACGGAACAATAATCAGCATTGATGAGAAAGGACAGGCCACGTACAGTTTGGGCCGGTTTGATTCTTCCATCATAAGAATAAAGAATCCGGAAGATGGTGACCTGATCGACCAGCCTGAAGAGGGTGTGGAAGCAGCGCGAGTGAGGCTCAGTGAGTCGTCCCTCAAAGACTGTGCTCAAGGGGTGAAGAAGAAGAGACCCGAAGGCAGCCCGTTTGGGGAGTCCACACGCATCCGCTGCGACGACTGCGGCTTCTTGGCGGACGGCTTGAGTGGACTGAACGTTCACATAGCCATGAAGCATCCCACGAAAGAGAAGCACTTCCACTGCCTGCTGTGTGGGAAGTCCTTCTACACGGAGAGCAACCTGCACCAGCACCTGGCCAGCGCGGGCCACCTGAGGAACGAGCAGGCCAGCGTGGAGGAGCTTCCGGAGGGCGGTGCCACCTTCAAGTGTGTCAAGTGCACGGAACCCTTTGACTCGGAGCAGAGTTTGTTCCTGCACATTAAAGGGCAGCACGAGGAGCTGCTGCGGGAGGTGAACAAGTACATCGTGGAAGACACTGAGCAGATCAACCGCGAGAGAGAGGAGAACCAGGGAAACGTTTGCAAGTATTGTGGCAAGATGTGTCGGAGCAGCAACTCCATGGCATTCCTGGCGCACATTCGCACTCACACAGGTACGTGGCCTGCCGCACGCCTGTGTTCACCTGTGCGTGCACATGGGTGGGAAGAAGGGCACGTCCTCCCCCCGAGCGATCCGGAGTCCTACCCGCAGTCCTGGGTGCACTTGCTGGCTGGCCCTCGTTGCGCCCCTTCCCCAGCTCTGCTGGGTGGGGCTCTGGGCTGCGGCCTGTCGTTTCTAAAGGCAGTTGCACCTCACGGATCCCAAAGGCAGGCTCCTGACACATTTCTTTCTGTTTCATCACACAGCCCCATCCCTCTGATGCTGTTGTTAAAATCCCCTCTTAGAGCTTTTCAGTTGCCTCCGAGTCCTAATTGTTTGGTTTTCCCCGGTGTCTATTAAGTGGCACTTGCGGATTCAGAGGACATATTAAGTAGCTTTTGAGGAATGGGATAGTAAACATTTTCTTACAATTTTAGGGATTTAAAAATATTCACTGCCAGAGAGTTTATATCTGAATGTGGAACTCCCAGCCAGCGAGATTCTCCTTTCAAGGATGCACGTTAGTCAGTGCTTTTCCCAGTCTGTATGTGTGGGGATTTGGTTTTCGCAGAGGTAGTAGCGCCTGATTTCGTTTCTGTGCTCTGTCACATACAGTGTTCCATTTTAATGTTTAATTTTAGGTGGAAATTTTTTAAAAAACTTTTTTTTTTGGTGGGAAATGCATAAGCCACTGTTCTAAATTTATGTAAAAATTCACTGCACTGTTTCTATAAACCTGCCATACATTCTTTATTTTAAATAGACAGCTTTTCTAAATCATTGGGCTCTGCTTAGACAAGTTCTGTCTCCATGGTTGAATTTATGAGTGGATTTGAATAATAAATTCACATTTCAATGAACATATTTTCATTAAAACTGTAAGGTTTATTTTACTGTACTTTTAAATAATGGCTTATTATTAAAGCTATACTTTAAATTCATGCAGTTTTTGAAACTTTGTGCATCGTTACAAGGAGGAAGACAAAAGAGTAGGGAACATTACTAATAGAGTTAGGTGATTAAAGACAGATAAAAGTTGTTCGTTGACAGCTCCCAGGGCAGCCTGTATAAGAGGAAGCTTGGTAAATAGCAGCACTGTCCTGTCGCCTGGCTTCCCAGTGGAGTAGAGCCACTGGTGGGGGACATGTCCAGAGACGTGTTTGCTGGCTTGGTGACACCTCTCTTGGGACTGTGCTGCAGCTCACTTTCTGAAATGACATGGTTTTAGGAATCAGGCTTGTTCACACGTGCAGAAAATACGTACTTTCTTAATATGCCCTCTTAAGGCAGATAAAACTGAATAAAACTAAGGAAGATGCTAATGGAGCCCTTTTTAGAATTCTTTATGCAACTGTCTGGTCAAGACATGTTGCTTATAATTGATGTGTCCATTACTTGAATTCTCTTGTAATTATAGTCAATAAGTCTTGTAAATGTGTTAAAGCTCACTAAAAGCATACAAATTCAAGAACAGAGTAAGGCTAATAATTTAAAATAATCAATGTAGGCATTTCAGCACTTAATTTCCCTTGTGTGTTGATAGCTGATCATTCTTAATCCATTAAGATTTATTTAGTCGTTTACAATGCAAAATAGGTTTGCACTGGTCACTTGTGCCATTTGAAAATGTCCACCAGGTTAAGTGCAGAATGTAGTCCATTAGTCTTCCTTGACTATATGTATTAATTGCATTTAAAATCAAGTTAATGTGGATGTGAAAGTGAGGTAACTATCAATATGTGACAAAGTAACCCTACTTATATAAGTTACATCATTGATTGTAACATTTAGTAAAAGTTCGCATACTTTTTAACGTTTTGTGTCGGGCTGACCAGCAAGTACATTTTTGTGGAGTTCTGAGGTGCCGCAGGACACTGCCAGTCTACCCTTCAGGTTTGCAAGTCATTTTTTTGGGGGGAAATTGCTCTCTAGGTTTTCACTCCAAGTTTTTTTCTTGGCCCATCTGAAAATGAATTGCTTTTCTGAGACTTTGCTTCTGTCCATGAAATAGTAATGTGGGGACTGTTATTAATGGTTAACTGGAAAAGCCTTACTCTTCCAATCCCTGTTTTCATATTTTGTGATTTACTATATGTTTTATGTAACCTTTTCTCCCCATCCTTAGCACGATAAAAGCAGCACTGTAAGAAATAAATGAGTTTGGGTTATCAAGAATTGTACGAAGAAAGCACCCCCGAGTTTTTCTGTGTGTTTGCTGGTAGGGAGCTGTCAGCATGACCAGAAAGGGCAGTGTCTCCTTCCCAGTGTGTCGTAGTCCAAACAAGTGTTGTCTTCTCTCGGCATCGTTCTGTTAGCCAGAGCTTTCATTTACTTTACATTGGAAGGTGCCATTAAGCTAGAAGACTGTCTGAAGCCCGTCATTTCATGTCCGGAGTGCACCGGTCTCGTGTGCTACGTGAAAGTGTTCACGTGGGGAGACGGGGAGCTGTGGGACTTCACTGAGAAATTGCCAGGTCAGGGCTGATAGTGTTTGTAACTTACCGTTTCCCCGAAAATCAGACCTAGACAGACCATCAGCTCTAATGCGTCTTTTGGAGCAAAAATTAATATAAGGCCCGGTATTACATTATATTATATTATAAGACCCAGTCTTATTTTACTATAAATTTTTGCTCTAAAACACATAGTAGAGCTGATTGTCTGGCTGGATCTGATTTTCGGGGAAACACGGTATATTATGTGACAGTTCAGAAGCTGAGTCCGCTTGAGAAGAGATGGGTTAGGGGTTCGTTTGTCGAGTGTAAGAGAGAGAACGTGGGGTTTACCGGGTTCGCTCCTTCCTCTCAGAGCCCTACACATAGGTGGCTCTCAGTGTCATTTGTGATGAAAGAATGCAGTTCGGTGTGTAGGGAGGAGCGTGGAATTCAGGCTGTAGTGCAGAGGCATTAGATGATGGGTGGGGTACGTCTTCCTGGATTCTGTGGGATCTAAATTCGTATTAATTGTCGAATGTTCATGTCACACCTGTGTGTGCGTCGCGGTCAGCAGTGACTGACGTTGGGGTGGCCTGTGGAGGTCAGTGAGAGACCTAGTTGTTAATGTCTCGGGAATTCTGGGGGTGACATTGGAAGGTGCCAGGAAGCCAGAGAGCCTCTTTCGTTTTGCCCTTTCAAAACACCTCACAAGCCGAACTGAAAGAAAAAAAACACCTGCTTGGGATGCTGTCCCAAGGAATGGAACTATTTAAAATAATATTGATAGTTCATAATAATCACAATACCCCTGAGAGACAGAGTTTAGAAATATGTGGTTTTTACCAAATTTGCCTTATAAACACTATGACTGGATTCATTTTGGGTTGTGCATAGCAAGCTTAAACGTGGAAACATTATCAGTTAGGAAAAAAGGGACACATTTTTTTTTCTTATACCGAAAAGTATTACCTGCAGTCCTCTAACATTTGAATTTTTATGGCACAGAAAGGAGATTTTATACAGTCGCCTCTGAATATAAGGCCAAAAAAATAGCCAGGGCCTCAGGGATTTCTACACGAAAGCAGTCCACCAGGTAACTCAGGTATGTGTTGTTAGCACACTAGCATTGGTCGCTGGAACCTGGAGGAGCCAGGTGTCTCACCGAGGAGCCACACACAGCTCGCTGAAAACACAGAAGGTCTGAACCTGGCCCCTGGTGGCACCTGCAGCCTCGGGCAGGACGTCATCACTGTGGCAGTGCAGTGTGAGCCAGGTGGAAACTTCCACCCCCAGCGCAGGTCTTTCAGATCCTGTCACCAACTTGTAACACAAATGTTCTGAGGGCTTTATCTTCTTTGTTCAGAGTCCTGGTGTTATTGTTAATTAATAATTTCCTAATTACCGTATTATCTTTAATGCATTTTAATTGCAAGTACAGGTAAATTGGTTCTGCTCACTCTTTTCTAAGTCCCTTTATAGAGGTCTGTGTCGAGATGAAATATTTCAAAGCAGTGATAGGCTTAGTTTTATCAGAATCATTTAAATAAACTGTAGTTTCTAATGTGATTGATAGAATGTGATTGCTGTAAGCTGCAGTCTCAACCTGCTTTTGACATTTAAACATACAAAGCTGACTAGATAGAACCATTCAGGTGCTAAGTATATTTTACATCTACTTCCAACAGTGGAAATGGAGGCATTAAGAGCTCTGGCTTCATTGTCATTGAACTGTGAAATATTCAACCTTCCCTGCCTGTGCTTGGTACTGTTGGCTTTTTTATTTCTGTTAGAAGATTAAAATTAAATGCTTCACTTTTTTTGTCAGCTTTTGGGAATTAAATTGAAATTTAAGACTCTCAAATTTTTTACTGAGTGCTTCAATTTCAACAAAGTATTCTTGGAGGATTTTTTTTTTTTTTCCAAGGGCACTGCACAAAGGTTCATTGATCAAATATGATTTACTGCAATTTTTTTTTATTTGAGCTCTTTTTGTATATTTATTAAAGTTCACATATTTCATATTTTGTCCAACCGTATTAGAAGAGGTATTTCAGCAAATAGGCACTAAACATGATATGAAAAATCTGGAATCATATTATACTGATTTTAAACTGATTTTTATGATTTTGATTGATTTATTTGAACCTTTAGTGGTTAGTGAATCAGAAAATGGTATATCCATATTGCACCTTAAAAAGTGTTGCTTCTCATTAAGGTGAGTACTTATGTATTAGTAACTATGTTGCAGTTACAATCTGTTACAATCTGTTACTAACACTAAGTTTGTCCACTCTGAAATCTGTTCTCTCATTAAGTGTAGGTTGATCTTATTTCTTTATGAAATAAAAACACATTTATTGGTACTATGCTTTTTATGTTGAAATATTTGTTCTTGAAATCAATAATAATCAAACCAAAATGTCTGTACTTCTCTGGTTTGTAGAATCATCACAGATTTTTACTATAAAATGATCATAAAAACAAATAATTTATCCACCATATATTCTTACATTGCATGCTATTAAAATAGTAATATAATGAATTATTTGGAATAAATGTCAGAAAAAATCTAAAATACCATCATTAATGCAAATAAATTCAAAGCGGCAGAAATATGAGGAAATGAGGTGGCCACAAAGAAGTTTATTTGATGATAAATATGCTTTAAAAATATCAGCTACTCTGTATGCATTTATGTTTTTTAAATGTTTCATTTTAAATGTTGAGTGACTTTCAAAGATATTTTTGTGAATTGTAAGAAAACATTGAAGATTATTTAGCTCATCTCAGCTGCTTAGTGCTGCTGGATTGTATCACTTTGGACTTAAAAATCTTACAAATGTTACTGAAAGTTAGGAACCCTCACTGAAACATTTGAGTCGTCTTGGGGAAATAATTATGGAATGCAGGTCTTTTCAAGTTAGAAAGGAATGCAAGTGTTCCATTTTGGAGACAGAAATTTGTGATTAGATTAAAAGTGTGATTTAAGATCTAAGCCTCTTTGTAAACTATCAATAATGTGTTATTCTAATTCAAATCATATTTTATGTTAAATTTACTTAGGATCAAAACCATTCAAGTGCAAGATATGCCATTTTGCAACAGCTCAGCTTGGCGATGCCAGAAACCATGTGAAAAGGCACCTTGGGATGAGGGAGTACAAGTGTCACGTCTGTGGGTGAGTAAATGGAGACCCTCTGCCGCGGTGAGCCAGGAAGCCTGTGCAGGGTAGCCATTGTCTCAGAACTCAAGACGGGTGTGAGTAAGAGTGGCTCAAATTATGCATGCACATCCTCCTTCCTATTGTTATGGTGAATTCCTTAAACGCAGTTATGACAATCTTCTCCCACTTCTAATCCTGTGCTGAAGATGAGCAATTTTATGGGCTACAAGGTCAATTTGAACCTATAATCTGTAAATTGACTAAATTATAGGATGTTCATTCACATTGCCAGAGAGAACTGTAAATTCCATTTAAAGACATGAAAAATACATAATACAGCTTTAGGAGTGTATATGGATGTTTTTTTACTTTTGCTGTACCGCTTTGATTTTAATCACCTCAATGGCTCTTTGGATCTGTTGGACATATTCTATAAGGAAAAAAGCTGAAAAAGATGTCATTTCAAATAACGGTTACTGATTATTGTGGGCATAAAGCTTTAAAAAAGTGTATAATATAAACTTCATTTCAAAACTTGAAAAATTGTTTTATTAGTTAATGGCTGTTTCCTCTAAGGAATCATTCAGTGTTTAATTGTCACTCAAATGTGTTGCATTTCATAGGAAGCACTGAGATACCTTAATGCAAAAGTAATTTATTTAGCAGAAATGCTTAAAAGGTTTTAAAATGCCATGACATCTACGGTATATCAGGGCCTTCAGAGCTGGATTTTAATACCTTACTTCTGATTAAAAATATATTTTAATGTATTATGCTAGAGAAATTAACTAATAAGTGCATCGTATAAAAACACTTTATGTGAAATCTGAGAAACCTGAAATTCTTACATCTAATTCACAAAATACTACAGTTTCAATTAAATTATATACTGTGCTCATGTTATATTAGATTTACTTTTTTATTGGAAGATTCTTCTGGTTGGCATTACCATGTAAATATAAATATCTTTTAAGTCAAAAACAGGTTCTTTTTTTTTGTTGGACAGTAAACTTCATCCTGGGATGCAGTTGTGTTTTTTGACCCTTAAGAGAGTTTTACAAATAACTTTGCAAGCAATTTGATTAACCATGGTCTGTGATTTATTCATTGGCAGAACTGATGGTTCAGTGACTTGCAGCGAAAGTAAATGAAGATGAACCTTTGCCCTAAAGCCCCCTGAAGATCAGTGGGAGAATGAGTTTTGTTGCTACTGATTTTAGCTTCAAGGGTCGAGTGCCAAATGGTTCATTTTAATTGCTCTGGGTCTTAGAATTTAAAAAGATATCTCATTTATTGTTTTTACCATATGAGTTATAGGAAAGAGGAAGGCCCTGACTCCAATGGAAATTTGCCATTACCGGGCAATGAGCAGTTTCTTCCTCATTTCTGCAAAATAAGTCAACACACTCTGTGATTAGAAACCAAATTCCATCCATTTTTCTTAGGGTTACTAAGACCCTGGAAACGTTTTCGGAGAACAGTTTCTGACACATGTAGTACCAAAAGCGGCACGTGACCTCCTGGCATTGATTGTGTAAGTTGAACAGTGCACGCTTTGCGTAGCTCAGTGCTTGACCACGTACAACTGAAGTGTTGCACTAGTGGTTTACATATTTGATTCTCAAGATAAAGACTTATAAATACACATAGATATACTGAGTTTTATGCCGCTGGCATAGAGGTCTACATGTGTATGTGTGCATAGAAAAAGCAGTCTAGATGCCAAAATTGTATCTCTTAGATTTATGGTAGCTAGCGATTTTTTTTTGACTGTGAAATGATAGAACTCTTAATTTTTTTAAGTGAAATTTGATTTAAAAGTTACATAACAATAGTTTGTACAGGGTAGATATTTTCACAGTGCAGCTAAAAGTTCTAAAAGAAGAATTGCAGTAAACTGAAAAATGCCTATTGATCTTTGTGGTCGAAACAGAACAATAGTGAGTCAGATGCTCTTTAATGTTAAAGAAAAGGTGTCAGAGGCTGTTTTTGTGTTTCAAAGGGATGGGGCGGTTTGTAGGTTCAAAGGAGAGTGGAAAGCATTGAACCACGTGAGGAAGGCTTGGCATTCATGGTGGCAGTGGAGAGCATGGGTACATTAACGTCACTGACAATGTCAATTCATTATCATTGATGGCTAAATAATCTTCGAAATGCCCAGTGGACCTATTAGTTCCCGAACATAAGCAGCTCATGCTGCATTTCTTCATTAGCTTTAATTGCTATCAATTTTACCTTTTAAAAAATCACGCCTTGAAAGGTGAAGTGATCTTTCAGGAACATTAACTCTATAATTTTGTCACAAATAGAAGGTCCTGTACTGTGTTTTCTTTTTTGCAGTAGTTACTGTCTCTGTCTTTCAGAACTTGATTCATAACCTCTTCATTATTTGAGTTGTAGGAAACTGTTTTTCAAATAGTTCTGATTGAGTAATAGTATGTAAAAATAGGGAGGCAGGCACATTTTAACAGTGAAATGATCACACTGTGTTCATTTTTTCAGTACCCTCTTGGCTTTCTTTGGAAACAAACTAGTATTTAAGGGTGAAATTGATGGAAACAACAAACACCGCATTTTGTTGAATGGAGCTCAGTCTGAGTGTTTCAGGTTATTTGTGATTGATTGACTGCTTTTTTATAGCTTTATGTATCTTTTTAGAAGAAGATGGGAGATGCTCATCAAATCTATACTTACATGTTTTCCTAAGGCTTAGTTTAAAGGTTGTATATTGGCTACTCTGTTAACCAACTCTGCCTTTTAAACTTTTAATTTCAGTTGTTTGGATCTACGCTGATTTTCTTTGAATCTTTAAGCTAAATTTTAAGATATCTTTTCCTCCCATTGGCAAATCTTAGCTACAGTAGATGGTGGATTTAAGTTAGTTTGACAAGAGAAGCTGAATGTGTTAGATGTCTGATTCCTGTTAGGTAGCTAGGATTCGGAATTCAGGATTTAAGTTTTGTTTACCTATGGTTTAGATTTTCATGTTACAGTGAAAATTTCAAAAATGTATTGCTTTATACTTCCTGTTTCAAGAACATGTTATAGATAACTTCATTTAAAAGCCTTTTATTTTACTTTCACTTTTAGGAGGAGCAATTTTTGAATAGTACTGTTTCTTAATGTTTTTCTTACGTCTGAGTATGATCTCGAGAAATTTTGTAGAATGTAGGTGTATTTATATATACTTGATGGATACTTAGCATGAAAATGTGCTATAGGTCTGACGTAGGGCTTAGCGAGGGAGAAAATACCAAGTGATCGAAGGATTCCTATGCATATGTTAATAATTTTGTTGGGAACATATGTTTAAAAAGAGGTTAAGCACATATTTTTACTAAATCCATGATCTGTACCTTTGTTTTTTTCAGTAGTCAAGAACTGGCAAATCTCAATGGGTTAAAAAAGTCATTATAGACACTGTGTTTTGTTAAATTCATTTAAATATATTTAATACTCCCTATGTGTTTATATAATACTCTCAATACTAAATAGTATTTATGCAGGGCTATGCTTTAGTGTATACCTAAATTAACATTCACTGCGTTTGTTGAACTCTGTAGTTGCATGAGATTGTTTATCTCAAGTTTATTTTCCCCACTCTACAGGTGGGAAACTTGAGATTAAAAGTATTTTTAGTGATGGACCACTGTTGCCTTCCTTTTAACTGTCCCTCTGCTTTCTCTGCTCTTTGTAATATCTGTTGTCTTGGTTACTGCCTTTCATTTGTACTGATTTTTTCCTCTCTAGGTTGTTCTCACTAGCGCGTAATAACTGTAACTTATCTCCATCCAGCCTCCAGCCCCTCTCCTTGTCTGCTTTTGCTCAGATTGACGTTCTTTAAAAAAAAAAATTGCTTGCACAGCATTTTACTTTTAATATTCTGATATTTAGTCTCTTTTATTTGTGTCTCTGTTTCACTCTTCTCATACTAACGCATAGTTTTAAATAATTGTATTATTTCCCCCATTGTTCTTTATGTGTTGATAATTTATTGCACTTGAGTGGTTATAAATTGAACATGGTATAATAAAGAGAAGTAAGTGCCTAAAAAAGTGAAGATTTTATTATCTTTTCATTAGGATGAGAGGGGTAAAATTGATCAACTTGGGTTATTGTTTTTCGTTTTTCATTACTATTACTAAAACAAACAAACAAAAAAGAGTTAGTAGAAAACAGTAAGTAGCCTGTGATTTCAGTAACCCTAGAAGATGATACCTAACTTTTGGATGCCCTTCCTTATTCACAAAGACCCCAATGTGCCTGATTTCGGGATTATGTTATTTTCAGATTGATTTCCTTATGTCTAGTTTTGAATCTTGTGGATGGAGTTAAATAGTTGAGTAGAACGAACTTAATCAGGAGAGAAGAAGGGCATGTTCTAAATCTGTGACCTCTGGGTTCATGAAAAGATTCTAGACAGTTTCTATTGTGTATTAATGTGCTTTTGAACTGTTTTTTCTTAGTTGGTGTAAGAAACCTTAAAAAAGTAGAAAGTTATTAATGCAGTAAAACACTTTTTTTTTTGCGTGTGTGGCATTACCTAGTTTTTGTGCATTGGAAGGGATCTCTGTGTAGATGATTATAATGTCACTTTCTGACCTTTGCAGCTTGAATAATTGTAAATCATTGCTTCATAACGTGTCAGAGAATGTCTGTACTAGGCAATTAAATGGCAGAATATAATAGACCAAATTATTGCCTGTCATGTTTTCAACAACACAGTTAGTATTTGAGTTACACTTAATCATTACGTGCATTAGCAACTTCATTGGAATCCAGCTTCAGGCTGAGCATGAAATACATTACATTATTTAAACCTCTAATGGTACAAGTCATTTATTTGTGTTGAAGTGTACAACATGCAGAGTTTCATAAAGCAAGGAACACTTGAGAGCTTAATTTATCCAAATCAAAGTCTAAATGCAGATAAACACAAGTGGCAAAAATTAGTAATTTTTATAGGCTGGAAATATTTAAAAATACATGGTTGTGGGTAATTGTAGGCAGCAGGAATAAATTAAAATCACTATTTTTAGTCTGCTCTGAGAACTAAAGCCGTGTATACCTAAATCATTAAAAGCACCACGGAATTGCATTTTTAGCTGAACAATTAATTACACCCATCATATCTACAGATGCATCCAAATCAAGTAAGTATTTGGTTCAGCTGGTAGTTTTGGTCAAGGAGATATAGATAGAAAAAGTTTGCTTTATATTATGGCACGAATTATGCTTATAACAATAAAAGTGCAGCATCTCTCATTTTTAAAAAAAATCTAAATTAACGTTAAAATACTCTCATTATTAAAGGGTGTGTTACATATTTTATCTGTGTAATATTTTAATGCATTTTGTTGAATGGTATATTTTTGTCTTTAGTTTGAAATTTAAAAAACGCCACATAATGAATATTGTCTCTCTTCCTGTTAGTGAGGAGTACGAAACTAACAAAACCAGCAGATTAATTGGTCATTTATTCCTCTGATGTTCAAGTCCTTGCAATACTGTTTAAACAGTGAACGGACATTGTTTTATATTTTTATATGCAAATCACTTTGTAATTTGAAAATCGAGCTGATTTCTCAGTTATAATTTTAAAAAACACGCTTTCTCAGACATGATGCGAGGATGTTTTTCAATGAACGTTTTGTAAGTCCCGGAGAGACCTGGGGGGATGTTCAGGTCAACGGAGAAAAAACAGAAGACGGTTGTCTCCAGCCTCTCCTCATGGGGCAAGGAGACCTTTCTCCCCACCATACCTTATTCTCCTTGTTTGTGATAGTCTTTTCTTGAATTTTTGCCATGGAAGAGTGGGGTTGTAGACTTATCCCAAGGCAGGTAGTATGATCAACATATAATAAAATGGAAATGAAATACACATTGTCACTTCTTGGTGTTATAGTTGAGAATATTGGCCTGTGTCTCTAAGGTCTTTTCCAGTGAAAAAATCATGTCTCAGTGACTTAAGTCATTTTGCTTTATTTTTATTTTAACATGGGCTCATGGTGACTTTAAAATCCTTGTGGGATCTCAGGATTCTTTAGCCCTCCTGGTCTCTACAGTGGGATATAGGAGGGTAGCCCCTCTCTTGGTTTCCTTTGCCTGTTCTGTGATTTTTTATTTGTTAGTTTGTTTTCTTCCTCTCTCCTCCTGTTCATGTGTTTCTGAAAGTCCTTTACTTTCTGAAGGGATTTGCTCTTTGATTGTCCAAGACAGAATGAGAGGAGGTGTTAGAAATGTACATGGGCGGGAAGCATAATCGCTGAGTCCTGTAGTCATTCATTTTCCCGTGGACAGATTCTCGAGAGTTTCCTCTTCATGCAGGCCTAGTGACCAGGTGGTACAAGGGCCCTGTGGTCACGTGCTCCACGCAGAAGAGGTCGGCAGAAAGGGAGCCGCGCCACCAGAGTAGGAGCGAGGAATGGGGGTCCTTGGGGGCGGGGGGCGTATCTCACCTCCGCTCGGGAGCATCCGGAAAGGCGTCCTTGAGAGATTCTGTTTGAGTTGAGCCTTAAGGGGTGGGGAGGTATTCACAAGGCAGATGGGGGCAGTTTTAATAGAGGGAACAAAAGAGCAGAAGTACCGAAGTGTGGAAAAGCACGGCGTATTAAGAACAGCACAAGACATTTCTGGAGTATAAATGGTGACATGGGGTGAAGTGGGAGATTTGTAAAATACTAAATAAACATTTATGGAACTCATATGTGCCAGTGCTGTTAGTCTTGAGGGTTAAGGTCAAAGCAATACCTGCCTCAAGTGGGCAGAGAAAGCTCAGGTAAAGAAAGGTCCGTGTCTTGTCCGATTCAGAAAAGATTTCATCGGCTCGCTAGCATTTGCTGTGAAGGCAAGCGGAGGTGAGGCAGGGCAGCCCATTCGGGCAGCCTTCCTGGATGCTCAGCCGGGGCCTGGTGTGTTTAGGACGCCCAAGGACTTCGGCCCTGTCAGCGGGGGTTGGGTGGCAAGGAGGACAGTTCCCGGGGCTGCTGTGTGAGACTGGCATAGCCCGATCACAGCGCTGTGCCACGCAAGGTGCTGAGTGCTGGAGTGCTGGCTTTTTCCTCCGCTTTCCGTCTCTCCTTCCTCACTTGACTTACTTTCTTCTGGTTCCCTGGACGGTGCATGGGCGGGGAAGGGAGGACACAGAGCCTGATGGGAAAGGAATTACTACTTCAGAATCAAGGGGTGGGGGATTGGCCACAGGAATTATTTTTAAGAGAATGTCACTGTTTGTAATTTTAATTAGGGATGTTATTGATTGTGGATAATTGTGATGAAAATAGGTTGACTGGTTCTGTATAAGCTAATGCAGCATAGTTCCAGATAATAATTACAGGGACATACACGCATGCTGCAGATGTCCACGTGTAACCAACACATTGGAAATGGATGGTGCGGTTGTGTTTCCACACGCGGGTCATCTGGATGGGCAGTGTAACCGGGGCCGGAAACTGTCCATCTGCACTCAGTGCATACTCGTTAGTAATGCACTTTATGCTCATACTTTCTAGCCCTTCTCTGCTTTTCTCATTTGTGAGCACGTGCGTGGCTGATGACCTGTGGGTTCTGCCTGCAAGCCTCTGTCTGCCTCACTCATCCCTGCGGCTCCTTCCCTCCCCTGCCTGCCACTGCTTTTCACATTTTACCAGGAATTAGTACCAAGTCTTTGTACGTGAGTATCAGTGCTAAGCAACCACAGTTCCAAGCACTGTTAGTGCTACTCTCTAGACACATGAATTTTTAAAAAATTAGTTTTGGTTTGAACCCTATTCAATTTCAGAAAGTACCGTTTAGTGCCGAGGAGCTGCAGGAATACAGTGTATTGAGCTAGAGCAAACCATGGTGGTTTGGAAGGACTGATGAAGGGTTAATGAGAGTCGTAAATACAGTCCGCTTTACATGCGGTGCATGGGGACCTGGAAGGCTCTTCCTGTAAAATCCACCTAAATGGAAGACCTTTCCTCTATTTTAGCAGGGCTGCTCTAAAGGGGATGGGTGAGAATGGCCTCGTGTCAGCACGTCTGGTCATTATCATGATCAGATGAGCACATAAGTCTGGTTTTTTGTATTGTGGCCAGTCAGTGCTTCAAAACATGAATTTGCACTACTCTGAAAAGTTAGATTGTGTTCAAATATTAAAAATACATTTTAGAATTCCCCATTGGAATTGATTTTTAAAACAGCGTTTTCGAATGTATACGATTGGTCTAATACATCTGGTGGACAGATAAAGAAATTTGGGTCAGGAGCCTAAGTGACTTCCAGTGGAGACAAGAACCCAGGACGTCTGGCCCTGGGGTCAGTGTTATCTGTATTATACCCACGGGCACTCTCCTTACTGCATTTGGATTTGTGTCCTAAACTTTTCAGTTTCACTCTGTCAGCCGCCAATGGCTTCATGTGTAAGCAGCAAAGTTAATTCACTGATCGATATTTGTTTCCAAACATTTTCTGAGTGCCACACATGTGGAACTCCAGTGTCAGGAACAAACCGTGGAGTCTGTTCTAGTTCTTTTTGAGTTCAGGTGGTCACTAGTCATCGAAGGGTGCCATTACGGGGAACGGAGATGCACAAAGAGGTTCT